>NC_091019.1:56036999-56342689 GCF_041296385.1 Aphelocoma coerulescens
CATCAATTTCATCCTGAATAAAGGAGAAAACCCAAACAACTGTTTGACTTAACATACTTAAAATAGACAATTACATTAATGTCCCAACCTTTCAAAATCCCACATCCATGCTTTGACCTGAACTGCATCATTCATAAACTCTAAATTCTGCTTTATTTAAATGTTTTCAGCATCAATGTCAAATGTAGAAGAAAAGCAAATATTTAATCATTAAAATATAAATCATCACCATTGGCAAGACATTTAAAGCACCTCTGTCTTGCTTTTCAATTTCTGCCTAGGAAAAAAATGCTTGCTTGCTTTTCAGAGGTATAACAAGCTCAGCACTTTTACCATAAATTTCTAAGGTATATAAATAAAATATAAATTATTATCTAATTTACTTTACAATGCTTTTAGTGGCTCACCTTAAAATAATTTATTCATTACAGTTCACTGACAGACTTGAAGACAAGCTAGAACAAAAAGTTATGGTTATGACCTCTCTAATATAAAGTTATTGTAAAATCTCATGCAAGCAATAAATAGAACAACACTTTATTTGACTCCCAGTTTTCAAGGCTTACTCCCATAGGCAATACATTAAGAGAGCCCATATTAAAACTGAGCTCTCCTTGCCAACATAGTGATAACAGAATAGGGAACCTGAAGGAAATGGCAAATTACTGAATTATTTAAGGGAGATTAAGCAGGGACTGTCAGTACAGTTACAGGAAGACATATTTGCTAATGTCTACAATAATGCCTGGAGAAAAAGATTTTTAGGAAGTGTCTAAAACCAAGGAAGAAAGCATGTGACATAAATTTACTTGAGAAATAAATGCCTTGGATCCTGTCACATGGCATGGCAACTGGATGAAGCAGACTTCTAAGCCTATGACTCTGTTCTTACTTCAAGAGTAAAAACTTTGGTCTTGCCAGTGACTACCTTGCTCCAGGTATGCCACAGCTCACAAAATGGACATAAATAGTTTTTAACAAGAGTTTTTCTCATCACAAAGCAAAATAGATCTTAGTATAATAAAATTCTTCAGCACTCAAAGACATACCTAAACTGAAAAAGAACGGGTTCAAAACATGACATGCAAATACCTTTGGTGCTTTTCCTGCTTTCAGTGCTCTGACTTTCTCTCCTTGTTCAGTCACTCTTTCAAACAGCTGAAGTGGACTCAGAGATTTCAAATCACAGTTCGGGCTGTCTGCCATTTTGCCAGACTGCACAAAGATCTGTTTAGGTGCAACTCAACTGAATTTATCCTCTTCCAACTCTTTGGCTTGGAGATTCAAAACAGCAGCAACAAAGAGAACTGCAGGGCAAAAAGTCGTATGTTTTACTCTTTCGTGTAAGTCTTCAAGATTAGGTGAACAGAGTAAGAAAATAAAAACTATACTGACCCCTACCACATTCTATTCATATCGAATTGATAAACGTGGAGACATTATACAGTGAGCTTCAGTCTCACACAGAAATGGACAGAGACTGACAAGAGTATCAAGTAAATTTAGAGATCACTGTTCATGTCGTCTATGTATTTAACATTAGGACCCCTTTTCAAAGTCAAACTCCTGGCAGAAGAAAAATAATTAAATACATGTCTGATTCAGAGCATCTCAGAACAACTGGTAGAGGCTATCTGATTCCTGATTAGTTAATGTTCCTGCACTGATATCCTGTCAAATTCTGGATGATGAGACTTTTATAACCATGACAAGGAATTTTGTCTTAGTATATGTAATAGCACACTTCAGCCCAAAGAAAGATACACAAGAGGAAAGCTTAGTCATCTTCTTTATGGCTTTCCTCCAGAGGTTACAAAACACACTGATGACTGCTGAGAAGTGCTCCTTTCTAAAGAATCCTTGGGTTAGCAATAGGCTGTAAATTTGCCTGTTTCCCAGAATCATGCAGGAAAAATAATAGGAGATGTCTTAAGATGCAGATGGCTGAGACTAAGAACACAGCATTCTGCCTAAGCACGCTCTGTCATGCCACGCCCATGTCCACCAAGTGGGAAGCTCTGAGCCCATGTAAAGAACCACTGACTTGCAAAGGATTGTGTCTCTCTGGAGAGACCTCCTAGCAAATTACTGTTCCACTGCTGTGCATGGAGCACAAACTGATGGAGTGTTAGTAAAAATACACGTTCATTTGGCTCCCTTTTGCCAGAATTAAAACAAACAAAGCACCCAAACAAAACAAAACCTTCAGAAGCATATAACAGCTGCATTAGCTGTTCAGCAGTATTTCAAAGCCTTCCTTCTACAAATAATCAGTCTAATCATAACCTTGGTTATATGTACATAGTGTTTATTTAAAGTGCCACTGTAAAAAGCCTTCACCTGTCCAGCAAACTTTGAAGATTGATTCGGTAACTTGGTGATTACCAAAACATACCTATCACTAAGGCTTTGTTTGTCAGTCAGCTGCAATATTCCCATATTTCAGCTTCAGTTGAGAAGTGCATACATCCACTTGCAAATGTAATTTGTTCACTCTATTAACTCTGATACCATACTTAGATTACATAATAATACTTAAGTTTTTAACCTAATTTTGATCCCTTGAAATTTGACTTTTTGCAGTTTGACAGTGTGACTAAAAAAAGTAATTTGAAGCAGATCAAACAATTTTTTGATGCATTCCTACAATTTAATTACTTTGATATTACTATCTTCCTCTTTTTCATGGGCACAGACAACTTTAAGTGTTAAAGTATAGAATAAATGCATACTAAGAAATGTTTATGAAGATTAACACACACCCTTTCTGTAGGAACATGCCATTTATATTTACTAGCTTCGAATTTTACAAAATAATAAAGATACAAATAAGAATTTTCTTTGGTGTAGAACAAATTGTGACTTGGTGTTTTAACTTAACTCCTGACAGTACATTCTTACTGATGGATTGCCTCCGTTCAGAAAAGCTGAAGTGACAGCTGGCACTGGGCACATATACTCAAAAGCAGCAAACCAGAAAGACTCTCTAAAATGTTTGGAATATTACGGATTTAAGATGAAAAAACAATCTCAAATGAAGGTGCATTTTCATTAAGAAGTAGCAAAAGTAATCTAGGTGGTACAACAAGACATGAGGATATTATGACTATAAAATGCAAAACATATGGACTGCTACCTAAAGGTTATCTCTATTTGCCTCAGTACTGCCTCTATTTGCTAGAGGAATTCAAGCCAGGAATTCAGGAATGTGGAACATAGATCTTGAACTTTTGAAATTCATTAATGCAATTGTGAACCATTTAAAAGAAATGTCTGAATATTGCTATTTATCAGGATTTTTTTTCTTGCTTGCTTCTTATTATAAAAACTAACAGTTCCAGACAGATTACATATACCACATGCAAACAGATCCCTAGGAAAAAAAATGATGCATGGCAATTGGAGAATGAACTATTAGGACATTTAGGACCAGAGTCTAGAATGACCCAGTGTGAACTTGAAAGCCAAGACGTGTGTGCTTTTTCTACCTAAGAAATGCAGGTAACTTATAATGGGTACTGCTCCTGTGTCCATTTCAAAATATTAAATTGCTATGAGACAAAGCTCAGAAATAATCCTTGGCAAAGGTATCAGAAAACTACAGCATCTTCCTCCCTTTCCAACTGGGCGACCATCACAGATTTACAATCATTTTCACTGTCTGCAGTCTGACTTGTAAAGTTAGAGACCTGAGAATTAAAAAATGGAGTTTCACATTAAGTTACGAAGACAAACATTGTATGAAAGTACATTATGACTTCCAAAGACAACAATAATACAATAGTCCAGAAAAAACTTTCATGAGCAAATGAAAGAATGTAAGACTAAGTCTAAAAGCACTTACATTCCTGAAAACTGTTTTTCCTCCTGTAAAAAAAACCCAAACAAACTAAAACAAAAAAAAGAAAAGTAAAATTAAAGTAGGTAGCATCCCCACACGTCATGTGAAACAGGCCTTGAGAGGCACTCCAACACAGGCTGCACTTTACAGTAGACCCACCTTCCCAGTCATGGCAAGCATCAATTTAGGCACGAAATTACAAAAAAAGAGTGCAAGACGATTCCCCAAGATGACAGCTAACATGACTATTCAAAGACTGAGGAGTCACCAGAAAAAAGACGGATATAAATCTTTACTACACTGCAGCACTATAAGAGCTAAGCTCCTGTGCAGGAACGGTTGTGCACAAAATTACTCAACACGTCAGTGTTCCCTAACCCTGGCGTCCGGCAGCGTTCCCTGCCACACCCCGCCCGGGCAGGGCAAAGCCAGCTCTGACCTTCCTGCGGTGGGATGCATTTTCCAGTGACCTGGACACCCGCCGTGCCCTTCCCAGAGAAAAGGGCATTTTCACCTGGTTCTCTGGCGAGGTACCCCCGCAGGGAATGGAGGAAAAGCCCTCAAGTGCATCGACGCATCTCAAGGCGAGGGAGAAAACGTGCCCAGCAGAGACCCCCACAGCTGGCGCCTCGCACCGGTCACAAGGGCGGCAGTGACCGCCCAACCAGCCCCTCTCCCGCCCGCCGGGGTCTCTCTCCGAGGGTCTCCCCCGCCCCCGTGCCCATCCCGGCCCATCCCGCCGCTCCTCACCCACCGCACCTCTGTCACCACCATTGCATCACCCCCAGCCGGCACAGCCGGCGCGGCTCCCGGCTGGGAAACACAACCCCCCGGAACCATTGCCTCACATAGGCCTTCCTCCTGCTGCAGGCACCAGCCTAAGAAAGCGCTCTCCAAACCGCTCGCAGCGGCGGGAGAGGAGCTTCTGCGCGCTAAGGGACCCACGGCCTGACCTCTGCCCTTCCCAGGACCCGATCCCAGCGCGGGGGCTACGACATGCGGAACTGCTTGACTGGGTGCCTTGTTTTCACCCGGCGCGTTTTTAGAAGCGGCGCGGCAGCGGCCGGCAGGTGATTTCCGGGCGCGCTGCCGGGAGCGCAGGTACCGCGGGGGGAGCGGGAGCGGGAACGGAGCGGGAGCAGGAACGGGAACGGGAACTGCTGTCCCGGCACCACGCGTGGTCTCGGCGCCCGAGGCTGTGGGGAGAGGCAACGGCTCTGTGGGAGAGGGGAAGGAGCCGGCCCCAGTTGCCGGCGCCCTCTCGGGACCCGCTTCCTCGGGTGGGGCTACTCCGGAGGGACGGGAGAGGGCCGGGCGTTCGCAGAATTGTTAGGGCTGGAAGGGACCTCTAGAGATTATCCACTCCAGCCCTCTGCCAAGGCAGGGTCACCTACAGGGTCACCTAGAGCAGGTTACCTGGTAACGCATCAGGGTGGGTTCTGAACGTCTCCGGAGAGCGAGACTCCACGGCCTCCCTGACCAGCCTTGTTCCTGTGCTCTGCCACCCTCCATGGAAAGAAGTGCTTCCTCGCGTTGAGGTGGAACTTCTTGTGTTTTAGTTTATGGCTGTTACTCCTCGTCCTGCCGCTGGGCACCCTGAAAAGAACGTGACACCAACCTCTTGGCACCCACCTTTGAGATGGGTATGAATTGATGAGATCCCCTCAGTCTTCTCCAGACTACAGACGTCTCCCACAGTCTCTCATAAGAGAGATGCTCCGGACCCCTCATCATCTTTGTGGTCGCCACTGGACGCTCTCCAGTAGCTCGTTCTTTCCCCCTCGGGGCTGCGGGGCACGAGGAGCGAGGAAGCGCCGCGGGGAGGCGGCTGCGGCTCCCGTCTGACCGCACCGGGGCCGGCGGGAGGGGGGCGTGGGCCCCGCCGGGAGCGACCTGGGGTCCCTCCTTCCTTACCACACCTCTGCTGGCATCCACGGGCACTGTGCGCGTCAAGCTGAACACTCTTCAATGCGTTCAGATAAATCCGTCTTGTGGGAGCTGAGGAAACCCAAAATTCTATAAACTTCTCTTATGGTCAATACATTGCACATCACATCGTTAATAAACTCACAGTCTGGTTACAGGATGTTTCCAATCAAATACATTGTGGCTCCCCCTCGACCTCCCATTTTCCTTTAGTTAGGGCAATGTCTCTGGGTGGTGTTTCTTTAAAACAGAAGTTGATGGGAAGTCTTTAGATGAGAGAGATGCTTTGTTTTTACAGAAACACTGACGTTTATGGGCAATGTGTGTGGTGGGATGGATTTATGCTGACCAAAATGGGACAGTTTCTTTCCAGTATCTAATGGGAAATGTTTTTAACGTGGTGTTTGCAAGGCACTATCTTGCACTTCTGAATCTCAGCTTGGATTTTTTTTTTTTTTTTTTGTGTTAAAACAAACTAAAGTAACTTTGTATGTCTAACCCAATCCCCTTGTGTATCCTAGTTTATAGCTTTTAACCAGAGGTCAGCTTCTTACTGTATGTGTTCTTTGGACATGATGCATTTGGCTGGGAAATGTGTTTAGTACTGCAATACAAACAGTAACCACTTGATACAATTACTGAAGTGAAGCCCTTCAAAGTGCCTATTTATTTGATGTTTCAATTTACTGCTAGGAAGTTCAATTTACTGTTTTTGAATTGATTTGTTAGTTAGCTTTCCTGAAACACTACTTTTTTTTTTTTCTCTTTGATGCTGTTTAAATGAAATATTTTTGTAATAAATGAAGCTGTATTATTAAAAAAAGATATTTTCCTTGCTCTTCTTTGCTGTCACTTACAGCTATCTTAAACTTCAGATAGTGACAAAATGTCCTCTAGAGGGAGATCTTGTTGCTTTTATGTGCTAAAATGTTGGTCACCTTGTTCCAGTTAAATGTCTTGATCACTTACCTTGGAAAGGATCTGTGATGATGAATGTGTGTATCTTAATAAGTACTTGTCTTCTGGATCTGTGCTTGGAAATTTGATAACAGAATATAGAGTCATGTAACACTTCTGTGGGTTAAGGGAAACATGGTTGTTTTAATTCAAATAGATCCAATTCTGAAGTTAAATGAATAATCCTAAATAAAGTTCCAGAGTCCTACTCCTGCAGGAGTATTTGTAGGACTTACATTTGTGTTGTTCCTACAGTTGTGGTGTCACTTCTGCAAATGGTTATGAAGATACTGACTTTCATGCTGCATTCTCTCTTTTCATCAGGATGCTTTTGAGGGCAGTTTCTTTGTTGACATGAACCAAAAATTTCAGCAGCCTGTCTGAAAGTGTTGTAGGTTAAATCTCTTCAGCATAATGAGTGCTAACAGCCTGGCAAGGAAGCAAAGCAGTAATAAAGTGTCACATCTAATCAATCTTACCAATACTTCTTGCCTCTAAACAGCAGAGGTTGAAATATTGCTTTGCAGAACATCAATTGTTTGAATGTAGTTAACTCTGTACTCCACATACTCCATACAAATTGTTGGGAAAATCTTGGTGGGATTATTATGAGGGTGAATTACTCTGCATGTTACATATGCAGTTTTGACATGAGATTTCTTTCTCAGAGACACATTAAAAAAACTTATTCTGCAGCTGAGGTATCTATGCTTTTATTTTTCTGTAAGTAAATGCAAATAGTGAATTCAGTGTAGCTTCTGGCATATCTGATCTGTAAAACTAAAGGCTGTGTGGAACTTGCTCTGTGGATATAGTTGGAAAATTTCCTCATACAAAATTTTGGCAAGGCTGCTCAAGGGGTCAAAAATGTGTTTACATGTTTAGCTGCCAGCTGAACCCCTACATGCTTCTTTCAAGTGATCTGTATTGTTAAGAAAGATATTGTTAAAGTGACTCCAAAAGAGCTGTAGTACTTGTATTCTTATAAATGTACATACAAACCGCTACATAATTAATTAATTTCTTCTCTGTGTGTGTGTGTGTGTGTGTGTGTAGAAATAATGCTAGAAGTAAGGCAAAGTAATTTGCTGTATTTATATTGCAAGGTTGTGTTCCTTTTCATCCTCATTGTCATTGTTTTGTGGTATGCAAATACACCTCTGCAATACATTAAAAATGTATGCAAAGGGCTTGAAGGCAAATAGTGTTGTTTAATAGAATGTACAGATGTGTTATAATAGAGGAAAAATTCCATTAATAAACAGAAATACGAGTTTTGATTTTTTTTTTTTTTTGTTAAGAAAGGCTTATTTATGTCCCTAAATTACTCAAATTGTAGACTCTGTGATTAATTGTGCTCTGAATAATCAATTCTTTATTTTAGATCATAATTTTGGAGGATTGGAGCACTGAGATCTCTGGAGTCTGCTGTGTCTAGCCATAATGAGTTTGGTTGCTTATGAAGATTCAGACTCTGAGACAGAAACTGAAAAGACTGAAGTCTCCGATGCTTCTGGCAGACAAACAAACCAGCTGAGTTCTTCTGTGAGTTGTGTTCAGCACTTTGCACCTGGTAGTACAAAATCTACATATGAAATGCACTCTGCTGGGAGCACTGGCAGTTCTGGCAGGAGCACAGTTTGTGAAGATCCCCCTGAGCGTTATGCACAGAATAACAACACTGACTTGGCACCTCCTTATTGTCCGAGGGTGTACTCTGGCCATGCTGCATTATCTGTGGCTTACAAAAACTATGAACAGGCTTCAAGCTCTTCAACAAATTCTGGAAATGGCGTTTCCCAGAAGAGAATGCACAGTGCTACTACCATAAAAGGAATTAGACCATATATTCCTAAACGACTGCGTCAAGAAAATTCCAGTATGCCTGAAAAAGAAGTATCTGACCAGAGAGGTAGCTCAGATTGTGGTCTTAAGTTAGATGTATCAGGAGACCAGACTCTGAGAAAGATCTCTGAATTAATTAAGCCATATTTGGGATCTAAATATAAAGTAACTGAAGTTCCCAAAAGCTTAATATTTCACATGTCTAAACACTGCCGCCCTGTTAATGAAATCCAGTGGTGTCCTGTACGGGAACAGAGCCACATGCTTCTGTCAGCTTCTATGGACAAAACAGTCAAGGTAATGTAAAGCAAGATGCTTTGTGGCTCAATCATCAGACTTAAAAATAATGTATTAAACAATGCTCTTCTGGAAACAACATCCTTGCTTGTGTGTATTTAACAGTTCCAATGTACTCAGAATTTGAGATGCTTTGAAGTATAAGATTATTATGAACTTGCAGCCTAATCCTTCACTATATGCCCAGTTACTTCCATTAGTTTGGAATTTGGTGATTTTGTTTTTTTTTTTTTATTTTAGACATATCAGTGTTTTAGACCTTAAGAAGTTAGATTTCTGCCAGGTTATTTCTCATTATGTATATCAGTGTTTTATCACAATGGCCGTGAGCACTGTGGTCTGCACACAGATTCTGCCTTGAGTCATTAATCAACTGACTGCCAGCACTGGAATAATATTTTGAAGAACTTTACCTTTCTAACAGGTCTGTGTGACTTCTGCTGGTGGAGGTAGGTCAGGTCAGATAGATTTTCCATCTGAACTACTGTGGTAAATCTTGCATCCCAGAAAGGTGTCTTGGCATGGTCTAAGGAGTCTTCCCACTTTAATTTGTTTCAAGGGTTAATTGCTCAAAGTCAGTTTTCCTTCTAGCTTTAATGAATTTGTCTTCAGTTCTTTGGTAATTTAGTCAGTCCAGTGAGTCTCTTATTTTTAAAATGGGTAATAAAAATATTTTATGTGTATTCTTTCCCAGATACAGAGCTTCTGGGTTCAAATAATAGTCTTCTGAAATGGGCTTGCACAGGAACATAGCTTTGCTAAGAGTGCACAGAAAGTGTCCTTTCTGGTGGAAGACATGCTTTATTGCATCTAACATGTATTTACCATGGCAGGCACAATTATTTTCTTGCTTCTAAAATTTAGGACTTAAGTAAACCTTCCTAAATGGAGACAAGAAGAAAATCCTTTGTACCAGCATACCAGCGTAGTTCCTCCATCTTCTTTCCCAGGATTTTAAAATGTCTTTTTTCTTAAACATTAAATGGAGTAAAAAAGTACCTTTGCTTTTCCTTTCAAGTGGTCTTTAGTATATTTGCTATATCTTGGCTGTTGCTGGAAGAACAGACTTAGAAGAAAAAGGCTAAGATATGCAAAAAGTACTGATGGATATTTCTGTTAAGCAGCAATTTAAATTTAGATTGTAGAAAACTGACTTCAGCATGTCTGCATTTGACCTTTTGTCTTAAATTGTCACATCAGGTGCTTAATATTTGTTGATTATTCCAGAGCCTCATTTTACTGATGAGTGACGTTACGGATGTGTTGAAATCGGTAGAAGAATCTAAGATGTTACTGCAATATAAAATTATTAAAAAGTTGAAATAATGGCCTTCTGGTTTGTCTTCTGAGCAGAAAGAAAAAATATTTTTCTGAATCTGTGCTACCATGCCTGCTTGGAAGCAGTCATTAACAGTAAAGCTGGTTTTTGAAGAAATATGACTGCTTTAGGTGCCCCAAACCTTGGAAATTCAATATAAATGAAGTATATGAATGTTGGCAACACTTCAGAGCATGGGGGTCTAAAAAATTTATAAAGGAATAACGTAACTGTTAGGAAGTGTCTGAAACCACACTTTATCTTCTGGCAGGCAGCCCGTAGAGAGGCAGCAACCTATGGATGCTGCTTCCTGTTATTTCTCAGGGAACCTGCTCTTTGTCGCGCCGTTACACGCGGGCCGTCCTGGGCAGCAGAGGGCGCGGTGACACCGAGGATTCACTTGGTGTTAGGAGCCCAAATTCCCTGTCTTTCTGGGATCACGAGCACATAAATCCCTGATGACTGTGCCAGCACTGCTTTACCTTCTGGGAATTTTTTTTGGCTGTCTGCTGTTGCCTGAAGTTGTCCATTTGCTGGTATAAGCATAAAATAACTGATTGAAAATGCGAGTTTACTATTTTTTTTCCTCATCCTTTTAACTTCATACAGCTTATTGGGGTTTTTTTTGGTTGGTTGTTTTTTCCCCCAGAAACACCTGCTTGGAATTGCTCATTTAAATCCAGGCGGTGGATGTGTGTCGTCTTTCCCTCTAAAGGGAATATGCAGACACTCAGGATGTTTGCATGGTTTACTGTCAACATCTGATTTGGGTAAAACTCAAAGCACAGTAAGAAGCCTAAAGTCTCTGTAAGATCAGAGAGAAGAGGCAATCCAGAGCCTCAAAACTCTGTACTTTCAGTTAGTCCCAGGAATAGCTGTGAATATTTTTATGTCTTGGATTCAGTCTTTATTCTCAGCCTATGCGTTAAGACATTGATCTTTTGAAGAGTCCAGTATTAGTGGGGATTTCTCAGAACTGAGTGTTCTAAGTTGAGATGAGTGTCACAGTTTAAGTGGTGCTTGAACCAGAGATCTGTAGTTGTATGCAATTTGTGTAGTATTTAGCCAGTTTTGCATTTTTTTTTTTTTTTTAACTTGGCACGGACAAGGAAGAAACACTTGGTTTACTTACCTTAGTGATTGTAATTTTTTTATTCCCATCTAAATTAATATGGCTGAATCACTCATATCACACAGATATATGTCTAAAATGTGTATATGGAACTGATTATGTGGGTTTTTTACTTTTTAAGTATGTGTATTTATCCTGTTTAGATCGGGAGAAAAGAACAGTCTTCCATTTATGTTCTCTCAGGTTAAAAAGTGCACTTTAACATCTTTATGAATCAGTGTAAGTCGTACTAAAGTATTTACAATAAATGAGTTGATGTTTTCAGTTTCTTTTGAATGGAGAATAGCCTAGAGCCAGAAGATCATCAGAAGCATTTTGTAAAAATATCTTGCATAGTTAGGAATGAATGAATTGTGTTAGAGCATTTTATAGTTTTCTTTAAAAGTATTTGATCTGAATTTTTTGTATTGCTGCATTTAAGAGACCTAAAACAGTTACCAGGTGGTAAAGTTGAAAAAATTACCAGTTACCAGCTCAGAGGCAGAATTCTCTAGAGTAACACTCCTACCAGCAGATGGGGCACCTCAGCATGGTAGAAAGGGATGGGAACTAAACTAGTGCGGATGTCTCAAAGACTTTAGCACTGTGTTGTGTATTGAAAGACCAAAGTTACAAGTTTATGCACATGTTCCTAAATGTATAAGAAAACCCCTGAGTTTTCTGAGAGACCTGAAAATAAGATAGAATTTCATTTGGGAAGTGATACGCATTGCAAATTACCCACAGTTCTTCAAATCTGGAGCATTAATAGAAGAATATTTAATGCTACATTTTAAATCTGTAGGGAATGGGAGAAAAAAAAAAGCCTGGTTATATGCTTTATCAAATTTTTTACCTTGTGTTTTCTTAGAATTTCTAGCTTCTCCTTTGGAAGCTCTGGCCTCCGTAGCTGGAAGCAGGAAACCTGTTTCAGAGTAGGGAAAGGTGCTGTTGTTCAGGGTAGGGAAAGGTTACTGTGGCACTGCTGCTCTTCACAGTTACACTCTGACTGTATTGTGAGTGGCTAATGTTTTTAGCTTAGGTATTTTAAGGATTGTGAAACGTTGTCTGAACTGATTAAATTTGTTTTTGTTCAATAACACTTCTCTACCTTCTGTTTGAATAGCTGCTGTAAATGAATTTTAGGCATCTACTACCATTTTTGTGTTTTTCTACTTAGACACCAAAGTAGAGTTCATGATTTTAATATGTCATCTAGTGTTTTTTTGCATAAATGTTGAGACTCATCACTGCTATTAAAAGTGCCTGGTTCCCATAGTGTGGATATTCAATGCTTTCTGAACATCAGAAATTAGGTATTTCTGGTTTAGAACCCCAAATACAGAATCCAGAATCACAGCTTACCATTGAATACAGCTTTTTGCCTTTGGTAGCAGAGAACATTAAAAAGTTGTGTCTTGAAAGACACATATCAATTGCAGAAACCACAATGCTGCATTTACATTGTCAGTGTCTTTTATTTGGAAGATCTTGTCATTACACAGAGCCACACAGATGTTAACATTTTCACTAGTTACTGGTGCTGGACTTAGCTTTTTAACAATTGTTCAAACTTCAGCATCCTATGCCTTTATTCTCTATTTCCTAGTTTGTCTTAAAATTAACTCAAGGTAACATCTTTATATAATCATCTGTTAGCTGTTAATTTTGTGTTTCTCATATTTTATTTAGAGCATCACAGCAGGTGTTATGTTTGTTGCAGAGGATTTCTTAATTTTCAGCACTTTAACTCTCCATTGTTGAACAAGATCACGGAGAGTGCTGCAATTCTTGAGTATGCAAAATGTATATTAATAGCACTTTGTGTTCTAATACATTGTTGGAAGTTTTTCTTACATATTTTGTTCCCTACTGGCCTAGTTGAATGGTCATTTAATCACAGCTCTATCTACACAAGTAAAGTAGAAGTTTTTAACATGAGTTTAATAATACCAGCCTCTTGAACAGGGGCTTTGCTGACTTCCCATGATTAAGAACCTAACAACTATACTGGTTTACACCAGGGCTCTGTCTAGCCCAGGGGTCAGTCTCCAGTAGGGTCCATAAGTAGATGTGTAAAGAAAAACAAATCGAAGGTTTGTGGTGTCCTCTTCTGGTCTGTGCTTGTTTTCAGGTTGGGATTTCTGAGCTCCAAAGTAGTTCATCTTTGTAACTTGCTGCCTTAAGAGATTTCTTCCAGATATTTCTCCAGTCTTCTGAGACTCTTTTGTGATCATTAGATTTAGAGTGCTATGTTACTCATACTCGTTAAATTTAATGTACAGATTTTGGTTCCTGGAGAGTGTCAAATGCTACAAGAAATAAAATTTTCAATCATTCTTTCAAAGTATTTTATTATTTTGTGGTTTTGTGTCTGTTAGGAGAAAGATAGACAGCACAGTAGTATATTCCAGGAATTTTGTTGTTCTTGATCCTGCTGTGTTGGAGTGAAAGAGGATGATAGCTTCAATCCATAAACTGTGTGTAGCACAGATAGTGGCAACACACATTTCCTAGATATTGGCCATTACCTGCCTCAGAGTAAAAAAAATTAATATTTCTGTTTTCAACTGTTCTGTACACAATTCACTTGGAATAGGCAGTGTTTCTTGCTCTTCTGCCACAGGTGTGTCTGTTTACTAAGGAATGAATTTAAGCTGCCAGAATATTTCCTGTACATTCAGGCATAGTTGTACATTTCCTGTATAGTCACATGGCTGTAGCCCTGTCACAGGTAGGCTGGATTCAAACTGTTCACTAAGCAGAATTAGCTATCATGCTGCTAGTACCTCGAGTAGGGCAATGCTTAGATTCATTTTTTAAATCTAATTGTGGCAACATTCCTCTAACTGTAGGTGATGATAAGGCAAAAAATTGGGAAGTCATCCTATTTGATACATATGTTCTTTATTTGAAATGTTTTGAAGATCTTTGTTGATACATTTTCAATATTGTATGTTAAAAATAACAACTAGTCCTCCCCATTGTCTTGGAAGTGTCAAGGAAATGCTCATATTCTGGATATTGTGTGCTGCTTACCTAGATATGGGAAAAACCCTATTGTTTTCTTGCTGAAGAGGCTACTAAACAGGCTGTTCTGAAATACCAAAGCAGACTTATCTTTATGAAGGTTCTGACCTTCTTCCCTTGTCTGTTTAGAACTGTGCATGTTTTTTTCCAATGACTTTAAGCTTGCTGATTATTAAGATGGAAGTACACTTATGTGATAGGTACATGCATAGTAATACCAGCTTTTATATATACCTTGATCTTTTTCTAACAAAATTATTTCATACACTTCAATGAGAAGTATCTTCCATAATGCTTATTTTTGTAAGAAAAGGTACATCATGCAGGAAGGAATGTACTTGACCATCAGTGAAAGCTTCTGGCTGTGCCATGGGTAGATGGTAATCCAGGTCAGGATGTAATAGATAGCTCTCAAAATTGTTCTACAAATTTTTCTTTGCTGACACATGTCAGCAAAGAAAAATTCATGAAAGTGGTGAATTTTGATCTCTTCATCCCAAAGGTTTGTATAGGTAAGAGTTGTTTCACATTTGGTATTTTAGTACCTCGATAACATTTAGAGATTGCTGGTAGAGAGATATATTTTTTTAATTATTTTCTTGTTTCCAGTGATGCTGTTGTCAAGGAAACAGAAATCCTTGTAATGCCTTTGTTCACTTTTTCAGAATCCACAGCTGGAGATGACTTGTATAGTTTTTATTATGTTCTGAGTGTTTGACACACTCTTAGGCCTCAAAGGATTTTTTTCAAAGGAGTATGTTTCTTTGAGTATAAATAGCACCATCCTCATCTCTGTAGGGTTTGATAAGCCATTGTTTCTTTCCTTCTGCACTAACAAGAACTAAATTCAGTGCTGCTTTGGATTAGAATTTATCTTAACACTTGTATGAAGACTGACATTTAAGAAAAAGGGGGAGGGCAAAAATGCAGTGAACCTCTTAGCTTCTGGGTGAGGTTTTTAGCTTTGTGATGGCATGAGTTTTTTCCACTTGGAAATGACTCCTGACTTAGGATCTCCTTAAATAATGCAAGAGTGATAACCCAAGTGTTCTTGCAAAGCATTTTTGACTGCTTTATGGCTGTGTTAGAGGATGTGACTGTGGGGGAGAGGAGTGGGATGGATATTTCACAGTGTAGCTAATATGCCTGTTGTCCCCCACCCCCCCAAAAAATAAATTAGGAATTATTTAAAGAAAAATTCAGAAAATAAAAGTTCTTTGAAGAGCAGGGAAGTTACTGAAGCCTGTCTGTATTTTGAGTCTGACTACAGCTCCTCTTCAATTTCTTTCTCTGGAGCTTCTGCAGTGTCTTTCACTCAGCTGCTTATCATGATTAAGCCTTGAGGGAAGAATACTGAGGCCTTCTGTGAAATTTGGTTGACACTGATCAACAGGAGCAAAGAGCCCACAGGTGAGGTGGACAGGATAACGTGGTTGTCGTGACAGTATTATTTCACAAACCTTTTTTCTGTGGAAATCCAAAAGCATGGAGAATGACTTCTAAATATCCTTAACAGTGATGTGGAAGAAAGGATTCTGTTCTCTCATGTTACCTAAAAAGAGTTTTGGTTACTTGTATCATTACTTGCAGAAGTATGAAGAATTTAAAGTGTTTATCTGTCTTTTTTCTTAGCAACACTTCTGTCCCAAACACGTGAGCTCTGCACTTCCTTTCTGCTGGGAACTCTTCCATTTGTTTACTCTGTCTTTGAAGTAGCAGAAGATGAAGCAACCTCGTGCCCCTCCCAGCACAGCCAGCTTACTAGGGAGAAGAGTCAGGGCTAGAGATGTCAGTGGAGCAGTGCCTCTAATGAAGCTTAACTGGTAATGTCATAAGTTAAGCTCTCCAATTATACACAGGGTCTGTGTGGGCAGCTGCTGTGCAGTCTAATGTCAGAATGTCCTCTGAGATGGGAGAGATGTATGATGGTGTTATCCTCCTTCTGGGTGTGTCAGTAACATTGCTGGTGAAAAAGTCAAGATTTTGGTACTTGGAAAAAAAATGAGCTGGATGAGTTTTAAGTTCTTAAGTGACTGTAATACATTATGGGAGTATCTTAAATTTTTTTTAACAGTTAAGAAATTCTGAATATTTTTGCTGTTTGAAAATATAAATAACACCAATCTAAGTCTGCTTCTTTTCTAGAAATCTGGCTTTATAGCTGCATCTCGCATACTGCTGTATATTAAAAAAAAGTCTGCTAGCAAAGCCACAAGGCATCTTATGACTTTGATTCCTTACCCTTCTTGGTTTGTCAATGTTGTCAAGGAAACAACTTTTTGAGAAATTTTGCTCTACTTTTTCAGGTTCTATAGAGAGATTACTTGTGTAGGTTTTATATGGCATCAGGACTAGAAAGAGTTTTCCTTAGATTTCTATTCTTTCCAGTATGTTCATGTTCTTGCTTTTTTAAAAGCAGATTTTAGTTTTAGCATGTGTCATATAGCTGCATCTTTAAGGTCATAGAACCAGTTAATGTACTAAGGATAGTTGACACTTGATCTTTGTTTGAAGCCTCGTAGAAAGAACTTTAATGATGCCTTTGCTATATATTAATTCTATAAAGACAACTGTTAGTTATAAATTCTCTTTAAGTTATAGGAGAAAGAAACATTAAAAAGTCCCTTGTTCTTCAGAGAAGTTGCTTCATTACTATGGAACTAATGACTGACTGTCCTTTATCATACATATCATGTTTCATTGCAGTAATCATCTCACTTCAAAGAAAAAGCATTTTGTGGCTGGTGTGGAAATGTGTTGGGTTTGTCTTCCAGCTCCTGCATGCTGGCCGATGGGCTGGTTAGATTGTTATGGTTGATCTTTACCTTCACTGTGCTTGTGGAGGCTTTATTTTCTATTCTTTTTAATAAAACTGCTGTTTTCCTTCTGGGGCATACCTGAAAATGTTATAAAAACTTCTGCCTTTCTCAGATGTTTCGGTTGATTGATGGATTAAGAATACTGGGCATGATAGTGAATACTGCATGTGTTTGTGTGCTGTGCATGTGCCAGCTGTGTTACACCTTGCTTCCTGAAGTCAGAATTAGGAATCTGTCCTTTTCTCTAGTCTCCTTGCCTCTTTCCAAATTAAAATTTCCTCTTTAAAATAATTTTTCTTATTCTGAACATTGTGACTAGTGCCTGGAGTTTTGTATTTTTATCTGCTAAGGAAGGGACACAGCTGGTTTTCTGTGGAACGGATGGGAGTTAGGGGTGCAGGTGGTTAGGGCTGACATAGTCATATAAACATGTTAAAGCTTGCGCTATGGTAACAATGCAGAAGAAATTAAAATTAATTAGGTAGTTTGGTCTTACTCTGCTTGCTGGTACTGAAATGGTGCTAGTTAAAATGTCCTCATTGCTAGCAAAACACGTAGCTGCTTGACATAATTAATAGTTTATTTCCATAATTAAATAGCTAATTATCATGCTTAATACTGGGTTATGTCACTGACATCAGTGGGTTTAGGATTGCATCTATATTTTCCAGAGAAGAGGATCTTTAATATTTTGTTTTGATTTGTTGGGTTTTTCTCTTAGTTTTTTTGTTTTGTTGTTTTTTTTTTCCCTGCAGTTATTAACATTCTCCATAGCCTTGGGAATAATAAATGATTTTTTTTTTAGTTGGAAGAATGAAGTTGTAAAGAAAATGTAACTAGCCCAGGTGGACTGATAAAGGCAAGATTCATTAAAGCTCAGGTTTTCAGATAGATGTTCTAAATCGCTAACTGTGTACTGCCTCACAGATATAACTTCAAATCAGGGTGGGCAGTAAGACTGCAAAAACTACTTAAAACAAGAAAACCACCTGCTTAACATTGGGGATGGACAGAATTTGGCTGTAAATTTGGATTAGATAATTTCTTCCAAATAGAAAATAGTCCCTAAGTACAATTCCCTACCATAATTTTTAGACCTGCTGTAGTGATGTATTATTCTCTGCCATTGCACAAATATGCTGTCAGTGGGTGCACAGTTGGCAGTGTCCAGCTCTGTTGTGCTGACAAACAGCCACTACTCATCTGATGGTTGGGTCACCAGAACTTGTCCATAGCTGTTGTCCCTGCTGTGCCAGGTGCTGCCAGTGGATAATGTACAAGAATGAGACAGGGTAAATTGCTCCTTTTTGTTTGTACTTACTTGTTTTACTGACTGTGTGAAGAAGATGGTGTCTGATGGTATCTGATTTTATATATGTACATATATCATTATAAAGCTGTAAAGTACATGAGTGGCTGTAGCTGATTGGCAGTTTTATATTAAAAAAGTATGGTAGTATTGAGGTACAGTACAAACAGATATGGTTTGAATTTTGATAGCTGTTGTTTAGCTGAAGCTTAAGGAAAAACCCAGACAAATAAAAGGAGTTGGCCTGTGGTGTTTTTCTCCCTCTTGTTTTCAAAAGTAAGTCACAGGTCAGCAGCAAGTAGACACACAGTGTTTCAGAAGCTGGGAGTGCAGTTGCTAAGACTGTACTTGTGTTCTGAATAGAGCAGTGCTTCTTATGCCAATAGTGGATGTTTAAAGTCTGTGGGATATGCTTGTGAAAGTAGCCAGTCCTTCCTTACCTGTAGGAATTGAGGATACTTAAGGCAATTTGCTTCTGAAGTGCTGTAAGTCTGAAACTGAGGTGTCTAGCACTTACGAGGAATCCCCGCTTTTAATAGAGCATAAATGTTTGTGACTTGAGGAAGTGATTGATGCTAATGAATATGATTCATAGAGATAAAGGGGAAACCAGATTATTTAATAAATGGCTATAGTAATTTAGCTAATTATCTCCCGGAGAGTTGCAAAACATTTGAAGTTCTCCTTTGCCTGCTGGTACGATCTTGATTGCTGAAGTGTTTTCTGGGCACAAGTACTGTCTGCTAGTTACCACTGCTGGGTTTGTGCTATTAGATATTGTGAGCACACATGTGTTATTCTTAACACACTACTACACACACTACACTGCATTCTGAAGTTCTTGGGAAGCTGCCAAATTTATGCTATGTTCTTCTGCCATATAGGGGCAGCAGTGGGAGATTCGGTGGTTTAAAAGTAATTCTTAATAGTTACCTGTCATTAAATGTATGTTTCTCTTGAATTACTTGAATATGTGCGTCAAACTGCTCTGCTGGAACCACGTCATCCCAAATATGCCTACTGCTGTGTGTGAAGTAGCTAATTTATCTGAAGTAAATTTTTTTGTGGATATGTAGTGTACAGCAGGGGTGGGGATTTAATTATCTTTGCTATGCTTAGCTTTGTCTTATGCTAAAATAATTCTGATTTTTCGTATTCTAGAACAAACCATAGCTTGAATCACTAGCTGATTTATAAGTATATTGTAACTTCTTTACACTTCTGCATTTTCCAGGAACTTGCCATTTGAGGAACATTCACAGGCTTAGCCATAGTACAATGATTAGTCAGAAAACACTTAAAGGTTAACTGCAAACTAGATGGGAGTTCTTCACTTTGTTTTGGTCTGTGTGGGAAGTTACTCTCTTGCACTCTGTGCCCAGCATGAATGTACAATTGCTATTTTGTAGCTACAGAAAAACCTAGTCACGCTCATAACTTTTAACTGGCTGAGAATATGATCTGTATGAGCATGTTCCTTAGAGTCGATGGTTTGTGGAAAATTTGTGATTAGCTTCAGGCATAGTTGTCCCAGAATCTTTCTGCACAATAAAGAACACACTATGTTAAAAGATGATGATTGATGGCATGGCAGAAACACTTTGCTCATGAGAAGCATAGAGTCCTCTATAACTGATGATTTTAAACGTCCTTTACTGGATATATACACTTATTTACAAATTGCTTTTTTTGTGAGCATCGCTTAATGTAAAGGTTGCCTGTCTTCAGGGTAAAAAATAGTGGTTCTCTTTCCTTTCTCCTATTTTCTCTCTTTTCTTCCCTTGTCAGCTTGCCATGTTACTCAGCATTTGGTAAGCCTGTCTCTCTTGTAAATAGTGGGAATTAGCTAAAAAAGATTGATTGATACAGATGACTAAAACATCAAATAAAGTCTCTGTTGGTGTGAATCTTGCTGTTTGGTCTGACTTTGCTCAACTGTTTTTGAGACTGTTATTTCATATTTTGGCTGACAATTTCTGATGTTTCTTTTGGACTACCTAATACATAGGGTGTTAATTTCTAGGCTTCTTTAGTACAAATCTCTGCAATAATTCAGAGTATACTTAATTTGGGTTTTAGAATGGCTTGAGAAAACAGTATACAATAATCTACGTGTTGAGTTATGGTGTATATGGTCTAGTACCATCATACTCGCTCTGTAGAGCAGATGAAATCAATTGAAAAACATGTTTTCAGATGTTTCTGTCCTCTGAATTTGCTGTAAATTCAGGCATGAGCATCAGAAACATACGTATTTATTCCTCTAAAATGTCTGAAGACATTATCTTGTCATACTTACAAATAAAATAGGAGAAAATACTAATGGCATAGTTTTGCTTTTTATGTATTCCTTCTGTTCCTTGGTTGTATTGTTATAAAAAGCAGTAACCCACTGCTCTGGGGGATTTAAAATGTCCAGTAGCTTTGAAGAGGTGCACCATAGCAGTTGGCCTTCAATTAATGCCAGTTTGGCAACCTGGCTTGCCTTGGGGGCTAACCTATTACGTTTGGTGGTAGTAATGTTAGTGTAGTAGTATTTAGTGCAGTGTAACCTCCCACAGCCTATTTTATTTTGCTGACCACTTTATATGGGACAGAATAATTTCTCATGAAATTTGCCAAAAGTGACTACTAAATGACTGTAAGAAAGTGTTTCAGCAGTATTTTTGGTGTTCTTGCATGGAATAAGGAAAGGGAAAGGAAGATCTGTAGTAAGTTTTACTCTTCTCCTGTATTTCTTCTTTTGGATAAGCATGAGTAGGTTGATTTTCTCTGAAACATGCTTTGAGCACTTGGAAGAGAACTACAATTATGATTTTATTGATTAGTTTGGTTGAAGATCACTTTTATCTGAACTCGTGTCTTTAGTAGGAGTGCAGCAATATGGTCTTAGTTCTCACTGTTGTTCATCTCCAGAGACTGCAGAACATTTTTTTTTTCTGCTTGTTTTCGCAGTCTATTTATAGCTTAAGAAAATGGATATTGGGGAAGGTGGGTAACATGTAGGTGTCTTGAGGAGGTTCTTCTCAAACCTGGAATTGGTTGTATGTTTTGTATGCTGTGTTTGAGGTCAGGTGTTCTCCTTTTACTGCTGAGAAATGGACCAGCAGTTTCCTGGACAATGACAGCCTCCTGAGTGAAGTCCAGCTGGCTGCTGGGTGCTGACTGGGGTTAATGACCTGTGGCACAGAGTGTCTCATCCCCTCTGTTCTCCTGGCAGTCGGCATTGCCAGTGCTTGCGGTGGGCTTTGAAGCAGAGCAGTAAATCTACACTTGATGCAGCCAGGCAGCAGCAGGAACTGGCTTTTAGACAAGGTCAGGAGTTTCTTGGCACTATGCACCTTAAGAGCATTTCATTTTTCTTTTTTTTTTTAGAAAGATTTTGCCTCATTTTTCTCTTCAAACATAATCCTTGATAAAAGTTTGATCAGGAAAGAGTTTTCTGGTATAAGAATATAACTGCTGTTCAATTTGGGCTGAGAGATACAGACCAGTAGGACATCCTTACAGTACATAATTATTCACACTGTTATTTTGACTGATTAAAAATCCTCTATGTTAAATAATTGGAGAGCAATAGAGTAAACTTAACCTTTTGTACTTTAGAATGCTGTCTAAATGTTTCTTCTTCATCTTGGAGCACATTATTCATTAATCTTTTTTCTAGTGGAGAGAAGCTGTCTTTACTCTTGAAAGAACAAAGGACAAAACACCAAGTCATGACTCTTCTGACATCCTGTTCTTGGGGTCATTTTATTCATATTTTCAGAGTTTATTTCTCCAAGAAGGTCTTGATCAAGACCAAGATCAGAGTTGATGATCAAAGACTCCTTCTGCCTCTGAAGACAGTAATGGTTAAAACTTTTTTTCCAACAGAATCAGGTCAATGCATTTTCTGATTTTCACATTTTTGTTATACATTGTATTTCATCCCTGAATTTGGTTGCATTTTTCTTTTTGCGGAGAAATGGACCTAGCTATAAACAAGATGGAAGAAAGTGTGCAACCTAACATGAATAATATCCTCAGTATGTGCATTGGGGGTACCACTGGCTTGATGATGAGTATTTTCAGTCAAGTATCCCTCACGTCAGTCCTGTCATCTTGAGTTCAGTTAGGGAAACTCAGAAATTTTTGGTTTTGTTTCCATATGATGGTGTGAGGAATTATTTTTTATGGTCCCTTCTGAGAAAACAATCAGAATTAGTGTTTTTTCTCAGTGTTTGCCTGAAGGAGAGTTTCTTATCAAAAGACACATGCTTGCATTTGAACACATATCCCAATATTAGCAGGTAAGCAAAGGTATGCAATTTTCCTGAGCAACAAAATACTTGATTACAGGTCTAATGATAGTTTAAGAGGTGTTTTCAGATGTGCTGAAATCAAGGACTTGAAGCAGATGAACTTAATTATCTTTGTGAATATTCACAATCACATTATGTGCTTTAAATGTCACATTTGGAAATAGTGCCTCGTTGCTAGTTAATTAACAATAATTACTCAAGGTAGTACTTATGTTTCTGGAATCTCTTACCTACTGTGAAAAATGTATTTTGCTTCTAAAGGTTTCTCTATATAAAATCCAGATTTTACTTAAACCATTCTGAAAGTGTTGCAGTTGCATAGGCCCTCTGTACTCTTTACCTGTACCACTGCAGCATGGAGAATCAGTTATTTCATTCTATTTGCTCTGCTACAGCTGGGCAGTGTTTTTGACACCTGAACCATGGTGTGTATAATATATTTTTTTATTTTTTAAAAAAGCAAGCAGTTGATTTTTTTTTCTTGATACCGTAAGAAAAGAGAAGCAGTAGCAAAGTAGACTGGCAGGCTAGATCCATCATGAGGTGTTGCAAAGGTGTGGTGACATCTGCAGCTAAAGAAATATGGCTTATGATAATACCAGAAGGGGGTTTTTTCAGTCATAGCACTTACACTCTGTATGCTTTCCTCTCTCTAAGGATATTTTTCTTGGCAGAGAGCATTCCACAGCCCAAGATAGCTTAAACTGCAACAAAAAAAAACCCCTCATAGATCCTAGAAAATCTTCCCTATATTCTAGTTCCCTCGTTCCCTCTTCCATCTTTCTTTGCCTGCGCTGTCTTCAGGTAGACACTTAATTGAAGTATCCAAGGATTCTCTTCAAGATTTTTCCATTAAAATGAATCTTTTTTCAATAATGAATCTTTCTTTCAGCTTGTTTGCAGCAGTGCACTTAACATGTGTTTATGTGTATATGTGTATTAAATAATATATATTTAAATAGGTATTAAAAGAGCCTTAAATTAGTAGAAAACCTCGATTTTCTACTACTTTTACTTAGAAACTGTGTATTCTCTTTGCCTGCACATTTCATTCACCTGTGTGAATGGGGTGTCCTTTGAAATCCTGATAATAACCTATAACTTACATTTCAGAATAATATTTTTCTATATAGTACATGAAATACTTTAAAGTTTTTAATTCAGGGCGGTACTTACAACATGCTAAGCAGATGTTTGATTTCTCAGACATCGATTACAAGCTAGTTCAGAGAACAGGAAGAAAAGCTACTAAATTTTAGAAACAGTCATGAAGATTAATTAAAATAATTATCTGTGCTTTGTGCAGTGGTAGTGGGGATAACTGCAGGTACATGAAGGCATAACCAAGGTGAGTGATGAATATTTTTTCAAGTAGTAAAAGTGATTTAGTGATGGTAACACACAGATGGAGGAGAAGTTGAGTAATAGGATGCTGAAATAATAACATGAATCTGATTGTGGAAGGGTCTTCAACATGCTATGTGAAAATAGTGTTGGAATTGGTAAGCATGTCACTGGGGAAACTTCCCAGTGATAATTCTTCAGTTGTAGAATGACTTCGAGAAAACAAGCTTTTCACAACCACCAGGTTTTGATTTTAAGTATTTAGGTAGTATCATAGACCCATTCTAATGGAATGATCTGGTAATGATGTCAAAAAGCTTTCACCTGTGTGTCTGCCAAATGGGTTGAAACAAAAGATTTTTTGCTTGCTTTGTTCTCCTGCCATCGTACATGAAGGACTTTTTTTGTAAAGACTGATGAGAAATCTGCACTTGGGTATCTCAGTACAGAGTCTGGATTATCAAAAAACTTGATATGTAGCTGCTGACATTCCTTGCTTATTTTAAAAATCATTCACATTTATGTGCTTAAATGGGATTTAAATACTCTTGAAAATTTTGATCAAAACTGGTCACTAATCTCCTTAAATTTGTGCTAATATGCATTAGCCTACAATGTTACTAGAATTTTCAAGTAAGCCAAACCCCAAATATTTTCATTAACTTCTAATTTTGAAATTCTTAATTCTGTTACCCTGCAGTGGCAGTGAAGTAAATGCAATGAAATATTTCTAGTGGTTAAGTAACACTTTGTGTAGATGTGTTGTACCACTGCTGCAGTGAGAAATGCTGAACCAAGTTCTCCCTGACATGAGGTTGCATTGTTTAAATGTTTATGTTGCAGTAGTGCCAAGGAGCTGAGCACTCTGGGACCTGTGGTGGACCTTTGGGTTTATGTGCATGTTTCAGGGCTGTGCTGCCCGGAGCAATTGAGCCGGCTTGGGTGCTTGAAGCTGCTGAATGGGCTGGTGTGATGCTCTACTGGGATACAGATATTTCTCTGGGATGAGTTTAAGTGGGATGTCTCATGGTACCATGGCACTGATGTGCTGGTCGAGTAGGTTTGCACTATGTGAATGCAATCAGAGGCAGCCCCTACTGATAGAATACCACAATTATGCATTTTTGCTTGCTAAATGAAGTATGTTCATCAGGCTTTAGAACAAAACGGGGCAGGGCAGTGGTGTGTATTTTACAAGAATCTAAATATTACATTTACTTCTCTAGTTAAAAATAACTTAATTGGGTCCTGTATAAATGCCAGGCAGTGTTTGCAGGTGTCAGTATGTTCATACCTGCTCCTTGATAACTCTGTCATTAATTCATAGATTCATATCAGTGTCCAAGTAGGAGAAGGTTGGCTTTTAAACTGGTCCTAGGTTTTTGGCAGGAGCTATTATTTTAATTTCCGGCTGCAAAGGTATGCTCTTACACCAGCTGTAAAATGAAAGTTAGTGATACAATCTCCATAATATGACAAAACCACAACAGTTGTGCAAGCTTGTTACTTAATTTCTAAAATATTGCTGTAGAGCATAGTAGATACTTTTTAACATGTATAATTCTGAGTATTTATAGATGTTCCTACCCACACTTTTCGAGCAGGACTTCTCATTTAAGCTGTATTCCTACTTTAAATTAAAAAAGTCAGTTACATCTGGAAACTAGTTTTGAAACATTTGAACTACAGTAATAATCCCTTTTTAAGGTACAGCTTCTTGTGTCTTGGTGTCATTTTTCTTCAGCATATGATATCTAGGTAAACCAAGTACAAAATTTTTATATCCTTATTCGCTTTAAGAAAAAAAAAATTCCTATATTTTTAAAATTAATATTGTGTCTGTGTTTAATGTTTTTGAATTTGTTGTTAAAATAAACAGCCCCTTTACCTATTAATAAAGAAAAACCTATTCACCAAAGTCTTGTGGAGAATGTGAAAAAAGTAAGTAGTTGTTCTTTTAAGATTATTTTTGAGTCTTAAAATTTGATGCAAACTGTTGTACTTTGTACTGATGACAAACATAATCAAAGATCTCTTGTTCAGCTTCAGGTTGGCTATTTCGCTGTACTACATTGTGGGAATGTAAGTGAGCATTGAAAACCCTCTGCTGACTAGATGTGCATTAGATTTGCAAATTACCTACCAATGCCCTTTGGGACAAAGCTCTTCATGAAATCATTGTCAATAACTTTCTGTTGGGTTGACTTATGGAATAGGTTGTTCTTCAAGATTTCGCAGGAGAGATATTAAATGTTACAAAGTACAGAAACTCCGTAGGGCAATCTAAATGATGTTATAGGAACTGAGCTATATTACAAAGAATATTAAACATATTTGCAGTCTTCTGTTGTTTGTCACATGAATGCCAGGCCCCCTTTTTGTCTAGTGGTTTGCATAGATATGCAAAAGACAAATAACAAAAGTTAATCAGCTTTGTTTTATGTAAAGCTGTTAATATGTAGATACTTGAATCCCTAAAAGAAAAAAAAAAAATCTGAGTATTCTAATGACGTGTGTTGATGTTGTGTAAATTGCTTGGCAAAGAGGAGCTGCTGTAATCATTTCATTTGAAAAAGGAATGTACTTAAAAAGGAAATAGTGTGACACAGCCAGTGTTGTATATCTGTGCTAAAATTAGTGTGAATTAGTTAAGTTTCAGTGTACCTGAGACAGTTGGAGTAATGCCTGGTGGGGGCCTTACCTGCTTGGGGAAACAAACTTTTTTCTTTAGTGTATAGACACATGGACACAAAGGGTAGAACTGTGTGTACTGGCCCCAGCATGCTGGAGGTAAATATGGAAGTGAAATATTTTTGTTATGAGCAACATAACATGTGGGGAAGCTGGAAGGGAAGGTGAAGCTGCTGTCTGTCATGGTAAACATGACATGGTCACAAGCCCTGCACTGTGCCTGGCCCCACATCAGGGCCAAGGCTGAGTTACGGTGATGGCCGTGCTCACTGAAGAAAACTTGAGTTGGGCTGTGTGCTTGGAAGGAAGCTGGAAAAAAAAAATTAAAATGGATAAGATGTTTTACAACTTTTCTAGATAACTGCTTCAGAGCAGGATTTTTTCTACTACATTTAAAAGTCAGGAATATGCTGAGGGTTAATGCGTGTGTGCTGCTGCGCACAAGACGGCCATCCTTGTCTGTGGGGCAGACTGTTCTGTTTGAGTTAGCAGATCTTATAGGAGGCACTGAATATCCTGGGAGTCAAATGTGCAGCTTTAAGAAATCCTGAGGCATCTGCCTCCTACATTCCTTGTGAGTGGCCAGGAAGTGCAAATACCCTTAATATAATAAATCATTTGTATCTCTCTATGTTACTCATTTTGTGATGCTCCTCAGCTTCCAGGGCTTAACAGTATTTTTCACAGACTTCATTCTGGATAAAATCTACCTTCACCCATCCAGTGGAGACCCACCTGAGCAGGAATTCCTGCAGCAGAGATTTGGACCTTGCTGAGATCTCCCAAAGAGGAATTGTCAGTAAGGCTTATGGGAGGCAGCTTTGTGTTAGGAGCTATCTGGAGGCTCTTAATTTACATGGGAAGCAGTACTTCCCATTCACATGTGGCAATTCAATGTGTGTGTTAGAAGGGAGAACATTCACAACACAAGGAACAGTTTGTTCCAGGGGAAGCAAGAGACCAAACCTTGCACTGAGAGACCTTTGTCACTTGGACCATAAACTTCTTGTATGTTATTCCCATTACTTTCCCCAGTGCTTAGAGACACATAAACTTTATAATAGCTCAGTAATAGTACAAACAACTGTAATAAAGCAGGATGTTTTCCTCAAGAAAAATAGGAAAAAGTCTCAGTCTGGATGACTCTAGTATAGACAAGTGGAGGTTCCTATATTGTACATCCATCCTGCTAAATAACATATTATGCAGAAAATTCTTGAAAAGAACTCAACCAATGTTTATCCCTGCAGTCTTCAGGCTAGGTGTATTCTTCAAAGCAATTTAAAAATATTCAGTTTAATTTAAAAAAACCTATCCAAATAAATTACCTATTTTTTGGTGCTCTCTTGTTGTTCTGGCTAACCTGATTTAAGTACAAAGTTATCTCTGCTACACAGCTAAAATTTAATCTTCCCAGTGTCACTTAAATAATCAAACTGTTTGTATTTATCAAAATGTATTCCACTCTGGGAAAGGAAAATATCTGCTCTTACTTCAAGACTTTTACTGCAAGAACTTCATCAAACAGTGGGCTTGCAGCCATCTTTTCTGTTCACACCTATTTCTGAACTGCAGGTTAAAGCTGTTTCTGTGGAAACAAATCAAGATGTTAAAGTTGTATAGCTGTCAGAGGGGGCACTGATATTTCTTCCTCTGAAGGTAAAGATGACTCCAGCTTGTTTCTAATTGTGTGATACAGCTTTGCTAAAATTCTACCCCAAGCTGTCATGGGCAGCCCTGCATTATTGATTCATCTGGACATTAAAATATGTAGCCAAAACCAAATGTATGATAACATGGGTCCTACATCTTAGTACATGTTCAACTTTTTGCCATTTGCAATGTGTCTAGATTAGTGTACTTTTCAGAGGTTGCACCTTCCAGGCCTTTTAGAGGGATGAGCAAGCATTGTGTGTAATGTGACCGACTCATCTCCACTTGAGGTCTTGGTGCTGCAGAATTTGTGCTGAAACCGGGAGTGAAGGGAGGTACCAGTACAGAGGATGCTGGACTGACATCTCTGTCCAAGGGTGTTTGCTGCTGGCTCTGCTGCTGTCCTACAAGTGTCTTGCTGGCATTTAAAGGACTCTTAGGCAACAGGGTTCTGCTTAGAGTGGTCTCATATCAATGAAAAGCGACGTGTTTCTCCAAATCTTAGAATAATGGAAAGGGGAAAAAATGCTGCTCTTACTGATATTTCATCTCTATTCCTTTGGAATCTTTCCATTTTAAGAACAAAGGAGAGCTGGGAAAACTAGCTGTCTGCCAGAATAAAAGTCAAAAGAAGGATCAGTGTGTTCAGAGATCTTGATCTCATTTAGTGAAGAATTTATTCCGCAATGTCTGCAATTTTCTAGTGTCTTTTAAAATGATACATGTGGTATAAAACATTCTAACAAACAAATCTGTGCTTTTGTAGAAGGAATTGTTTTGTGTTTTGAAAGTCTAACAGTGTAATTTATTTCCCTGAAGTTTTTAAAGGAAAATAAAATAGTTTCAGGAGAATTTTCTTACTAATGATATTTTGGTTTCAAGGGAGGAAGCTAGAACTGTGAAGATTTCACTTGGCAGTGTAGAAAAAAGTATTTAAAAGTAATGAAAATAAGCATGTCTGTTTACTCACAACGTAATACTGTCAAGAAATGTAACTAATAAAAAATGCTAGCAACTGCATGATGGCTGTGTTTGGAACAGTTTTATACTATAGGTTCTAACTGACATATTAATTAAAGCTCTAATACTTATTTCCAGAAACTAGGCTGCTTTTTCACACCCCTCTGTGTCTCTGCCAACTTGATTATAGTTGATAAAGTTGTTAAAGTTTGATAGTTCTTTGGTTCTTCATCATGTGTCCTCACTTTTTGGTTTACATTCCCCTGCTGGGATACCAGTTATTCCTGAAGAGAAATTCAGATGATGTCTAAGGAACTCTGCATTTTGTTAGGACTTCTTTTCAGTTGCCCACTTTCTAGGAAGTATTTTTAGTGGCAAGATCATCTTACTGAGCCTGTTTCATCTTACTGAGCCTGTTTCAATATTTTTTTATTTTAGTGGGGGTGAACCTGTGCTGCTGGTACTGTTAATTGAACAAGTGAGATATACAGCTCCTGCTGACTTTAATTTGCTTAAACTGATTTTGTCACTTTGTAATGTGTTCTTGTCGAACTGCAATACAAACGTGCCTTGTGTTATATTGTGATACTAAAAATAAATGTGTATCAGAAACTTGTAACCCTCATCTCTGTTTAGAAAAACAAACATCTCTGCCAAACGTGCTGTACTGCAGTAAACCTTGTGCCCCTAAAACTCAAAGCTTGGTGCCATATCTTAACTAGACATTCACTGGAAATGCTACAAAACAAAGAAATGGCCCATGATTGTGGTATGAAACACATTTAAAAACAAACCCAACCAACCAACAAAGAAAAATCTCCCCTTAAACATGGTTTTATTTTCAAATGAATGTGGGAATACTCCAGCATTTAAAAATGCTCTGAAGCTTAATTTTAAAAACATGCCTTTAAAAAGACCAACCCAACTTTAAAACCCTTTTGTTTAAGTAGTGATCAAAGATATTAATTAAAGCAAGATATTGATCCTTGAAGTATTATAATACCTAAAAAATAGAATGCTATTTTATCTTCTCCTTTAAAGGAGTCTCCTTAATTTTTTTCATTTATTAAATATAACAAACCTTATAAGTTACCATTCTGCCAAATGAGGGAAGTATTAGATTTATTTTGATTGTTTTATTAAGTGTATCTTCTACACATCTTTCTCAGCAATTATATGGTAGTAACTGACATTTGTAAAATTTTTCTGCCTTGTGTAATAACAGTAATGTGTGTATGGAATTGATATGCCATCCAAGAGGAGAATTTCATGTGTATGTGTGACTTGGAAGCTTGGAGTCACGAAGAAGGAGATTATTACATATCCACTTCTTATGTTACTCTGTGCAAGTAGCCTGAAAGAAACTAGCTGTTCAGCTTTGTTATTTTTGTGAAGCTCAGGTGTTGAATAGAAACAGTTCAGTATAAACCTGGCACAATTTCAGCTCAAGGCTCAGCTACAAATACACCATAATAAAAATAAAACTTTACAATGAGTTGCTGTGTCATGAAAGTACTCAGAACTGCTGCTGAGTTACTTTGAAACTTTTAACTATGTTTTCATGTAAATGAAAACATGGCAGGCCAAGATTTCACCCTGAACTTGTTCATACTTCGACAGTATTTCAGTTCTTTTCATAGAGATATTAATTTTAGGTAAACATTCTTTATAAACAAACTCATTCTAATCTCTAACTTCAGTTTATAATAGCAGCAGGGCTTACTTCTGAATAATTATATAATATTCTAGCACTTATTTACTTTAATCAAGTGTTTGCATATGTTATTAGTATTTTGCTAGTTCATGTTACTGCATCCGTGCATGTGTTACTTGTCAATGTTTAGCATCATTTCATCTGGACACCAGCTGTGTGTAGGTGCTGTGTAACACCTGGATGTGCAGGCCTCCCTCTGAGAGGGTTGTGAAACGCTGGAGTATTGAGCTTGTTTGTCCAGAATCTGCATATAATTAACAGGGAGAGAATATTGAAACCACCAAATAGAAATAAGGTCTCAGCTATTCTTCTCACCTGCCTGTCTGTAATTCCAGACATGAATGACAGCCCAGAAATAGGAATTCACCAGAGTCCATGTTTCCTTTACTTTTTCTATTTCTGAATCAAATGGTTAAAAAAAAGAGTTTTCACAGATGAGATTAGTATGTCTTGAGGACAATTTTGATACAATGGAAATATGTGATTTACAAATTCTCTAATATAAATGTCTATGAAATAGTCATATCAGTATTGTTCGGTGTCTTACTGTTACCATTTTTAAAATATAATTTACTTCTTTCTGAAGAGTTCTGTTTGCCAGTTTTGACTTGGAAGGCTCCTGTGGAGGCAACATTAATTATTTATATTGGCAAAACCCCAGACAGTTTGTATCCTTTAAAATTATTTCTGTCTTCATTTTTCCTTGGTTGATTAGATTTTCCGTGTGTTACAGGTTGACTTTTGAGGTAAGGAATCGTTAGGTCTATTTAAGTGAAGTGTAGTAGCTCTTGTTGTTAAAGCTTTACCAAGAATATTTTTTTATTGTATTTAATCAGATGGGTAGCTCTTACCACAGTGGTGTGGGGTTTTTGTTTCCATTTCACAGAATTCTATTTTATTTGTCTTGTCCCTCCCTTTGCCAACTGAAAATGTCAATGTTTTATCTTCATCCATTAGTGTTTTCTTAAAATAATTTTGTAGGATGCTGGCAGCTCAAAGTGCATTTTTGATTAGGTTTATATTTTCCTATTAATGGGAAAACCACCCAAATGAAGCTTCAAAACCAACAATTATGGAGCCTTCCTTGGGGAAAGGGCTGCTGAGTTTCTGTGGGAGGGAAGATTGAAATAAAACGCACCAAATAATTGGAAATGTATTTCATAGGCATGGTTGGCATGAAGGTCATGTAGTGCTTGTACTTTAACTTTGCTGGATTCTCTAGGATTAAAGCTTTTTGACATGTGTGCAAATCAGTTTTCATACCACTGAGTAGTTTCTAGTAGTAGTGCCAACTAGTATGCCACAAGTACTATAACTTAAAATGCTTCTGCCTGAATAAAGCCCCCTACAAAATTAGAACTATCTTATGTCTAATATACTGGGTTGTTTTTGGGTTTTTGTTTGATTTTGTTTCTGTTTGATTTTGTTTCTGGGGGTTTTGTTTGGTTGGTTTTTTCTTTTTCTTTTTTTTTTTTTTTTTTTTTTGTATAAAAGAGAAGATTTTACACCTCATTGGTTTAATTAATATACTTGAGTCAATTTAATATTAAAAATTTTGGTGGAAAAATAATGAATTTAGACCTTGTGCTGGCTGTCTCAGCTAATTGAATTTATTATGTTTTTCCACTTTACATTCTTCTTGTTTCTGCATTAGTAAGGGTTGTCTAGTAATAAGCTATCCAAATACAAGCTCTTATTCAGATATTAAAGCAATAATAAAGTTGGTTCTTCCCTTCGGATTAGTAAAATAATTGCATTTTGAGTTATAACTGCTGCAAGAAAAAAGCTAGTAATCTGTAAATGTTCAAATGACAGCATTGATATATACTTCTTACACCATGGCTAGATTAGGAAGAGGGATGTCATTTAAAATATGTTCCCTAGAACACTTTAAACATTCCTGAAACAAGTGTTCAACACGTCTGAAAATGTGTTAGCTTTATCCAGCTATACAGAATCCTGCAGAAAAACTCTTTTTTAGGACAGTTGGTTTAAAAATTAAACGGGTATGTCCAAAATGTCATCACTCATAGTGCGTGTAACAATCTGAACATCTATTTACAGCCTTCATAATGGTAAGAAAATAAGTTTATTAACACTTGAAGGTTCTACACAAAGAGACCTTAACTCACAGGTTTTTTTGAGCTTAATTTAGTTTTTACACGGTTTAACTGCGATTTATACAAGAGAGTTCAAATGATCTCTTTTGTAGTTCTTTCAACAAATTTCGCTTTGTACTACAACAGTTACAATTAAGCTCAATATTTTAAGAAGATGTAAATTGAAACAAGAATGAAACATTCTAAATATTCCTGTAGTTTAGGAATTTATACGTATTGCATTCAATATCAGATTTTTTTTTCACGTCGTGGCTGGAGAGGCTTAGGCACACCTACCAATTTTAATGCTTGGCTATTTATTGCTTCTCTTCCTGGCATTCTCTTGTCTCTTCGTTCTATGAACAAAAGGATGTACCTGTTTATGTAGCCCCTTATCCTTATTGCTGTTGCTTAGAGGTAAGGCAAGGGGCACTTTTAGCTCTTGCAATCCTGCCCAAAGCTGCACCTCATCCAGCTGGGGAATCTGAAGAAGCAGGAGCAGTAGGAGATACCTTTTTATAATTTTTCCACGAGACTATTTCTGACCTCTGGTCCATTGATTTTCAAAGAACCTTTTAAAGTACAGTTCTGAGCCTGCTTTGAAAACTAGAAAAGACATATTTTCTGTAGATAGTGTGGGGCTCCTTCTCTACTGTATTTGTTAGAAATTACAGTATTTAGATATTGATGAGATCAGAAAAACAGTATGGTTCAGGGAGTACCATTCTCTTGAATCTCTGCATGTTAGCAGAAATGGCATATTGTCTTTCAGACCTGAATTCAGTTCTGCAGTTAAAAAACAAAGTAAAAAAACAAATCAGTTTTGTCTCCTTGAGACACATCAGAGAGCAGTGCTGTTCCAAAAAAGAGAAAGAAGAGGCTCATATCTCTTCAGCTTCAGAAGTCTGTGGAGCAACCTGAGTGTGCTGTGGAATGAAACAGAATCTATTCTAGTCAAAGCATAGTAATTTTTTCATGGTTCCTGTAACTCAGTACTATCCTACATCATCTTTGAACAGGGCTGTTTCTTAAATGCCTTCCTTGTATTAATTGATAAGGTTTAAAATGATTTCTTACTGTAGTTCATTAGGAGCCATTGACAGAGGAAGTTGGTAACACAATTTGGCACAACTTGGCTAAATAGAGGGGGGAAGAGTTCTTTTAGTATGGATATTATGTTGAAATTAACATAAATCCATCCATTTAAAAAGTTTTTAATTCTGTTACACATGCTCCAGAAATTAATTTCTTGTTTAGTATTCTTGACTGGCTCTGCTGTAGTTCCTTTATGCATGCAAATTCAAAATGCATAGAACTTAATTCCTCACTTGCTTCTAACCTCTAATTTATCACAATTGAATCATTGTTCTCAAGTTCACTGTGCAATTAGTGACTGCCTGCTTGAATAGATGCACCTTTCTCTTTCTAGAAGTCAGGCTGCTGGATTTTATTTTCTGCAATCTAAATTGCTTGGAGGGAAGTGCATCATAGATAATCATAGCATGGCAGTGAAAGAGATTTGCTCAATTCCTAATTTATCAGTCTTGGTGTACTTGATGAGTTCTCATATTACTTTGGTTACTCTGCATATGTTACTGTGTCCTTTTGTCTAGGAACACATCCCTAGATTGGATGATCAGTAAGGTAAAAGCCTTTCTTTTATGCCTTATGAGCTGGTTGATAGTGCAGCAGACCCCTGAACGTTATTCTGTGACTGCTATTTACTTGAGTATCAAGTGCTTTCCCTCTCCTGCTTTCTGATGTGACTTACCAAGAGAGTTTTTATCTTCAACCCAAACTACTTTCTTTTCAAAGGCTGTTTTCCTGAAAGCTTTCAGTCAGAAAATAGGATTTGGAAACATATCTATAATAAATCTCATCTCTTATATTGTGCAGTTGATTATATGGTTTGTGAACTTCTGATCTCAAGGGTGAGGAGGTCTGGTTATGTTACCTAAAATATGTGTTACAGTATTTTCATAGAATTTCTAGGCTATACAGGAAAGCAAACATCTTCTGAAACCTTTATTTCCAAATACTCTGGAGAATGTGAAAGAGCAATTGAATTACAATGTGCCTCAGAGAAAGTAAAATTGCTTTTGTAAAGAAATCTCTAGTATAATTTTGTCACTTTGCTGTTTGTACCTGCCATTTTGGCCCCATATATTAATTCTCACAGATAACTATGTAACCACCTGTTGCGAGTTGGGTTTGTAACCGGGCGGAAACACCAATTTAGTGTAGTGGTTTGGTCTAAAATACTCATTACTGTTTATCTTCTGTGAGATAAGAATTAGGAGAAATGCAAAGCAGGCACCAACTTGAATGAATATAAAGAAGTTTATTAACAGACCTAAAAGAAGAAAAGAAAAAAAAAATTATACCACCTTTAGTACTCTCCTCCTCCCCCCACCTTCCTCCCTTCTCCCACAGACAATGTAAAAAGACAACCCTTAAGATGTTCAGTCTGTTTACCACTTCCATAATAACCTTGTTCAGTCCATTTAGAAAGAGAAGTCTCTTTTTGCTCATGCTATGAAAACAGTATCACACCGAGACAGCCACCCACTTCCAAATATTGTTCAGTCCATTTAGGAAGAGGAGTCTCTCTGCTCACATGTGAGTCCCTTCCCCCGACTTGCAGCTTTTCCCGCAACTGCTTTCGAGGGTCCACTCTTGAAAGTTTTCTGGGGTACAATTTTAAGGTTGAGCTGTTCAGAAACAAAAAAAACAGAGGCCCTCCTCCTTCCCTGGGAGCAAAGGGTCATCTTCATCTTTAAGACTATCTCTGGAAGCATCTCTAGGAATTGAGGTTTTTCTCCTTTCCTCTTTGGAGCAAAAGTCCTCATCTGGTTCATCTGGTTCATCTCTCTCTGTCCAAACTTCTCATGAAATTACAGCTGCGGCAGCATCTGCCTATTGCTTATGACTTGAACACTCCACCCCCCATATCTTCATGAAATTACAACAGGATACTCTGATATATCATAGCTTCACAACAGACTTTCAGCTTTAAGCATCTCCTCTCTCTCTTCCCTCAGGTTTTCAGCTCTTCACAGCAATAAAAGGGTTAATCCCACCTCGGCCTTGCAGCTGGAATGTGGCTTATCGCTGTTGGTCACCTGGCCTCTGCCGGACAGAGGTGCCACTTTGCTGAAATCTCGGCCGCAGTGGAGGGGGGGGTTCCGAGCCGCTCCGGCTGCCCACGGCAAGGCAGTGGGGGGGGGTTCCATGGCTGGAACAGGCCCATGGCTCCAGGATGGCCGTGGCCCGGCCCGGCCTGGCCCAAGCAGGGCCTGGCCGGGCCTGCTGGCCCCCGCACGGGGCCTGCAGCCACCTGTCCCAGCGCCGGAAACGAGAGAGAGCTTGGAGGGGGAGTTTGTCTATTCTTAAGTGTGGATCACAGAGGCGGTCACAACTTTAAGTGGCTCAAAGGATTGTCCATATTCAAACTGGCCAGCTGATAGGTTCTATCAGGTCCCAGAGGAAGCTGTAAGCACCCCTTAGCAAGGACATCCCTTCCGGGACTATGCTTGCTAACCTATGACATCACCATACTTTCTATAATAGGAGAGGAAATGAAATGAAAACAATTTATGGAAAAGAAATGGAAATCTGGTGTTATAAATAGTGAAGCACAGAAGAGTAAGAAATAGTAGTAAAAGATGAACCAGTTTGATAATTAAAGCAAATTTTAATAAAATTGGAAAAAACAAAATTAAAGTTTTCATGATATCTTTATGTCAGAAATGAGTATTGGCTGTTTATTTCTTTCAAATAGTGTATAATTAATTAGTTAATAATTGTCAATTTAGAGGAGGTAATATGGTAATATGTGTAATTTTTCTAATAGCAGTTGCATATTTCATTGTTTTGTGATTGTTACAAGGGGAAAGGATGAACTGTTTACTGTTTATAATGTATAACATTGCTTGAGTGTGTGGCAGTAAGAAATATTTTCAGAGTAGCAGGATTTAATGTGTGCTTTTAACTTTTTAGCTCAGCAATTAAAATCACAATGGTCATCACGATAAAAGAGCAACCTCAGGTTTGATGAGAATTCAGTATTTCATCTAGAAATAATACTGAGTTTCTGTGAGAGCTGAGTTTTGAAGTAAAGCTAAAACACTTAAAGCAGCTGATCTCTTGGTGAAAATAATTTAACATAATTATGTCTTCCTTTGGCAGATGCATAATAACGTCTAGTCTTATAATACTTGATACATGTGTTTCAATGCCTCTGAAGGAAGATTATATATACCTCAGCCTCTGTATTTTTTAGTGAACTGTTTCTCCAGCCCAAGTAATTTATTCTGTACTAAATACGATCTTTGTTCTGTGTAAATCTGGGAGTTTATTTATAAATGTTAATTGTAAAGGTATTTATTACCATGCATGTTTAAAGTTTAGCAGCTTCTGGTGTTAAAAGTGAAATTTTCTAAATAGTTCTAAGACACTTCATTTATTAACAAAATTACTTCAAAATTCTTACAACTATGACTTCTTAAATTATGGTGTGGTGGCCTTTATCTTCAGCCTTAGACTGGATTTGAATACAAATCCTTTTTATGAATTCATCTATAGATGCTGCTCAGAAGGATCTATTTGGGATCCTCTTCTGGTAAAGAAGCTGTAATTATGTTCATTTTCTCAAAGAAGACATGATCCACAACATCACTCACTTGAAACAGCAACTTTATAATGATCCTAGTTCCTAGGATATGGAAGAAGTGAAGAAAAAAAGACTAGAAAGGCCTTTATTTCCACACAAGTTATTCTTGACACACTTGACTCTCTCAGTTGAAATTAAAACCCTGAAACACCCATTACCCTGGAGAATCTGCTGATCAGACTTCTGAGTCTTGGGCAGAGAGATGCAAACTCAAAGGCAGAGGACTCATCCCTTTGCAACCGATCCTCTTTTCAGTGCTGGTGGCTGCCTGTATGGAGCAAACACCAGCTGCTGAGCAGACATTCCTCTCAAGATTTGGACAGAGTATGGTCAAACTCTCCCACAAGCCACATTTTTCCCTTACCATGATTAAACAGTGGAAATGCACAGGAATGGGGAAGCGTTTAAGAGGTTCCCTAAGGAAATGCAGACATGATGATGGCTTTGCAGTGATCCTCTGATAGGATATGAAGCATTTTTCCCTTGTAATGAAATACAGTAGATGCTCCCTTTGTGCGTGTAACACGGTTAACATCTCGGTCACTTTGAGGCACAGAACGGTGCGTGTAACCCGGGGCAGACACTTTCTGTTACAGCTGAGCATTCCCTGCTTGGCTGAGCATTTCACCATAATGCCCAGTGAAAACTGATGAAGCTGGGTAGGAGCAGCGGGGAGAAGCGCTGGGCTGAAGTAGGGCCTGAGGAGGGAAGGTGCTCCCCTAAGTGCTTGTTTAACTCTTGGTCTTTTTTCCTCAAAACTTGGTTCTGTAATTAAAAGTTTACATTAATTGGCAGTAAACTAAGTGAATTTCCTCAGTCAAAACTGCCTTGCCCATGTGGCTCTAATTCCAGAAAGCATTGCAATGCCACCATTACCTGGGCAAAAAAGAGCTGATAGAAAGTAAAACAGTGGCGAGAAATGTGTTATTTGGTAGATTGTCCCTTGGGCATGGTCAGTTGTCTCATCCACAAGAGTGGATGACTTGTTCCGTCTCACATAATGGAGGGAAGTGTGCAGCTTTAAGGATGTGCTATTTCCAATTATATAGCTTTTTCAAATGAAGCATGAACTCAAAAGTGCTGTTGGACTTAACTTTACATTTCTTGTGAAAATTGACTTTTTGTACTTAATCTCTAAAACATGACAGAAAATATCAGAAGCATGTACCACCTGGTTTTCCTTTCATCTTGATTCATTCATTAGCTTCCTCCTAAGGAAGCCAAGCCTCCAAGACATAATTAACCCTTTTTTGATACTGTGAAACTTGAAACAATCATTAAAACTCATTAAAAGAGAGAAACTTACTTTCAAAAGCAGTTTAATATCAAAATTTCCCTGATTTTTTAAAGTTGTGAATAGGGTAGAACACTGAGGGCCACCATGGTTTCAGTCTTTACTGGCTAGTCAAGTAATTAATGATAATTGGTTGCTTTGCATTGCAGAACTCTGCTTTGTGATAGAAGATCCTTTGATAAAATAATTTTTGATAAGGGACTGTTGTCTTCTGAGTATGCATTATGTAATGATACTGTCAGCAAGTCCTTTTTGTCCAGTAAGAGAAAATATAATTGAAGATAAAAATACATCACCTAAAGTCTCACTTTTTTTCCCTCTTCACATTCTAAGCTCAATAGATATTAGATTGTACAACCATAGGGTATTTTATAATCCAGTTTTTACTGAAGAACAATATTCATATTTAAATGGTTTTGATATTTAGCCTTCTGTCAAAGAGCTGATCGTACTGGATCTTTATATGGGCCATTTGTTGCTAAACTTCTAATTTTATCTTAAAACTATGGCAAAAAGAGAACCATGAAAAGGATATGCTTTTAATTTTTGTCAACTATACTTGGTAACTAAATTCAAAGTAGTTGTATTTTCTAAAATATATTAATTGGAGAAAAGTGCCTGTCCCTTTAAAAATTGCTTTTAAAATATGAGCAGGACTATTTATGTTCTGAAAATGCTGCTTGTTGTATACTTCAATAAACATTGGATAGCTAGTAGGATTTTCAGAAATTCTCAGCATCAACTTAGTTCTGTCTGGAAGAAAATGACAAATGAGAGGACATATACTCAGGCTCCTTAAAAATCTCCATGTAGCTGCATGATAATATTCCTATCTGCTTCCTTAGTGAAGTTAAGGTAAAATTCTACTTGAAATTACAAACTGAGAAATATTATAAAAGCCTGTGTATAGGCAGATGTGAAAGCTGTAATCTGCCAGGATTCTTCTTACTTGATGGAAAATAAGATATGCTAGAAACAAAAATTTGGAAGAAGAATGATTTAAAGGTAAAATGTATTTGGAAACATCCCTGCATAGAGGTAGGACAGCTGTATGAATGGGAAAGTATAATATGAATTGAAAGCAATGTAGACATTTAAAGAAATAGCAAAAGTAATAAAAATGTATTTGTACCTTGTTAATTAACTGCTCTAATTTTAATCAACCATGCAATTATTTCAAACCATTTTTTACAGCTTAGCTGATACAACTTCAGAATGCAAAGCTTTTTCAACTACAATGATTTGCTGTAGCTGATTATTTTTGAAAAAAAATACTGTGATTCTTTGTAAAGGTGTCCTTATCCTTCTTTTTAAGGTATGGGATGCTGTAGATACAGGCTGCTGCTTAAAAACATACTCCTGTCACTCCTGTGCTGTTCGAGCTGCCCGGTGGTCATCTTGTGGAAGAAGGATCCTCAGTGGGGGCTTTGATTCCACACTGCATTTAACAGATGTAGAAACAGGTAAAGGCCATGAAGACTACATTATAGCCATTTCTTTATTGTGTAAAGATAACTTGGGATCTTGCTAGCCTTATTCTTTCTTCTAAAACATAGACAAATATTAAAAAATGCCCTCGGGTATATTACCATGTCCTACAGCCATAGGGGGGAGGAGAGGGGATCCAGCAGGCAGGAATTGTGCAGCAAGATTGATTGATTTAATTATTTTACAAACTCTTTTATAGACTTTTTTCTTCATAGTCTAATTGGACAAGGATCAGCCACCCCTTGGGGGTGATTGGCTAGAATACTAAAACATCCATTGTCAAAATATTTTTCTACTATCGTAAACAAAGCTTATCAAGGTTGTAGGTGTTTCATTGTTTACAGAACTCTGCTACTATCTATGAGAGAGAAAAAGTCTCTCACAGACTTAGAAAATAGTGAGAAAATCCTTGCTAGCAGCATTTTTGTATCCACAGACAAATCTGTAGATGAAAGTTAGAATTTTTGAAATGTGACCTTAAAAAAATGTATCTTGGCAGTTAAGAGCAGTTGGAGAAATTTGAGAAAACTGAAATATCTTGGAGTTCATGACCACATGTAATTTCTGTTGTCAGATTCTACACAGATGAATAGAATTAATTGTGTTTATTTTATGCTCTGTCATGGTCATTCATTAAAATGTTTGAACAGCCTCTTAAGGCTGACTTCAGTAACATTTATACATATATTTAATTTAAACATAGGCTTGTATCTCATTCTCTGTTGGGTTGAAGTTTGTGCTTAAAGTTAATTAGGTGATTTTTTTTCTTTTTTCTGAATGGGACCTTAATTAGGAGTGTAGAAACTTAAATTCTGGTATGAAACCTTGAGACTGAACTTGTTTTGCTTTGATGCATTTTTGAATTTGATTTGGGATTTAATTGTTGTAACCTTAACAACTAATTTCCTGGATACTGTGTCTCCTCATGTCTCCTTCACAAACTAAAGTGCTTCTGTCAGCTATATTCCTTCTCTCCTTAATGTGTGTTACCAGCATCCAGCATCATTCACTGGGGCTGTGCATAATAGGACATCTCAGTGTGCGTGTAAACGAATTAGATCCAAAATGGGGCCTTGTCAAGGGAAGAGATACAATTTTATATTTTCCACTTAGTTTATTTTTAAGTGTTTAACTCCTGCAAAGGTGCAATATTTTTTGTAAGACTACAATAGAAATCCTTACAAAAATTACAAGCAGTTTTTGTCGAGGAGGATTTTCTCTTGCGTAAAAGCAAGAATTACATTGTATGTGAATATCTGGAAAGCAGAAGTCCTATTCAGATGAACTGGGAAAGCAGCCAAGAAAATTTTAAAATATTGTTCACATGAGAAAAAGATTCTTTTCCATGCTCTAAGAATTTATTTTTCTCAACAATAGTCGTACCAGAAGTATTTAAATTCAATGATGGCAGGAAGGGAGTTTTTGCAATGCGGGAATATAAAAAATATTACAGAATGCTAATGTTTTGAGAATATTCAGCTTCTTTTAATGGGGAAAGGAGGTTTGTATACTTGGTGTAGTAGTACGTGAGTTTAATATACCAAGTCATTAATTTGTTAGACTTCTACAGCAACCTTTCTAGTCTCACATATAACTGAATCTTACTAATCCAAATGGATTTACTTTTGTCTGTAATGCTTACAAATTCTAAACAGAATGGCTGTCTTAGTAATGGGATTTACAGCAGTTGAATAGATTTTGTGTGTCTGAGTCATTGAAGGGACTACTCTGGGAAAAATCTCACAAAATCATAGCACAAATTCCAAAGATACGTTATTTAAATAATATACTTTAATTTCCAACATCTCTTTGGCTTAAATATCCAGTAATGGGATAGAAGTCTGGATTAAGTTGATTGTAGTGGTTCATTTATACTTCTCTAGGAAATGACAACAATAGCAAAATATATTTACTGTTTCAAAGCAGATAAATTTATAAATGGCTCTTTCCTTACTGACTCGTGAGTTATGTAGTGTTTCTAGCTACTTAAATAAATTGTATGTGTAAAATGAATGCTTATCTATTTGGAAATACTGATATTCATTATTGCCTTAATTAAGGAGCACAGAATTCGTTGTAGTTTCTCTGAACTGCAGTTGTGTTTTGACCCGACTTTCACACCTCATTTGGAAAAGTGTAATATGAGTGATCAGAATTTTAGTCTGATTTCCTATGTATGAAAGCCAGTTTCTGAGTTCCTTCCCTGTTGAAAAGTTACTCTTCTTTTCATACATTTCAGTCAGTTCTGTTCAGAGAAACAGGGCAAGTGGTTTGCCTCTGGAATTCAAATCAATTTGATATAAAAAGCCTCATTTCCATTTGAAAAACACTAAGGCATCTATGAGATTTTGATTTACATTCGTTCACTGAATCATTCATTCCTCCTCACTCTTCATTGGTGCTGAGAAGATTTCTTCTTTGATTAACTTCAGATAGATGTTAGAACTGTTCCTTCACAGAGGACTTTCTCATACTTTTTTGGACTTCAGTCTTAATTACTTTCTGTTGCTAGTGTGAACTCACTACCAGTGTGTTTAAATGTAGTAAAGGCATGCCAGTGGGATTTTATAAATAATAATGCTCCCTTTCAGGCTCTATGCTCTTGTATCTTGTATATTGTGATCTGATTCAACATTTTTCCAGTTGTTTCCTAAAATCTAATTTTTCTTGTGTCTTTGTTTTCAGTATAGGTTTTATATATTACATCTGTGTTATAAAAATTGCTACATGTCCTTCACTAAAGGAAGCCTAATGGTCTACATTGCATGACTTTAAAAGTTTAAAAGGTTGTGAATACAGCTTAGTACATGCATGGTATTGAGCTGCTGAGTTGTGGGGGGTCTTTTTGTCATTTTCTGTTGGTTTTCCATTAGGAACATAGTTTCTGCCCTATTAAATCAGAATTGTAGTCTGGCTAATTGTTCTGAGTCTGGTGAAGACTAGTTATGATAGTTCTCAAAGGAATGTATCAGCATTTTTGTGACAAACAGCGCTAGAATAAATTCTCCAGGAAATTTTCTTTCTAAGATTGGACTTTAGTTTGGGTATCCCTTGTCCTAATATATTTCATTTTCTGGAGTGATTTTTTTAATCTTTATGATCTGAACAATATCAGAAGAATATCTAAAGAATAGAAGCAAACACTGAAATCTCATTAATCATGAAGCAGAATTTTTGTTGTTGGCAGAGAAATCCTGATCTAAGGCTAGAAGATACATCCATGAAATCTTATCCTGCAGTTTAACACCATCAAACCTCTTGCCCTTGTCACGTATATTTAATGAAAGTTCTTATCTATAAGAATTTAATGCAAGCATTAAAAATGGGCTGATAGGAATCTCAGGAAGTTCAACAAGGACATGCATCCAGAATGGAATAATCTTATGCAACAGACCAGGCTGGTGCTGAACTGGTTAGAAAGAAGCTTTGCAGAAAAATACCTGGAAGTCCTGGTGATGAATATAAATCATAAGTGTTCTCTTGCAGCAAAAGTCAGCGTCATTCCAGGCCAGATTAGGAGGTGTTTACCTAGGATACAGAGAAAATGATACCAGGCTCTTCTCAGAGATGTACAGTGAAAGGATAAGAGACAAAGGAAAAATATAGGAACATAGAAACTTGTTGGCTCAACTCAAGGGTCATCAAACACTAAACCAGGCTTTTCAGAGAAGATGTGGATATTCTGAACTTCAGTGGACAGACCCTTAAGTAGTCTGCTGCAGCTGGATCTAATTTGAGTAGGGATTTGGACTAGATGATCCCTGGAAGTCCAACCTACATGATACTGTGATGAAGAACTGGGCAAGAGAAGTATTCAAGTTAATGAGGTACAAGGAATTCTCTTACCCTGGTTTGGATAAGAGATAATAGATGTTGCTGTGCAAGCCTTTTTTTTAATTCAGTTTTTGTAGATCATCATTTATTATCTTCAAGGGTCACCCACTGCCTTAACACCAGGATGTGAAGCTAAGACTCTCCACAAATATGGTTTTCTTAAAAGCTGTTGTACATGTTCAGAGTCTGATCCAAAATATGCATAAATTTTTAAGGAACTCAAGGTTATTCATGAGTTGTTCACATGAGTGGTTCTGTGATTAGTTGCAGCTTGCATCAGGCACTATGGAGATTCATAAATATTGGTAGATCCAAAACCTGCAGATTTACTGCCTGTTACTGGTTAATATTTTTTATTGTCCTGTTTTGTATACATTATTTCTTTATAAAAATAAAGGCTTTTGAATGGTTTCACAAATGTGATAATAATGCAGCAGTCTGAGACTCCCTGGTTTTGTTTTTCTCTAATAACACACAGTCGTTTTCTATTACTGGTAGTTCAGACACTTTGTTATTTACAGAGTATTAAATAGTGCTATATTCAGAGAGCACTGAAAAAAATGCTTTTAAAGCAATTCTAGGTCAAATACATTTGACATTTAACTTCTGTTACATCCAGATGCAGTGGAGATGCTCTACCAACTTTGGAAGGGTAATTGTATTTTTAAAATTTATTTATAACTATTTTATTTTTGGAATGCATGTTTTATTCATCAGTAGATTTTTCATTAGTCACAAATGAATTGGTATAATAGCATAGGCAGAACATTGGCTAGGTTTTTACTATTTGCATATTGTAGATACTTTTCATTTCTTTAATATTATGACAGAGGGAATGTTCCAAGAAATTTTGGCACATTTCCTAAGTTGCCAAATGCTGCAAGCTCATGGACGGGGCTTGGTTTCAAATATCATTTCCTCAGAGTTATAATGAGAGAGAGAGTTTCTTAATGGAACATTTTGTACCTACCAAGAGAATGGTTCAAATTTTCTTTTCTAAGTATTTTTTTCTGTTCTAATTTGATAGTCCTATAGATATAACATTGCTATTTTTAATGTACTTGTTTTAGTTCACATAGGAGTTTTAGTTCTCTTACCTAAACATTCACCCCAGGAGAGCCGTGGCATTCCTCTGTTCCCACTTTTCTCTCCCAGAACTATTTAGAGAGTATGTTTTAATATGCAGAAAGCTTTTATATGATACCTTAGAAAAAAGCCCATTTGATTCTTCTTTTTTTTGCCTGTTTGTTTATTTTTTTTTTCTTTTGAGTGTATGCAGGCACCTTAGATGTGAGGTCAAAGGTTTCCCCCAAAATTCAGCAGTTTCATGAAATATGTTGAACGTAGTTTAGAGGTCACTCTCCAGCTAGGAGGTAACACCATTTTACTTTTTATGCTCACTGATAAAGTCTTTGCTAAAAGAAGAGAGAAAAATATCTACTTTGGGGACATTTTAAAGGTTAAAAGAGAAAATGATTTAATATTTCAAACATCTTCACGTGCTGTGAACTTGTGAATATGTAGGGGAAAAAAAATAGGAAAAACATGTAGTCAATATAACTTAGGTTCTTGAAAAAATAATAAGGCCATTTTTAAGCACACCAAGAATGGAGAAGTAACAGATGGTATTGATTTGTTAAGAACAAATGAATGTCTGATCAATCTAATATTTTTTCTCACTATTGTGCATGAGAGAGATTGTGACTGTAATGAAATATTTTTGTATATATTGTCTTATGTCTTTTTATAAACACAGAGGGAAATCTGTTTTGCTAAGCAAGATTGCTCATGTCCTTGTACGTCTCAGGCTTCACTTTCCTTTACAGATTAGAGTAAGGGAGTAAATGTTTTTAGGTTATACAGGTGGGTGTGTGGACCTGAGGACCACTAAGCACAGTTACAGAAGCATCCTGTGCTGAATAACTGTGCCGATGTTCTGTAAAAAATTCACAATGTTAAATAGCCTTTAAAACATCTGATTTCATAGTTGAGCAGTTTCACAGTAGGCTGCTGTGTAAAGGAGCAGAAACATACATTAAAGATATTTCTAAAGATTTTTTTTCCATACTGTGTATGTTACTATTATGTTACTGGCAAGCCTTTAAGGCTTGGAGAATTGAATTAAAGCCTTTACAGAACATAAAACACACTGCAAAAGATATAGTAGATATTGTTACTGAAATTGTGAAAATTAAGAGTTTAGAGAAACATTTGCTTTCTGCTTTGAAATAACAACCCCTTGTACAGGAAAATGATATGTGGTATGGATTTTCCCTCAATTAGCCAAAGATATTTTCAGAAGATATGATTTTGTAGTCTATGAGTTGGTTATGCTGCCTTAGGAACTAAAATGCAATAAGTATATACACAATAAAGGTACATGTAAACTTGCTGAATTATACCTGTTATGGATAAGGGAGTCTTCTTCTCAAAGGCCATATTTTGCAATATATAAAATAAGGCACCACAAATTTGAATATTTCATTTTAATAAACTGAGTAATTGTAGAGAAAAATATATGTAACTGTAAATAATGATTTCCGGAAAGGTGGAGGAGGATTATAGCAAACACTGAAGCTGGATTTCCCAAGCTATGGGTAGGTTCCATCATAGCAGGATTACAGCCTGGAAAGAACAAATTCTGCTCATAGTAGTATAATATACAAAGCAAACTTTGTACAGAAAAGGGCTAAGATTTGAGTTCATTGTTTCAAATTACTGAATTGCATGAAGTAATTTCCCCATGTCATCTTGTGCATGGATCTGATCCATCTCTTGGATATTTTTCCTAAATTTCTGAGAGTATCATGAATAAATTTTAGTTCTGACAATAGAAGTGTTTCCTTTCTGTAACATTGTGATCCTTCCCTTAACTGCTGCTGTTCAGCCTGTCTGCATTCCAGTCTTGCTCATTTTCTGTGACATGGCAGTAGAATGGAATTAATGTATGTACCTAATAACACCGGACTCTTCAGAACACTCTTTACTCAGTTTCCAAAAAGAGATGTTTGAATTTCACTTTGGGGAGTGAGACAACAAGAGAGAGCGTTGTATTTCAAAGTGTTAATTGGAGAGCCTGAGCTTTTAGGATTAATTTATTGTGATTGTTTCTGACTTAAGTAAAAAAATGGTTAATATCTGCATCAAATAGTAATGCAGCAGCTTAAAATAGGAAAAAGAAGGAGGTTAAAGAGTCTAGAGGTGAATAAGATGCTCAGGTTTACATTCATTTTATTTGTTATTACACTGTAATGTAGCTTTCATAACACTGAGATCCTTATGGTTTAATTATGTTAGTGACTGTCACTGAGAGCTTATGGATAAATTGCAGCTTCTAGAAGACAAGAAAAGGGCAAATTTGGTGCCCACTTCTCTTTAAAACAGGGGGAAACAGAGTAGGAAATTAGAGCATTTTAGTTTCTGGAGAAAATATCAGGTGAATGATTAAATTACTTGGAAGCAGTTGGGAATGAGACTGAAAAATAGACTAATTAATAACAAATTATGTTAAATCAATCTTTCTGTGAAAAAGGTAACAGATCTTGTAGTTAGTAGATGAAATGCATCTTGAACTAAATGCACGTCTTTTTTGCTTGTGTTTTACCAGACTTTCTCCTGTCTTAGGCTAGAGAACACAAGTATTTATTATAGAAAAAAGCAGTTTTGAGAAGTCTTGTGGAGGCAAACACATAGCAAAGCCAGTGTTTGCTGAAAGCTTAAATGATGAGTTACACTGTATCAGTTATGGATATGTCTAATGCCATTTGGACTACACGCTTTGTGGAGAACAGTGATCACTTAATGTGTCCTTTATAAAGCTGTGTGACAGGATTAGTACAGGTAGGCTGCATTTTTGCTAATTTCTGGCTGCAGTCCCATGGAAAACCTGTTGATTATACTCCCAGAGTTTTTATTAAGCTGGGAACTAGTAAGAAACAAATTCCTTTGGGAGCAAAGTGCTGTTAAACTGAACAGTTAGCCTGCAAGGGTTAATTCAGTATTTTCTCAAGTGCTGTGTGTGAGAGTAAGAGTAAGATGCCTTTGTATGTGGCTTTTGTTAAACCCTCCCAAATGATGCCTGGCAGTGGTGTACCTGAGAGCAATCAATATCTTGTTGTTCCTATAACTGATGATTTTAATACTTTCTTCCTTCTTCCACTCCCTGTGGAGTCTTTTTTTTCCCCCTGTAGCTGTTGGGGTACTGAAAGCTCCCATGGCGAGAGATGGTCACTGTTAGATATGACTTGTGGAGAAAATCTCTGCCTCCCTTATGACTTCTTTGTCCTTTTGGGGAAGGAACTTACGGAAGAAATTAAGTGTTTCACTTAGTAGTGACAGAGCGGCCCTTTAGATCTTGCACAGGCAATTGGTGGAGGATCATTTGAAAAGGACAAAAATCCCCTACAAATACCAGAATTCACATAGAACAACACTCACCTCTCTTTTAGGCTCTCTGTAATCTCTTTTCCCTGCCTTTTCTCTTGGTGAGCATGTGTGATAAAATAAAATTTTTCTTTTCTTTAAATTTAATAAATAAGTAATTTTACAAATCTTAGCCTACTGACTGTGTAAGTTGAGTTCAGCAGATGAGGAAAATGCAACTCATGATGAAATCAAGTATATTGTCCCCAGATAATGATAAAAAAATCTATGTGAATGGTTTCCAGTATTGTACATCTAACAGTAAGAGTTTACATCTGTCAGTAATGTTTTTAGCTGAAAGTATTTTCAATTGTTTAAGAAAGCCTCTTTTAAGACAACCCTTGCACAACATGCAGATTAAAGAATATTTTAAGAAGCTTTTATCATAGTATTTTAAAGGATTTTTTTTGTTTGTTTCACTTCTGGAGTACCTCCTTCACTGTTGCTTACAGCAGTAACTTTATTTAATGTAGATCTTTATATGGGATATGTAGAATATAAATCACAGTTGTTATTGTGAAAGTGAGCAGGTATATTTATCTTGGTCCATACTGCTGTTCCAAAAATTTTATTTCAGTGAATGTACAGTAATGTCATGAATTTGTTAGGATGACCGGAAGCAGCAGACTCTGGAAAAGTCCTGTAAATTAACATAGCTGAATTCTGTTGTGTTCAGAAGTGCAGGCCATCCAATTGATACTAACCACAGGATCCCGTGGAGATTAGTGTACACGATTAAATGTTGGCAACGGTGCATCCATGGGAACAGCTATTGCCTTCATATGGTGATATGCAAATTATTTCCTACTTTCAAGATGAAGTTTCACTCCTACCTTCACAGAAAGATAGGTAAACAACTTAAGAGTTGTAATATAGATTGGGATGTGTTATTTCTGTACAGACAATTTTTTGTTCTAGTTATTTTTGTCTCACTGGAAAAAAAAGACTGTGGCTTCTCTGTAGGGGAACATTCAACCATTAAATTCGTAGATTTCTTCCTGTGTGTTGTCTGAATTGTGACCTCAGTGGAGCTCCTCTCCTTAGTGTGGAAACCACTTGTTCTCTCCTTTCAGTGGGAAGCAGTCAGTGGTGCAGAGGCCCATGAGCAGGAGCAGTTTCATGTGGATAGAAATTAGTGAGTTGTCTCTTCATTAAATTAGAGTAGCCCCAGCTATTTGAAATATGTAGACATAAGCATGTTCACCTTTGGCAACCTTGATATCTTTGAAACTAAGTTGAAATGAATAACATATTTCATTTTCTGCTCAAATTTTAACTTCTGCTTGTCACTTGATTTTAGGGAAGCAGATATTTAGCAGCGAAACAGAATTTAGGATCAGTGCACTGAAGTTCCACCCTACAGAGTCAAATGTTTTCATTTGTGGAGGGTTCAGCCCAGAAGTTAAAGCATGGGATATAAGGACTTCTAAGGTAAATGAAATCTTTTTTCTCTTTCAGAGTCTTTCCTAGGTTGTGTGTGCTGTGTGTTACTAGGGTGCTAGATGTACTTACTGGTCTTTCAATGGAATGTTATACAGAAGTATTTTGCATTTGCATTTGTGTTCCTATTCATTGATATGAACCTCTGTAATATCTTTTAAGTGCTATAAGGAACATTGTACACAGAAATATTATTTTTTTATTTCTGTAGATATAAGTAACATCTAATTGAATTAAACAAAGCCAATAGCTCACTTCAGGATTGTGAAAAGCAGTTGCATACTAGAAAGCAGTACAGTTAATTTGCTCTTCAAGCTGTTACATGTGGGTCTAGATATGTGTGCCTGTACCTTTTGTATAGAAGCCTGGAGCAATTTTTACATTCCTGAAGGGCCACAGAGGTGTGATATGCCTCTGCTTTTACTTTATCATGAACCACAAAGAACAATGTGCTCCCAGCTGCCATTCAGAGCTCAGGTAAGACCAGAGCTGTACTCTGCCAGTAGAAGTGTAAGGTAAGCAAGATCCTCATGCACAGAACAGCTCAAAGAGAAGCAGGGACTGTAAAGTGAGTAGTTCTTTGTTTTCCTTTGAATTTCTCTGTGGGTAGATTGTACTCATCATAGTTAGCCCTTTGCTCTTGAGGATGTCAGAAGGGACCTGAAAAAGATAAGATAGCATAGCCAAACCTTGTCTCTGCCTTTGATGCACTAAGAATAATAGGTGAGAGATGTAGGGAGATGAGTTTCAGGTGTGAGGGGTCTAACAGAAGAGCTCTGAAATAATTGTGAGAGTTGCTCTGTTGAGGACACAGAGTAGTCTTGTGCAACTAACAGTCTAGCTCCTGTGCTGCAGTTGCATTTGTCACTGATGTTTGAGAAAAGAATTTAATTATGTAGGGTCTCTACCACATGAGTAAGTTCTTACAAAAAAACATTAGTAAATACATATTGAGACTGCCACATCTGAGGCTACTATGAAAATAAATTTACTGTGAGTTTCAGAGTTACGGTGTTAGTATGAAAACCTTTGTAGGAAGCTGTGGATGGGATTTATTGCATCCATCATACTTGTGTGATGGCTAGTTTTCCTTGATAGGAATGTGAAGAGATACTCAAAGTACAGGTCTGTGAAGGAAGATGGTTCTAGTTTTAAATTGCAAAATGTAAATGCATTTAATAAAAAATACCTATGTAACTTTTTAAAAAGGAAATGAGATTTTTCATTGTAACTGTTCCCCCTGTTCTTCTTCTGAAGAAAGACTAATACAGGTCTTTTCTCCTGAAGAGCAGGAGCAGTGGTTTCATAGCATGGAAATGACATAGAGAATACAGTTTTTCTTTCTTGATATTCTCATAACACTAGATCTTAATTGTGGGGAGGAGGTGCAGTCTGTAATTGAATACTTCACTGTCCTTTTTAGCATAGAGAACCCACTGTGTGTCATGGTATGCTGAACTACTTTTAAAAGGTGCTTCAGGAACGCAATGGGTATCATCTTTTTAAGGCTTAAAGATTGTTGATTGTTATGTCAAATTTGGGGTCTTTGACTGTAGTCAAGGAGAAGATGGCAGATGTATGTGGCAAAATATTCTTTGAGAGGTGTTCTGACTTGGACCAATAATATTTTCCAATAATAATAATAATCTAATCCAATAATCTTTGTGTAGTTATACACAAAGTCAAGTGATAGTCTGACTGTGTACAAAGCCAGAGAAATTCTTTCACCCCATGACATTTCTTTGTGATGGATTTTGTGCCTGTGCATATCTTTAAATGACTATCTCTGAGAACCTGTGAAGGTGAGTTTTCTATAGATTTGAAATCAATTGTGATTGATGAGCGTGGTCATGCCAAAACTGGCAATGCCTCCAGCCTGTGTGTGTCTAGAGTGCCCTGTCTCTCCAGATGGAAAATGATAACTGGTTCTGTTCTACAGCAACAAATGGCTGAAGTAACATGTTGCAAAAATGTGCCTGTCTGGATGGTGCTGGTGTTGTGTATGGTTGTGGAGGAATATGTTAGAAGTTTTTCAGAGGTGGTAGAACACGTTCTCAAATACTGAGAGTTAAGAAGGCACTTCAGTTTCAAGAAAACATAAGATTTGTTTATAATGTATATTTACAATCCAAGACTTTTGCTTGATTAAGATTTTTTTCAGCAGTTCTGATACCAGAGATTGTGATGACAAGATCTGAAGACTATGCAAAATTGGCATTGACTCAAGTAGAGCTAAGGGGCTAGATAACAGATGTTAGTGCCTGTGCTACATAAGTTTATTCTGAGTTGTCTCCTGCGTCTGTTATTCTCCCATTGTCAGTGTCTCTGCCAATCTGCAGTATTTTGGTGTTATCTTTGAATAGTGTTACAGTGTCACCAAGACAAATGGATTGAAAAATGCTGTTCTTGGCCCTTTTTTCCCACTTGTGAATTGTCTGAGTTTCAGTAGTGCTTTCCCTTGGCACCAATCAAGGTATCAAACAGTATTATCTTCCAAGCAATGAAGACGGTAAATGTTTGTCTCTTAAAGCAGCTCCTTCCTTTTAGGTTTAAAATTCTTACAGTGCCTCAGTTTAACCACAGCTAAACTGTCAATTGATATGTCTGGCAAACCTGATTGTAGTTCAGACCTGCATAAAAGTAGATTCAGAATGCAGTTCCTTGTGAAGAGGAGCAGGCATGGAACAGCACATGATGCTTAACCTGGACAGAGGCTGCAAAGCAGCACAATCATCCCAAGCTGTGATTGCCAAACATTGCCAACAACCTCAGCCTGGTGTTCTGCAGAAGGGGCCACCCACAGAAATATGTGCATGTCTATGGATTAGAGTTTGCTCTTTGGCTGTCGTGGAAAGTCTTCTCAGTGAAACTGCTCCTGAAAACTGGCAGGAGAGGGGAAACGTCCTTCACCAATGAACAGTGTAACTGCAAAAGGGAGAAGGCAAATAGAGAGAACACAGTTTACCTGAGGCAGTAACGAGGAACAGACAAACGTGTTGAGATGGAGGTTAGTCTCACCTATGCATCATTACTGCAAAATATTGTAGTTACATTTCAAACTCTCAGGCACAGAACCATAAATTTGTTAGGCATGAATTATCAGTGTCATCAGTATGTCATGTCTGCTTCTCCCTAGTTGGGGAATTTCAATGGATTCTTCAGATACTCCTGTTTTCGGTTTATATTGTTATCTTTATTCACATATCTTTTCCGTCTTACACAGTTATAGCCATAGTTAAGACTGGATAGTGTCCTGGCCAGTATTTTGAAATTTATCCTGTTCTTATAAGTGCCATTTGCTCTTAACTGGAATAGATGTCTAAAGCCTCTTACCACTTTTTTTCAATTTTGACATGAGCAGCATTTCTGCCTTTCAGGTTCTTTCATCCTAATTCATTACAAGATTTTCTTGTTTTGCCTATTCTTTCAAGTGTGTTAACCTGTCATTCAGCTTGGAATGATGTGTAGGTGAACTACTAATTCTTTTTGTTTCTATCATCATACTCCCGACAGCCTTTTCAGGCTTTGCAGCATATTTTGTCAATAGAGTGGACACCCTAAATCAGGCATCTGAATCTTGTTATTCATTGCACATTGAAAACTCAGTTTCAGCATTTGCTGGTAATTCAATTTCAGGGGTCACTCTTTAGGATGTACTCCTGTGTTTTAACAAGCTATCCTCTTGCATCTCTTAAAATTAACTGTGAGGTGAAATGATAATTGTATATCAGGAAATAAGGGGATTTTTCGTGGAAATTCAGAGCAAAACATTAAGCATAACAGAGATAGAAAGGATTAGAAATTGCAAAAATATTGTCCAATTACACATACATGCAGTGGTTTAAATGGGCTGCTTTATGCCAGCGTGCCTCATTGATGCTTTCTGCTGATGGAAAATGACATAAGATAGCTGATAGTGGTATTTAAAAGAATTAGTACTTCTGACCAGGGCCATGAATTTAGGAGCATTAATTACTAATATTTATTTGTGATTTGAATGTGGTACAAAAATTGGATATGCAAGTCCCAGAGAAAATGTATCAAGTTGGTTTGAGGCAGCCTCTCAGCTACTAAAACACTGAGAAATTTTAGGGGAGCTAATAGCATCCCTGCTTTACACGATGCAAACCTTGCTGACGTGTAAATGAATCTTTTCAATTCAGTTTGACAGTTCATTCATGGTACAAGGGAAGTGAGCGAGTGGCTGTGTGGTACTTAGTTGCTGGCTGGGTTTAAACCACGACAGAAATGTGCACTAGGCTATTAATCAGAGAGGCAGATATAAAAAAAAAAAAAGAGGAATGTTGAAAGATACTTATTGCTATCCTTGTTCTGTTGAGCAAATAGGCAAAATAGTTTCAAATGTAGCATATTAAGCAAGACAAAGAATGAAACAACAATAAGGGAGTTTAATTCTTTGAGATCAAGCTAAGCAATATACTTCAGAGAAATGAATGGATGGAACAGCTTTTTAACTGCTCAGTGAAGTGTAAGGTATACCGGCATCTCAAAATTACAGACACAAGTAATCAAAGCCTGAAAAAAAATAGAAGAGGCAGATGAATAGCCTGTGGAGATTTATTACAGTGGTATTTCTTTCTGTTTGTGTTAAACGCAATTTTGTCTCTCTGGTAAAGAGATTTTTCTGGAGATCTTATATTACTGTATAACACATTGATTAAATTTATGAAAAATTTGAAGAATGTTTATAGAGACTTTATGAAAAGACCAGAAAACTTGGAAGTGAGCTGCTGTGTTTTGAAAAAAAAGAATCTGCAGTGTTGACCAAGGAGGGAGCATCATATTGAACAGCCCCCATGGGATCTTTGGACCTCGGAGCTGAACCTAGATAAACCCTGTAAAACCCTGTAAAAAGAAATGTGCAATAACCCCAAGACCTTAAAGTAGTTATGTATTTTAGAAGTATTTCCTTTCTCTGAGCTGTGGAAGAATTTCTTAAGATGTTCAGCACTAGCCAGCACAGTCACCCTTCATTTTGGCTGATCTACATTAGCTTTTCAGGCAGCATACAAAATATATTCCAACCACTTATTCTACCTGAAATTTTAATATTCCTTGAAATGCCAAAGAGAACAAAAGGTTGAGACTTGTATCCTTTAACTCAGCAGTAAGGACCTTAATGTGTTCATTAAAGTAAATATGACTACAGATTTTTTTTTTTTCTTGTTAATTTGGGTTTCTAAGCTTACACCGATGTACTGTCAGAGCAAGACTACAACTGTAGTTGTCTAAAACTGATAATACTTTTAAAGAAGCTGAAGTTCATTATATGGGGAATGGTCGAACTGCATTGAGACAATGTATTTACGTGTGTCCACAAGGTTTGCATGGTGTAGAGCAGGGATGCTGTTAGCTCTGGTGAAAGGACATACAGCAGTCAGAGCTTACATCTGAATGTACTCATGTAAAGTTTCTAAATGTATTCATATAATTATTTTTGAGATTTGCATATTTTACCTTTTATTTACATTCTGCTTTGATGAAACAACATTTTGTAAGCATTCAGGAACTGATTCTTTATTGTGTGCATACAGAAATGCAAGGGACTTTAAAAGTGGAGATCACTGACATTTTTTTGGACTCTATGAAAAATGGAGGAATAATTTCCTCAACTGTTAGACAGAGTCTGTTTTTGATCTCTTGTCTGTTGATGTTCATGTGTCTAGTGTCACAAACTAGTGAGATTTGTTGGAGCTCTGGCCAGAGCTGTTTGTGATCGCTGTCAGAACAGCAAGTCCTAATGAAGCCCCACACAGTAATCTGGAGAGGGAATAAGTGGAAGGTGACAGGGCTGTGGCTCTGATCCTAAAGCATTATTTGAAGCTCTTAGACCTCCATAAATGCAAATCTACTGCTTATGTTAAACAAGGAGGGAAAGAGAAGAAGGGAAGTAGAGGAGACCCAGTAAAATAAGACCTGACAGCCACAGAACAGACTTTGAAGGAAAGATTAGTTACAGATATAGGAATAAAAAACATAAAAAAAATTATATGATTTAAGTGAAGGTCGATTGTATGAAGTTTACTTGATGTCACTTTATGATGTTGGACTTTGACAGAGCAATTAGAGAAGCTGGAGAAGGAAGGAAGGAATTAACCTAGGTACAGTATAATGAGAAAACTGGCTAAAAGGGGTGTCTCAAGAAAGAAAACTGACTGGGAGGAATTCAATGAAGTGCTTCAGGCATGACACTAAATGGAGACAGCATTTATTATTTTATTTTTGGAAAATGTTTGTTGCAGAAAGTCTTGTACTAGCACAATCAATAAAAAAAGGAATAGAATATTATGCAGGAAAAATACAATGACTTATTAGAAATTGAAAGAGTACAAAGAAATAGAAAGGTTCAGCCATTTGGGATTAATAACAAAATTTGGTTGAGGAAAGTTTGAAAAAAGGTTAGTATAAAGTCAAGGCAAATGTAAGGATAACGTAGATTTGAAGATTTGCACAGAATTTCCCACTTTTGAAATTGAGATCTTATAAGATAATCAAAATAACTAGAAAAAAATGGTGGAAGCTCCTATTTTAAGCTTTTAAAATTAGTTTTGAAATGAACTGCAACATTTTTATTAACAACAGAGTTCAAGGCAGAGTAACAACAGGGTTTTTTCCCTCCCTCCATCTGTTTATTACTCTGAACATTACTTAGCTGCAAAATTGCAACTATCATCTACAACTTTACGCTTAAAAAGAAAAAAATTAAGGAGATGCTTTTTATGTTGTTGAGCTATTTCTCCATGCTTGAATTTATAAAGAAATAAGCCCAAGCTGTTAAAGCACAGTTAAAAAAATTAATAGGTGCAAATGCACTGCATTTGTTTCCTTGGAAACATTCTATTGCAATTTCTTTCAGATGAGATGCAGTCATTTTAAGTAGCATGTATTTAGGAGACCCTAATGAATTTGTCTCTGCATAGCATATGAATATGAAAAAAGGCTGTAGAAACTGGTAGAGCTGCTTGCACTTCTGGTTTCTATAGAAACAGCCAATACATTGTCATGTACTGGTGGTATTAGGAAGAACAAGGTAATTAAAATAAGATGATTTATTCAGTGCTTTAGAAAACTCAAGTTATTCTTCTCAGAGAAATCCTTCCTGAATCCATGGACAAAAAGTTCAAAGAAATATGGTGAGGGAATATTTGTACTTGCATAATGGCATTTGATTTTAAATGTTAACATTCAGGGGTCCTTTCTGAGTGTGAAGGCACACGTTATGTGTCTGTGGCCCAGAGGTGAGCAGTCTGCTGTGTTTATTTGGGAGCCTTGTATGGTGGCATTGCAGATGAGAATCCTACACCTGTCTGTGGACAAGCACTCCTGTGCTCCCAGAGGGACTGAAACAAGCCAGGAATGAAACAGTCCTTCTTTTGGAGTGGGAGTACTCAAGTGAGAAGCTGTCAGGGAATGGCTGTTCCAGTTTCAGACCATTCCTAGACGTGTTTTACACCCCCAGCAGTGACCAGTATGCTTTTGAAGATCAAGAATAGAGAAGCACAGCAAACTTCTTTATAACAACTCCCAGCAATGGTTATTCAGGCCTCTCTAACTTGGAGTTTGGTGGCTTCCTGCCTCTTTGTCTTTCTTGGATCACTTTGAGTTTTCACACTGTGGAATTGGTTGTTCTTGATCTCTTTACATCTGCACCTTCCTGTAGCAAAGGATTCAGCTTAAATATGTAGTGTTTGAAAGAAGCATCTTGTTCTGTGTGTTTTGAAGCTGCCTTCTGCTCATTTGTAGTCTGAAGTCTTATAATGGAGGAAACCACTCGCTGTCTCCATGCTGCTCAGACTTTATTTTAAATCCTTTCAAACTCCCCTCAGTCATCTCATTTCTGTAGTAAGAATTCCTTGTTTTTTACTAAAAGATCCATGAGTTCCTCACAGAAAAGTCATTCTTTATCTTCCTGTATCTTTCCTATATGCAGATTTCACTTCTTACCCGATTTGAGATGGGGAGAAAATTTTAACTAAAAAAATCTGATGGGAAAATAATTTTCTAATAAATGTTTGACAATTTCCATCACAAGATTCTTGTGCCTTGTCAAGCAATCTGAAATTGACTTTAAAAAAAGACAGTCTACATTGTTTTTATCTGAAGTCTTAGAGATCAATACCAGATAAAGGTTAACCACTTCTTCATCTTGAACAGCCTTTCTTTCCTTTTAATTATTCTCAAGATCCCTTGATAATCTAGAGCTGTATCTCAGAAAACAGAGCAGTTAAAAATGGGAAAAAAACTTACATAGAAAAGAAAAATGGGGTTTTTTAACTGCATGAAGAGAAATACAATAGATTGACACAAATGGTTCGCACTGCAATAGATAAAACCCCCATCTATTTAGTGAAAAAATAAGCTTTTCTTTAAGTTAAAATGTACTTTTAATTAGTTAATGGTGTAGTACTGTTTCACAGAGGAAACTTAAATCAGTCCCCCATTGCATTAATTACCCAACATGTCAGTAGGAAGTGGCAGGTCCATACCAGATCACACAATCTAAAAAGGTAGGCCAAGAAATAAAAGAAAAAATATGCTGAATTTTGCAGCATATTTGCAGTTGGAAGCCATGGATCTGACTGATTAAGGGTTTTTTTTGATGACCAGCTGTCTTGGGGTGACGTTATGATGTGTATCCCATATCGCTGCCTATGCCCAGGAATTAATTTTTGTGCCTTTCTGTGCCTCTAAACTGAGCCTGAGAGGGAGAAGAAAAAACTGAGCAAAACTTTCTCAAAGCAGTTTGCAGCTTGTTCAAGGTCACTTAAAGATAGGAGGGTTTTTTTGGTTTTTTTTTTTTTCCAGCCGCGGCAGGGGAGTGAGGAAGCACCCGGCTTGCTGTGTTCCAATCAGCTTTTGGCCAGTTGTTTCAGTTTCTGGTTCTCCGGAGAGAGACTGAGAGCTGGACTTTGCTTTTCCTTCTCTGGAATTCCGGATTTTTCTCCCTTTGCTACTGGACTGCTTTTCAGCCTCAGAGCACATCGGGAGGACTTTTCGTCGGGCACAGAGGGCCTGGCCCTGGGCCAAGCCCCGGCTCCGAGGAGACCAAAGGAAGGACTCTAACGCTTTCCCAGGTTTTTTCCTCCACAGCAAAAGATTTTACCATTTAACCTCATTTTCCTTTCCCGTGTGTTTGTTAAATAAATAGTTTTATCTTCTTCACTTTCCTTCGAGGAAAATTTATTTTTTTTCCCGAACCTGGTGGGGGAGGGGTGGTTGTGCCTTCTCTCAGAGTATATATTTCTAAATTTGGCCAAACCGGTACAAATTTAGTGGCGCCCAACCGTGTGGCTCGAAGGAAAGTGAAAAACCTGTGCTAATTACATTTTGGTTTGTTTTTACTTATTCTGTGCTGGAGTAAAATAGTCATCATGTTGGTTGAGTTCATAACATTTCTCTGGCTTGATATATTCATGTATTTCTGGTCCGTAGGCTTGTTTAAGGTACTAGTGCCTTTCTGGTCCCTAGGCTTATTTGCCTATCCACAACTTGGTCCGATCTTATCCTTGATAAGGAATTTTTGCAGAGCAGGGACACGAATTCGGATTTCTATTTTGCTGTGCTCGGTGATAATGATTTATAAGAAGTTGACAGAGGTACAGGCATCTGTTCAAAGTGTGTATGATAAATGGTTTCTCCCTCCTAACCCCAGTCCTAGCTTCAGTAGCCTGTTTTGGGAATTTATTAGTAACTGCACCCAGATTGTTAGAGGAGGAGGAGTCGGGGTTTCCCTTCCCTTTAAATTTGATAGGTTTTCTTTTGAGAGCGTTCAGTTTCCCCTGGATGTTAAAGAGACCACCCTCCTGGTATTTAATCTGGTAATCTTCCTCTATGTGGTTTGCAGCTTGTCTAGAATAAGAGCTCAGATTTCCAGGGTGACTGATGAGACACCTGACCCAGAGGTGGAGCATCCTGAGTGGTGTGGGGAATGGGAGGATATAGGCCTAATCCTGAAGAAATTCTCTGACCCAATGGTTTGCAATTTCTCCCCTGAACAAGTTCAGAAACCAGCTGAGGTGGCGAAATATCTGAAAGAGAAATACAATGACAATTCTAATACGAACAAGCTCCTTGCAATATGTTGGGCTTTGGCATATGCCTATCGCACACTGCAGCCGGTAAGGGTAGAGAGGCAGGAAGATCAATCAGCAAAGCCTGCAGATACCCCAGTCACTCAGGCTGCAGATAAACCAGACAGCAAGCCCAAACCAGATGGAGAGTCTAAGCCACTGACAGTGGCTCCTGTTACAAGGAAAAAGCACATAACCAAAACTGATCGCCCAGTGAAAGATGAGGATAATGGAGGGGAAGGAACCTCAAAAGATGCAGGGGAAGGAACCTCAAAACCACCAACTGACTCAGGCACAGAAACCATTACTGAGTCCATGTCCATAAAGGACCTTCACAGCCTAAGAAAGGATTACACCCGACGGTCTGATGAATCCATAATAAGTTGGATGGTCCGTATTTGGGATGCGGCAGGTGATGATGTGATGCTGGATGGTGCTGAAGCGAGGCATTTGGGATCCCTGTCACATGATCCAGTGATTGACCAAGCGATGAAAAGGGGGGCTGACTCTACCAGTGTCTGGAGACGAGTTTTGACAGGCGTGATTGAAAGATATATGTGTGGAGATGATCTCTACATGCAGCAAACCCCGTGGAAGACCATAGAGCAAGGGATCCAACGCCTGAGAGAACTAGGGGTGGTAGAGGTTGTCTTCGCAAATGACCCAGGATTGAGGAGTCCAGACCGGGCCAGAGTTATTCCATACATGTGGCGAAAACTCATACAACTTGGGCCACCAGAATACGCTTCTGCTTTAGCAATAATGAAACCGGACTACGGTGCAAATGAGACTGTGAAGGATATGGCAGTGAAGCTCCGAGCATATGCAGACTCTGTGCATGGCCCAACACATGCAAGGATCGCAGCTGTGGAAACACATGTGAAGAGAATGGAAGATAAGATGGAGAAGAGTCTCCAGGAGATTAAAGAGTGCCTTCTCCGCGGACGTTCCCCAGAGAGAAGGCACATCCCACGAAGTGAGCTGTGGGATTTCCTGTGTGACAGTGGGGAAAACATGAGGAAGTGGGGTGGACAACCCACTTCTGCTCTGGCAGCACGAGTGCGTGAATTGAAGGAGCGCAAGTCTCAGAAAGGAGGATCTACCAAAAAGGAAGTAGCACCAGTTGCCTGTAGCCAAACTGCCGGAAATGATGGAAAAGACGATGGCATGTCCAATTCCCATGAAGGAACCTCTAAGATACAGGCCCAGGGAAAGAAGGATAACCAGGCATAGAGGGGCCCTGCCTCTAGCCAGGTAGAGGCCAGGGAAAACCGTGTTTTTTGGACTGTGTGGATTCGTTGGCCTGGTACATCAGAACCACAAAAATATGATGCCTTGGTTGACACTGGTGCGCAGTGTACAATAATTCCATCGCAGCATGTGGGGGTAGAATCTGTTTCTATTTCTGGTGTAACGGGTGGATCACAAAATTTGACCTTGGTGGAAGCTGAGGTGAGCCTGACTGGAACTGAGTGGAAGAAGCATCTCATTGTGACTGGCCCACAGGCCCCGTGCATTTTGGGCATAGACTTCCTCCGGAACGGGTATTTTAGAGACCCAAAGGGACTCAAGTGGGCTTTTGGAATAGCTGCTGTGGAGACAGAGGGCAGTAAGCAATTGAACACTTTGCCTGGGCTATCAGAAAACCCGTCTGCAGTCGGCCTTCTGAAGGTGGAAGAACAAAGAGTACCAATTGCTACCTCGACAGTGCATCGCCGACAGTACCGGACAACTCGAGATGCTGTGATCCCCATCCACAAGATGATCCGTGAGCTGGAGAGCCAAGGGGTGGTCAGCAAGACCCACTCACCCTTCAACAGCCCCATTTGGCCTGTGCGCAAATCTGAAGGAGAATGGAGATTGACTGTGGACTATCGTGCCTTGAATGAAGTGACTCCACCACTGAGCGCTGCTGTGCCGGACATGTTGGAGCTCCAGTATGAGCTGGAGTCCAAAGCAGCGAAGTGGTATGCCACTATTGACATTGCCAATGCATTTTTCTCCATCCCTCTGGCAGCAGAGTGCAGGCCTCAGTTTGCTTTCACCTGGAGAGGTGTGCAGTACACCTGGAACCGACTGCCCCAGGGGTGGAAGCACAGTCCCACCATCTGCCATGGACTAATCCAGACTGCACTAGAAAAGGGTGAGGCTCCAGAACATCTGCAGTACATTGATGACATCATTGTGTGGGGGAACACTGCAGCAGAAGTGTTTGAGAAAGGAGAGAAAGTTATCCGGATTCTCCTGGAAGCTGGTTTCGCCATCAAGAAGAGTAAAGTCAAGGGACCTGCCCGAGAGATCCAGTTCCTGGGAGTAAAGTGGCAAGATGGACGACGTCAGATTCCTGTTGAGGTCATCAATAAGATCACTGCAATGTCTCCACCAACCAACAAGAAGGAAACACAAGCTTTCCTAGGTGCCATAGGCTTTTGGAGGATGCACATTCCTGAGTACAGCCAGATTGTGAGTCCTCTCTACCTGGTTACCCGCAAGAAGAACGATTTCCACTGGGGCCCCGAACAGCAACAAGCTTTCACCCAAATCAAGCAGGAAATCGCTCATGCGGTAGCCCTTGGCCCAGTTAGGACAGGACCCGAAGTGAAGAACGTGCTCTACTCTGCAGCTGGGAGCCATGGCCTGTCCTGGAGCCTCTGGCAGAAGGTGTCTGGTGAGACTCGTGGTCGACCACTGGGGTTTTGGAGCCGAAGCTACAGAGGGTCTGAAGCCAACTACACTCCCACAGAGAAGGAAATCCTGGCAGCCTATGAAGGAATCAAAGCCGCCTCAGAGGTAATTGGAACTGAGGCACAACTCCTCTTGGCACCCCGACTACCAGTGCTGGGGTGGATGTTCAAAGCAGAGGTTCCCTCTACCCACCACGCCACCAATGCCACATGGAGCAAATGGATTGCTCTCATCACACAGCGCGCCTGTATCGGAAAACTGAATCGCCCTGGGATTTTGGAAATAATCACAAATTGGCCTGAAGGTGAAAACTTTGGTCTCGCTGATGAAGAAGAACAAGTGACACGTGCTGAAGAAGCTCCACCGTACAACCAACTGCCATCAGAAGACACACACTACGCTCTTTTCACCGACGGTTCTTGTCGCATCGTAGGGATGAAACGAAAGTGGAAAGCAGCCGTATGGAGTCCCACACGACGGGTTGCAGAAGCTACTGAGGGAGAAGGTGGATCAAGCCAACTCGCTGAACTCAAAGCTGTTCAACTAGCCCTGGACATTGCTGAAAGAGAGAAGTGGCCAAAGCTCTACCTCTACACTGATTCATGGATGGTAGCCAATGCTCTGTGGGGATGGTTAGAGAAGTGGGAAAAAGCTAATTGGCAGCGTAGGGGAAAACCAATCTGGGCTGCTGAAGAGTGGAAAAACATTGCTGCCCGAGTAAGAAAGCTGGTTGTGAAAGTCCGCCATGTAGATGCTCATGTCCCCAAGAGTAGGGCTAATGAAGAACACCAAAACAACAAGCAGGTAGATCAGGCTGCAAAGATAGAAGTGTCACAGGTAGACTTGGACTGGAAACACAAGGGAGAGTTGTTCCTAGCTCGATGGGCCCATGATGCCTCAGGCCATCAGGGCAGAGATGCCACCTATAAGTGGGCACGAGACCGAGGGGTGGATCTGACCATGGACAGTATCTCCCAGGTCATCCATGACTGTGAGACATGCGCTGCGATCAAGCAGGCCAAGCGGGTGAAGCCCCTGTGGTATGGTGGGCGGTGGTCCAAATACAAGTATGGGGAGGCCTGGCAGATTGATTACATCACACTGCCTCAAACCCGCCAAGGCAAGCGCCATGTGCTCACAATGGTAGAAGCCACCACAGGATGGCTGGAGACCTACCCTGTGCCTCATGCTACAGCCCGGAACACCATCCTGGGCCTCGAAAAGCAAGTCCTTTGGAGGCATGGCACCCCTGAGAGGATTGAATCTGATAATGGGACTCATTTTAAGAACAGCCTTATTAACACCTGGGCTAGAGAACATGGCATTGAGTGGGTGTACCACATCCCTTACCATGCACCAGCTGCAGGCAAAGTGGAACGGTGTAATGGATTGTTGAAAACCACTTTGAAGGCACTAGGTGGGGGAACTTTCAAAAATTGGGAACAGCATCTAGCAAAGGCCACCTGGTTAGTTAACACCCGAGGTTCCACCAATAGAGCTGGTCCAGCCCAATCTGAATCCCTGCATACAACAGATGGAGATAAGGTCCCAGTAGTGCATGTCAGAGGTCTGTTAGGAAAGACTGTATGGGTAAAATCTGCCTCGAGTACAGACAAACCCACCCGTGGGGTTGTCTTCGCCCAGGGACCTGGTTGCACATGGTGGGTAATGAAGAAAGATGGAACAACACGTTGTGTACCACAGGGAGATCTGATTGTAGTGTGAAATGCTTGTATACCCCTGCTTGCTGATTGTCACTGTCGCTGTTCATATATAGCTGTGTATATATATATATGTATTAATGTGTGTGTAGAATTAGAATATCTTAGTTTGGGCATTGAGCCAACAATATGGGATAAGGGGTGGAATGTCTTGGGGTGACGTTATGATGTGTATCCCATATCGCTGCCTATGCCCAGGAATTAATTTTTGTGCCTTTCTGTGCCTCTAAACTGAGCCTGAGAGGGAGAAGAAAAAACTGAGCAAAACTTTCTCAAAGCAGTTTGCAGCTTGTTCAAGGTCACTTAAAGATAGGAGGGTTTTTTTGGTTTTTTTTTTTTTCCAGCCGCGGCAGGGGAGTGAGGAAGCACCCGGCTTGCTGTGTTCCAATCAGCTTTTGGCCAGTTGTTTCAGTTTCTGGTTCTCCGGAGAGAGACTGAGAGCTGGACTTTGCTTTTCCTTCTCTGGAATTCCGGATTTTTCTCCCTTTGCTACTGGACTGCTTTTCAGCCTCAGAGCACATCGGGAGGACTTTTCGTCGGGCACAGAGGGCCTGGCCCTGGGCCAAGCCCCGGCTCCGAGGAGACCAAAGGAAGGACTCTAACGCTTTCCCAGGTTTTTTCCTCCACAGCAAAAGATTTTACCATTTAACCTCATTTTCCTTTCTCGTGTGTTTGTTAAATAAATAGTTTTATCTTCTTCACTTTCCTTCGAGGAAAATTTATTTTTTTTCCCGAACCTGGTGGGGGAGGGGTGGTTGTGCCTTCTCTCAGAGTATATATTTCTAAATTTGGCCAAACCGGTACACCAGCCATATTGGCTGTAGTCCTATTGGATTTGTTGATTGTCCTGATGCCCAGGACGATGACTGTTAAAGCACATTTCTTTCTTATCATTAGCATAATACTTGAGGTGTTTTTTGTAAAGTGCATTGCACACAGTTTGCAGCTGACCACCACAGAGTTGAGGCAAATAGCGGCTTCTGAATCGCTCGTGTGGAGGCTTTGAGATTTCTTGGTAAACAGAATACCAGTATGTGCATGGTATGTGCTTTATGCAGAGAAGTATTAAAGAACACCCATTTGAAATATATACCTTGAATTCAGCATCACAACTTGCTTTTCAAATCACCAGGACCATAAGAATCTGTTTGAAACTGATTTAATTTGCTTAAATTACCTTTCTTTTAGAATGCCTGCAGCCTTGAACTCTTGTCTTATTGAAGAAGCTTTGTTATTATATTGGATTGTGTTGACACCAGAAACTATTAGGCCTTCCTTTGAAATGAATTCTTTTGTGTCCAGAAAATGCTCAGATTGAAGAAGTGGACTGTAGTTTTCCAGTGCTGATGGGTGATAAATCTGCAAGTAGGAAAAGAGTGGAAGCTGTTATTAACAAAATAAGGCCAGCAGGGTAGGCAAACTGGTGCTTTCCCCAGCAAGTTCCTCAGGCATATAATGAATTAATTGCCTAAGGTAGAACAAAGCAGGTTTAATTATGAGTACTTTTCTGAGCAGGGATGTTGCAATTAGTTATTTTTGAAGGCTGTCTTTATGGGGAAATTGAAATACTATGTATATCAAGTTCCCAGCTGCTATTCAAAGTGTTAATTTACTGTTCTCTGAGTCAGTTCCTACTATGTGGTTTGAAGATAAAACAGCATGGTTTTTCTGAGGTATGTATCAAACATATAGAAAAAGAAGGTCTTTTGTACTAATTTTGATAGACAGTTTCCTGTTGCAAAGCTACAGGTAATTTGGTTAAATATCCTATTAAATAACAGACAAACATATTATTTAATGATTACTGGTAAAAATGTTTAAATTGATTGTGGCAGTTTTTGTAAGAGCCCAACAGGTTTTCAGCAAACATTAAAAGTATTTGCACATTACTAACTTCACAGTATCCTCTTTTTCCTTACCAAGAGATGTCTGTTGCCCCAAAGACTGTTAAAAACAAGTCCAAAACCTAAACCCTTTACAAAGCTGTACACAATGTATGTATGGATATGTACCCATTTTTCACAAGATTGGGGCTTTTTTAGGTGATGAAGATCTAAAGAGTATGTCTGTGATTTTCATCTTTAAAATAAGAAAATATTAAAGAATCACTACCATGAATAATGGTTTGGAAGTTTGTTATCATTTATTGCTCTATTTTGTTGTTCTTCATTTCCCAGCACTAACTGGCCTTTGTTTCTGGCTCTCTGTCCCTGTTCCTACACTTGTGCTGCTCCATGCTCTCACTCCTGCTGACTCTCTGGTTGGGACTTGTCACTTCTGAGAAGTGCCTGCTGCTAAGTAGCTGCCTCCTCAGTCTGTTGGGGTGGTTCTGCCTTTTGTGTCCAGTCCCCTCAATTTAACTTCATTCTTCTCCTGCAGTTCCTACAGCTGTCAGGTTTCTGTATGGTTTTCCATTTCTCATTCCAGGCAGCTATTATATTTTGTGGTGTTTTTGTGGTGTGGGTTTTTTTTGTTTGTTTGTTTTTTGTTTTTTTTTTCGGTTTGGGAATTTATTTTTCATTTTTGCTCCTGAAAAATAGCTTCATTTTCTACTTTACTAATGAACTATAGACTTCCTTTTATAACTCTGTGAAGAAATAGGCATGGTGATTTCTCCATAGAGAAAGTGAAGGCTATAAATATGGAAATATCCCTTTTGGCTTTACAAAATTTAATTGCTTTGTATATTATGCAGATTCTGAGGCTGTAAAATCTGATGAGAGCAAGTAACACATTTGTATATTCACTATCTTAAAAATGCAGGCAGATTGCTGAGAGATGTGCAAGTTTTCTGAGTGTGCAGGTTTACATCTTGTTGCTGTTGTTATAGGGTGTGTAGGGTGCTTGCATGGCTGAGGTTCTTCACCGAATGCAAACATAATGTTTCTAAACTGTGTATTTCACAAAACCTGTGAAAAGCAACTGGAGCAGCTGCTGCTGCCATCCTTCTACAGGCTGAGGTCACAGGAAGCAGAGCTGGAAGGGATGTCAGGACACCCACTAGTAGATCACCACCCTAAAGTGGGATCACCTTTCTAAACATTTTGCCAACAGTCACTGATTTTTGACCTTGAGGCAAGAAATCAAGTTCTCAAGTTTGGTACTTGAAGTGATTGTTCTTTTATTGGTGAAAGTGTAAAACAGAGGTATAATCCAGGACATTTCACTGTGACACTTGAAAATTGTTTATTTGGTTGTTATTTTTTAAAAAATGTATCTGCAAATGGCCTGGGTCCTGAAGTCAGTAATCACTAGGGATATTAGGGGTATCAGGTAGGCACTGAAATACCTCACAAAATTGGGAGTCATTTCAGGATAATGCTTCAAGCACTTTCTCCACTGTGTTGGTTTTCTAGTGACATTAAAGGAAGGACTAACCTCTGAACACCCATTGGAAATGCAGGCAGCTATGTTTTTAGCTATCTTGGAGAGAGAGATTCAGATATTAAAAACTAGGAGTCTTCCCATGTCCTAGTTTCAAGGATCACCATATTCAGAGAGATGGTTTGCTTTGATCTGGCCACTTGCCTTGAAGTTTCTCTTCACTGGAGGCAAATCAGAGAAAAAAGAAAGCAAAAGTATTGATTTGCAAAATTCAAATTAGACAACATAGATACAGAATTTCATGAAAAAAGATGGAAAGAAAGGAAATTCAAGTTGTTCATGTATTCCTTAGAATAATTAAAAATATCTCTTACTTTTTAAGATCCAGCTTACAGGCTGTTAAAATATTCAGAATCCTGTGGCTGATACTCATTTCTGCATGAATCTAGCCCACTTTTTTGTGTACAATCAGAATCTCCCCAGGTGTAACTTGTACCCATTATGCCTTCTCTTTTCCACATAACTCTTTGTAAAAAGGGAGTTTCCATCATCTTTGTAGCCACCCTTTAAATACTGGAACTTGGCCTCCCCTAAACCTTTTTTTTCTCAAGGCTGAGCAAGCCCAGTTCTCTCTGCCTTTTCTTAAGTAGCAGCTTCCTAGTCTTTTGATCATCTTTGCTGCCCTTCTCTGTTCCCTCTTCAGCCTGTCCCCGTGTCTTTTGTATAGCATGGGCAAAACTGAACACAGTGTTCCAGGTGGGACGTGGAAAGAGCTGACTAGAGTAAGACAATGACTTTTTTATCTCTGCTAGGGATGCCCTTGTTGATGCCCCCCAGCACCCAGTTGGCTTTCTTTGCTGCAGCTGCACACTGTTCTCTCGTGTTGAGTCTGTTGTCCATGAGGACCCTCAGGTCCCTTTCCACTTTCTGGCTGGGCACACAGCTCCAGCTCCTCCTGGTTGTTCCCAGGCTGTGTGTGTTGGTATACCGACACCTGAGGTGCTTGGTCTGCTGGTTTTCATCTCGGGAGGCAGCTAAGGAACGTTTATTGCTGCTCTGGTTGGTCTGTCTTATCCCCAGCTGCTTGCAACAGTGTATTTAGTGTTGACACTTTGGACTTCCAAACTCTGAGTTCTTCAGTTTAAAGCCCAGCTCACAATGTGGGCCAGCTTGCTGCCAAGGATTTTTTTGCCTTCTCTAGGGAATCTAGAAGAGTTCATAACATTGAAGAGAGTTTGTGTAGACCCAGCTTCATAACGTTGTGTTGTCTAAAGCCCTTTCTGGATCTTATTCTAATTCCTTGGTAGTTTATAACAGAATCTTATGAATATATAAATATAATATATAAATTGTACAAACTGATGCTTTTTAAAATATAATTTAATTTTCCTGTATATTGATTCTTTATATACATTGACTAAGCTTTTTAAAACACTAGTACAACATTTTAAATTGAGTGACCTTTTGATGTTTAAAAATAATATAATTTAATGGAGATATTTATTAATACAAAGAGGGTAAACATAGGTTATCATGTTCTAATCTGTCAAAAAATAACAAACTCTTCTATCCACTAGGTGTTGAGAGTTTACAAAGCTGCAGTACAACAGACTTTGGATATACTTTTCCTCCCAGAAGGAAGAGAATTTCTTACAAGCACGGATGCAGTAAGCCGAGACTCAGCTGATCGCACCATCGTTGCGTGGGACTTCCAAAGTGCTGCCAAAATCTCCAATCAGATTTTTCATGTAAGATTAACAGCTTGTGTTGTTCGGGTCACAATTTAATATTTCACACTTGCCAGTGTAGTAAAAAAAAGTATTTGATTTTCTATATATATATATTGTGATATATGAGATGCTTTTCCTGTAAGTTGATGATGACTTTCTTTGTTTTTTTACTTAACACTTAATTGTTATTAAAAAATAACCTTGAAGACTGAGAGGTCTCCTTGTGTTTAAAATATTTACATTTCGGTGCTAATTCATTGACATATAAGCTATATTTAGGCAAGGACTCTGCAGTGTCATTGTGGTTTGCCAGTGGTGCATGGCAGTAGCTGCTATAGTGCCACGATTCTTTTCCCACACTTTTTCATACATTTTTCATCAGCTGCAATGAGGGCTATGGAAAAATTGAGTTTAATATTCACACAGTAATAGCAACCTGGTACGTGCGTATAGATACCTAATACAGCATAATCACAGAGGCAAAATTTGCATTTATCAGTGCAGGTGCAGTATTTCTCAGACATCTATCCAAGCAAGACATTCAATGGACTAAATTGTTTAGAAAGGCTGGCAGCTTCAAAGGAGATTACCAAGGAAGTTAATAGAAAATTTCAACTCTTTTTTGAAAACCCGAGTCTAATATCCTATGTAATATAGTATGATTGGATTGTATATAGATGCTTTTTGGCTGAAATGAACAGTACTCTGCTGACAAGGACACATAATTGATGATTTAATGGGATTGTTTCGTATTTAATTTCCAGAATTGTGTCTTTGTACAATATTGGATCTATCAATACCTTGGATAGACAATAGGAAAGGAAAAAAGAAACAACTGTGAATATATAAATTACAGACTAGAAGGGTTCAGTACCAAGGAATAACAAACAAACATGATTACAGCATCTCTGAAATGGTTTTCTGCACTGTGAATAAACAAAATGTGATGATGATTTTGCCAACTCTGCTTCACTTTTCTGAATTTCACCTTTGAAACCTTTGAGGTGGGAGAGAACTCAGCTCTCCAAACAGATTAGATCCCAACAGGACTTGATCTATTGCTTGTCTGCATTAACAAATGAATAGTTAAGAGCTCTAAAATAACCCATTACTACAGCATACCCAGCATAACAGCACCTTGCTCCTGCAGGTTATGTTGTGCTTTCTGATCACATACTTCCAGACCCAGTTTCTCTGCAGAAACACACATTGCAGTGTGTCCAGTACCTTACAGTACCCAGAACTTCCTTCCCAGTCCTTCACTTCCAAATCACACCACAAAACCAGTCTGATATTCTTCCCACTCTACCACACAGCCCATCTTGTCCAGTGGTCACTGTCATCCTGATGTTCTTCACATGCAGATGGATCCTACAGCCAAAGCTCTTTTTGTATTCATGGCATCAAAACTCAGCACTCTGTCTTTAGGTTAGGCTGAAACTAGAAGAGGTTTGGACCTGGTGGAAGCCTTGTGAGAAAGTTGATTTCTGATGGAGTCACCATGCAGAGTTTTGAAAGTAATCTTATTTCAGTCTTAAATAGGAACTGTAGAGTAAAGCCAAGTCTTATTAGTTACTGCAGGTATTTATGAGTTTGCAGCCAGCAGAAATCCACATCACTGTCATAAGGAGGCTAATAATGATCCCTTTTTTTTCTTCTTTTTTATAAGAGTGGGATGGGGAAAGGTGTCTGTTTCAATCAGGTGTTTTTTGTTCCTGTCAGTGTGGCCAGAACTGGGAGGATGGAGGATTTGAGAACTGTACAAAGTAGCATGGAAAGCACAGTATGGCTGTGGAGGAAGGGATATGGGAGAAGAAGATTGACTTTCATGTCCAAACTTGGGCTTTCTTGGGCAGGAAGATGATGATGGAGAACCATCTGGTTGGAGTTACCTTTCTGCAGCTGTTCTGCGGTATAATTATGGCTCAGAGAGATAGAGGATTTTGGTCAATGTCTAGGAAATTGGGGTAGAGGTTTGATTTAGCATTTGTCTTGATGTAGGACTTCCAGTGGTTTGTAGTGAGTTAAATATCTTTACATAAAGTATACTATGGAGATGACTTATCCTTACCATGGCCTTTATGGGCTCTCAGATACATCAACAGATAACTTGAATTATTTGAATAAATCTTCTGTTTGATACAACAAAACTTCCTTTAAAATCTTTTTCAGGAGCGTTACACATGCCCAAGTCTGACCCTGCACCCAAAGGAGTCTGTGTTTGTTGCTCAGACCAACGGGAACTACATGGCTTTGTTTTCTGCCCAGCGACCCTACCGAATCAACAAAAAGAAAAGATATGAAGGACACAAGGTATCCTTCCTCACCAGGAACTCAGTATCCAAGTTTAAAAGGAAGATAGATAGCAAAGCACCTCTGCTTTTTAATATTTCTGCTAATAGTGTTTTATTATAAATCAGTGATAGATACTAATTGGCCTCATTTGCTTTCCCATGTGCCAGTCTATTTTGAATCATGCACTCTGAAGAAAATAGTTATTAGAAGACTTTATGAATGCTTAATAGCTTGATTAAATAAGCTTTTGATATAGCTGTGTCTTAATAAAGACCTGGAGAAGTCTTTAGTGTATATTTATTTAAAGATACGTGGGTTTTGTACTATATTAATGTTCAGTATACCACAATGAACTTTTCTAATCAGCATCAAGAGTTACACTGTTATTGTTTTTCACAGGTGGAAGGATTTGCAGTGGGCTGTGAATTTTCTCCAGATGGAACACTTTTGGTGACAGGAAGTTCAGATGGCAAAGTGTTTTTCTACAACTATCATACTTCAAGGATTATTCGCACTTTGTCTGCACATAAAGAGGCTTGTGTGAGTGCGGTGTTTCACCCAGTCTTGCCATCGCTCCTTGCAACATGTGACTGGGCTGGAGAAATCAAGATCTGGCAATAACAAGCAGAGCTACTTTTCAGGATGTCTGTCTCCTGTTAGTCTGTCAAGGGCTTAGGAAATAAGCCAGAGTATGGAATGTGAAATGCTGTTGGGATGTGTTGTAAGCAGGAGAGAGACTGTTGTCTTTTCTCCTGTGACCTCTACGTTTATGCTTTCATAATGCAGTTAAGATGGTCTTGTGGTTAACTGCTGAGCAAAGAAGTGGTCCTACTCTCTCCCTCAGCCCTGGAGATGAATTTTTAACCCTTTTGTGTCAATATTCTGGTGCTCGTCCAGTCCCATTCTGCTTTGAGTACCTAAATTTAAGAAAATTATTGCTCTTTTTATGTATCTTTTCAATGCAGCTTTCTTACATGAGGTTTATTTTAGAATCATAGAATCATTTAGTTTTGAAAAGACCTTTAAAATCATTGACTCCAAGCTTTAACCCAGTACATCCAAGTCCACCACTAAACCATGTCCCATAGTGCCACATCTACAAATCTTTTAAAAAACCTCCAAGGATGGTGGCTCCACCGCTTCCCTGGGCAGCCTGTTCCTGACAACCATTTTGCTGAAGAATTTTTTTCTACTATCCAGTCTAAACCTCCCCAGTCACAGTATGAGACTGTTTCCTCTTGTCCTCACCAGAAGTCGAGGGCATACTATTTAACAGAGGATGATGTTCAGATCAGTTAAAACATATTCCATCTTCCTGGTTTGAACTAGTTTAGCTCCCTGACCTAATCACTGAAGAGTTAGAGAAGCAATACAGTAGTTCAAGGCAAAATAGTTTCTATGTACAAGAAGGGGGAAGGTCACAGGGCAGGTGGGACTGCTTCTTCTGATAATGGATAGTCTGTTATCAGCTCAACCTACTGTAAAATGCTGTCTGAGAGTTCCACGGAAAGATGTGACAGATAGCTTGAACCTTAATTTGAAGTCAATACATTTGTGTTTTTGAAATCCTGATGTTTAAACTTGAGTTTTAAACTTACTTTTATGACTGTATATAAACAAAGTGAAACTATGTATAAATATTTTGAAGGAAAAAATAAACTTTTCTTTTAATACATGATATCTCTGTTTACTACTTTACTCCTATTATTCTTGACAAGTTAGTACACAAGCCTACAATGGAATCGATGCTTGGGGGTGAAAACAATTAACATGTTACACTAATTTATTGCAAACACATATGCACTTCTCCATATTTCTTGATGTCACTTGGGCACAGAAAACTATCATCATGCTGTTTAGTGCAGGGGAGGTTCTTTGGCACTCAGACAGGAGCTGGGCTATTCTTCACTAAATATAAAGTTCATTAGGCCATTACTGTGTATTTACAGATACAGAGATTGTTTGTAAGTGTATTTTAAATTTGTATTCCCTGTACTTGTATTGCTTGATTCTAGAAAATATTTTATATGCATATGTGTGTATATGTATGAAAAATAATATGTCTATGCATCACATAAACCCTATGTATTCCTGATCTTGACTCTATATAAACATGTCTTACCTTGTAGTGAGTGCTGTAAGGTTGTCTTGTCTTTGGTCTGGTGAGTCTGTAAAGGCGTTTTAACATACACAGGATAATTGTGCTGAGTACATTGTCTCTGTTGTGGGTTCCAGAAACCATTTTTCCTCTGTAGCATCTTTTTATTCTTCTGATTTTTCTTACTGTTGCAAACGCAAGGGGTTTCTATCCATTTTTCACATGCTCAGTAAAAAAAGCTTTCTCAGAGAAAAATTTTCAGAACACCCTTGTGAACAGCAGATTTTAATTAATTAATGAGCAAAATGAGCTCCCTTGGTTTGTTGTTTATGTTCCTTATTGCTTGTAGTAAAAAATAAGCCTATACCAAGACTCTGGATCCAGTCACATTGTATGAAGTCTGGACCAAGGTACTGTGGCTGCATGATTTTAATCATCTTATCAACAGCAATGACAGGTTTTAACCTAGGGCATTAAATTCAAGTGAGCCTTGCAATGTAGCAAAAGTATCTTTTTTTCTTTGTTTCCCTTAATTTCCTTAATTTCTTGCTTCCTTGTTCAGCAATGAGTTGTTCAACAGTAGCCTGAGTTTTACACTTCTCTTGACTGTGCCTCCAGTATACAAGGAAGATGCACCTTTAAACAGAAACTGGTTCAGTGGTTTTGAGTTACTCCTAATTCAAGCTGTGGGCTCCTCATAAAAGTCAGAACGAGTTCAGGTGGAAGTGAAGTAGCCCTTGCTTGTTGGTTGGCAGGCTGAATCCCAACTGCACAGTGTTTTTCGAGGGGGTGGTTCTGTGTTCTTCCCTCCTGGTGTTTTAATTCAAAATGTACTGTTACCATGTTAAAACTTTAGGCAGCCAGGTGTGTCTTATATGAAGGATGGGCAGCACTGTCATTGTTCCTGTTACAACGTGGTATCTCTGTAGGAGATTATCTGTTACTTTGTTAAGTACTGCCTGGGAGCTCATGGTAGAAATGCCTTCTTGGATGAGGCCTCAGCTTATGTGAGCACTTCTCTCTATCTGAATGAGCTCTCAGCACACTCAGCCTCAGCGAGAGCACATCTGGACAGAGGGAAGGTCCTGAGAGAGCAGTCTTTGAGAATCACTGCATTTTGTAAGATTACCCATGTTGTTGCTTAAGTTTAACTCGTGTGCTGAGGCATGGTTCTGGTGACTTAGCATCTATCCCTCCTGAAATTATCTCGCAGGTATAAATAGACTATATGAGGGGTGGAGAGGAAGGGAAAAGCTTATATTTGATTAAAGGTAGTAGAGAAAATAAAAGAAACCTGAAACTGTATAATCTTAAAGAATATTAAAGTTAGAATTGTATTTGTGTCAGATTTCCAAGATGTCTGGAGTTTAATTAGTTAGAAGATCCAGTCAAAGGTTTTATAATGCAATGAAATTATTTTCACAGCATTATGTTGTTAAAATATCTTTCTAATATAAGACTGATTAAGACACAGACTGAAATTTAGTCATTGAAAGTATTTTAGAAGAGTGATGTCAATTAAGTTTTCATTATGATTCAAACACAAATTCTTCCTTGTTATCTTATGTAATGAACTGTAATCAAAAAATATCCACTTTATTTCAACACTCTGCAATTACCAATTACTGTTTGGGCTCCAAACAAGGATTATTATGGTCAGATGAAGCTTTTAGAATGTAATGAATTGTTGGTTAATTAATTTTATTCATAAAATTGTAATCTATAAATTTTTGCAACTTGCTTTAGGAGAAATTCTTTTAGCTTTATATAGAGCTCTCTAGGGCATCATATGTTGGAGCCAAGGCAGAGTTTTCCAGCATTTTGAAGTGGTCTAGACTGTGTAGATAAACAAGCCAGATTAATTTTAATCTATTTTGTACTGTACCAAAAAGTAATAATGTCAGTCTCTACTACTTTATTATTTGCTACTGGAGCATTATTAATTTGGGGTGTCAGAGGATGCGAGCTATTCAACTGACTTTATCTCAAAAACCTGCTAATTAGCAGACAGTTATTAGAATCATTGTGTTCACTCAGCTGAAATACTGTTGGTGAGTCACTATATTTCAGCTATTGCTTCATCATGAAAATAAGGTATGGCATTACAATGGGATTACTCTTTCTGTAGGGGACAGGCAAATGTAAAGATACAATACTATGGCAGAACAGAACAAAACAGGAAGATCAAAAAATTATGGGATCTCAAATTTCCCATCATCCTTACATAAGAGTTTAGCCTGCATTCAACTGAAAATATTTGCTCTGCTTTCTTCAGCTAGCCTTGATCTTGGTCTCTTAAACCCAGCTCTTCCTAGTCACTGCTCACATCCTCACCATTTAATTTTCATTTGTTCTGTCCTTGTTTCAGCACCTTGTCTTCTGCACTTAAACGTATAGCAGTCTATGTGCTTACACTACATTCTTCTCTTTTTCTTTTTTACTGTGCTCTGACTTGAGACTTTGAGGCTTTCATTCCAGCTGTCATTAGAAAGGCAGGCAGAAATCTCAGAGCACTTTGCACTCCATTCTTGCCTGTTTTCCAGTTTTAATGAGGCTTATTACTTTTGGAGAGTCTCCTGTTTTCTTAGCCTCTCCTCTGCTTCTCTTTCTACCTTTGATTACTGCTTTACTGTCTTGCAGATCCTTTCATATCAGCTCCTACAAGGTTTACCTTGTCAGGAGTGCACTTTGGTGGAGAAAAAATAGCCAAGAAACCTCACCCACGAACGCTCAGAGTCATTGCAACTTACAGTGCTTTAGCTCACAGAGTGCAAAAACTGCGTTGCCCTCCAATGAATTTAAATGAGGAGATGTGCTCTAGGACCATATTTAAGATGTCCCAGCTGGTGGGACTAGATTGGGAATAGTTCAGAGTACCCCTACTCCCCCAAATGCTTGTAAGTTAGATACTGTGATTTCAGAAGTGAGACAAACTGCACATTTACTCCTGTTGGGCCATACTACTTGCAAACATGAATGTAGCCTCAGGAGTTTCAAAGAGCCTTTGGTGTTTTTCCCTCTCTTTGATAAATTTCTCACTGCTCTCTTCATGACTCACCTCTCTGTGCAGAGTGGTCATAGTCTGATGTTTTCACACTTCAAAGAATGGAAATGCAGGGAGTTAATGAAGGGAAAAGAAAGCAATTTTAGAGGTGCTTGATCTCCAGTGGCAGTAAGACGAGCTGGCCCCTGCCCCAGAGCTTGATGAATCCTGCCACGTGTGCAGAATGACTCCCAGCTGGGACAGAGCAGCCCAGCATAGGATGGGAATGATGGGTCTCTGGAAGGGGGTGGGACTCCCTGTACTGGATTTAGGTGGAGGTTTAATGGAACTCAGCTTATTCACCTCCCTTTCCCAGTCCCTGGGTATCCTACACAAGCTTATTTAGAAGCCTACCAGAAAGCACCTAGGTACTGCACAGAAATGATAAGACTTCATCCAAACGTAATCCTCGCTACATTCTCACGATTTTGCATAAGTGCCTCTTAAAATCAATCTAGAAACTTTTGTAGGAAGACTTTGGAGAAGGCTGAAGTTCACCAAGGTTGAAAGTGCCTGAAGTTATAGTCCAGACAGTTTCAGCTAGATCCATTTGTCTCCAATTTCCATCAGCAGGGCAGAAAAACTCGGGTATCATTCTGAGGAAGATTTCTACTGAGAAATTGTTTGAAGTGTGTCCTTAGAAGAGTAACTTATGTAACAACTTGTGCTTAAGTGTACCTTGTCTGGTCCAAACCTGCTTACATTGAGAAAGCAATTTCCTTATGTTCAAATTGTTACCACTTGTTCATCAGCAAGTAGCAAAGAATTGCCTCAGAATATCAATTAGGTATATCTTCACCATGAACTATGTTATTTTTCATGTTTTATTGCATAACCACCTCCTTTGTTGGCTTGCAACCCTTGACTTACAAGAGTTATAAGTAAATTCCAGAGCTCTTCCACCTCATGGTTCATAGGAACTTATTTGAGTATGAGGTAAAGAATGTCATAACTTACACGTATGTTATAATTTATATATATATTATAAAGCAAACGAACTATTTTGGTTCATTCCCTTTCCTTGCTTTTTAAATCCTTGCTAAGGCAAGTTCTTGTTTTTAAAAAAGAATTTCTTATAAAACAAGATAGAAGATGTATTAACCCTAGCCAGTCTGGATAGTTAGTTTGCACATCTTTGCTATTTTTTTTTAATGTGTGCAGCTACTTGAAATGCAGACATCAGTTCAAATCACGTACTGCTTTTAGTACAAAAAAGAAAATATTTATTATGCTATTAATATGAAACATGCAATCTGTGAACTATGAACTGTAGGCATGTTACGGACTAATTTTTCTTTGTTGCAACATCAAACAGGTAATATTTTGGCCAGATACATAACCTCAGGATCTGGGAAAAAGCCATGAAATGAAATCATAATCATATCCAAAACCTCATCTTTACTCTTCTCAAATATCAAACATAAGAGATTTTAAAAAATAAAAAAATTCCTGGGAGATTATAATACTGGTGAGGGAGAGAGACATGGATTTCCTTCTACAAATACAAAGGAAGTAACCTCTCTGTTCAGTTCACTGGTTCTAATCTCAAACTCTTTTCACTTTGGGCTCTTCCCTAATTTTTAATGTCTCAAAAATGAAATGGCTGTTGGTGAGTACTCAGGTGAACAACACCCCAGTGTATAAAGATTCCCGAGTCCTTGCAGACTCTTTGTAAGGATGTGTGATATGCCCAGATCTGAATATATACAGAAATTCCAATTATTTTTTAATCAGGGGGCATTTGCTTATCAAAGATCATAAACCAAAGCCTAACAGCAAGTCCCCCACATCCCATAGTCCAAGACTCAGTTCCACAGTACTTTTGTGTAGCACTTGCATGCAGCTCGTGTGACTTTCTTTCCTGGACTGGGAGGAAGGGTGGCAGCACAATCTGAAAGCTTTGTACCACAGTAGGAGCTTAGGAGGAAAAGGGAGAATGTGCTTGGAGAATGAGTGTCAATTTCAGGTGAAAAATTATGTAAGAGAAGAGAAGCAAAGAAAGGTGAGATGAGAGCAGGGAGGAATGGATGCTGCTGATCACGGAGCTTGAGGAGGAGATGTGAAGGGTTTAGCACCACTCACAGAGGTGTACAGAGCACAGCTGTGTCAGGGAAAGAAACCTGGCCCTAAAAGTGAGGGAAAATATGAGACATGAATAAAAGGAGTGGGAGGATCTAGTTCTGGGAAGATGTGGTGATTTTGTGAGCAGTATTTGCTGTGAAGGAGCAGTTGTGCCCTTGGCCATGAGGGTGGCTGTTCACATGGGCTGAGGCTGTGCCAGCTGAAGTTGGTGAAGCTGGGAAAGGTCCTGCCAGCTGAGCACTGCTCTGGGCAGCAACCTGGCTGGGCTGTGGAGTGACCTGAGCAGAGCCTCCATGCATCAAAGTCTCCAGTTACCATCTAGGGGTAACTTCATGGTCCTTTTCAGATGGGCAAACCTTGGTGCACTGTCATCTTGCCAGAGCTGTGAAGCTGCAAGGTGGGACTGGGACAGCCTCTAGCTGACAAACCTGCCTCTCGGCTGTGTAACTTGCTGAGGCTGCATTGCCATGCTAGCCACAGCCAAGAGTTTTCATTTGGCCTGTATGGCACCTATTTATGAAAACCAACATAAATTTGCTGTAATTTGTGGCTGTGCTTGCAGGACAATCTCTCAGCCCTTTAGTGTTCAGTCAGTAACTCTGGCACTGCTGTAGCAGTCTGGTCACGGCTGCTTCAGCGACAGGTGAATTGCAAAATTCACCCGAGAAGCTGTGTACTTCCTTGGATAATTGGCATTTTGAGGGCTTTACAGAGAAGGCAGTGGAGACAACATGTCATTATTAAAATAAAGACAATGCTTTTGGGACTCCAGAATCTGATATAATTTACATTTGGACCTCTCGTCTCTACTTCAGAAGTGCAATTTTAAATAATCTTTTTATTAATGATGTATACAATGTTTTCCTTGTTTTTCAACATACTAGCTGAACTACCACATTAATTATGCATCTTTGGGGATTTTTGTTATTTGGTGCAGTTTGAATGCCCTTCAGAGAGAGGGAGGTTTGCAAGTCTGACAAGGTTTCTCTGAGGGAATAAGAAATTTCTCCTCTTACTTTTCCAATTACTTACAATAAGTTGAATGCTGTTTTTGGTGCAATTGAACTAAATCCATTGGAAACAGAAAATGTGTCCTTTTTTTACAAAAGAAAAGCGTTGCGTGGACTTGGGCTTAAATTCTTGCATTTTGGCCAATACTTATGGGTCTTTCATACAAAATCCTGCATTCAAGTTTGGATGTGCTCATAGAAATGAGTTGGGGGAAGCTTAGTTTAGATATAAAGAAAAGGTTTTTCACCCAGAGGGTGGTCGAGCACTGGAACAGACTCCCTAGGGAAGTGGTCACAGCCCCGAGCCTGACAGAGTTCAAGGAGTTTCTGGAAAATGCTCTCAGGCACATGGTGTGACTCTTGTGTCCTGCCAGGAGCTGGACTCGATGATCGTGATGGGTCCCTTCCAACTCAGACTATTCTGTGACTCTGTGATTCTATGAAATACTTGACATGTGAAGTGGCCCCTGGACTTGATGTTCCACCAGATGAAAACTCCTCCTTTCCTGGTTCAATGTCTCTGTTTGGTGGGTCTGGGCCTTGGCACTACAGAGATTGCTCTGCTCTTCACGTTATGTTGCTGCAGGAACACGTAACAGGGAGCCCTGAGCCTCCTTTCCTCCCCTATTCTCTACCCTCCCCTTTTCCATACATTTTAAAGGATGCCTAAGCATTCCCTTGGGTACTGCAGTCCTAAAATATGAGGATAATGACCTTTTCATTGTGTTTTAAATTGCCTTTTACTTAGGTGTCTGTCAAGGGAGTAATTTCAGAGAAATTGTATTCTTCATAATCTGCACTGAGATCTGATGGTACCACTTCAATCTGAGTTAGGAAGCCTAGCTGTACTTAGCTTTTAACCAAACTCCTCTGGTTTAATAAACTCGCATCTAGTTTTGCATTAATTATTCCTGAACCTGAGGTCTTCTTGAAAGGTGGCAACTGTGTGAGTGAATACAAAATAGTTTCTTGAGAGTGTCAGAGGAAAATTTTGGCAGTAGTTTGAGTAAATTATAGAAAAAATATCAATGGGCTCTTCAGATATTTTCTAGAGGAATGTTATTTTTCTTCATAACATAAGGGCTCATCATTTGCTACTGAAATTAATAGCTCTGTTTTTATTTTTAGCATACATAATTAGACATCAATTTGCTCTCTGAATTCTTACATTTCAAATTCTACAATCATTCCCTTTTGAGCATGTACTACTCTGAATGTCTGGGAGAAAAATTCATGACGATTAAGTATATTTGAAGTGTTATGACATTATCTGGGAGATTTATTTTTCTGTTCACACAGGACACAGTCCCATCCATGAAGTCACTGTAAGTGTGCAGGAATTCCAATAAAGGCTTCCACAGAAAATCATTGTGCAGGTCTAACCCTCACAACATCCTATGCTCACCTCTTCTTTCTGCTTTTAAATATAACTTTTGCAACACATCTCAAGAATTGTTTTAAATTGCCTCATGTTTCCTTGGGTTTTTTTTCCCCTCTGCTGCTTCTACTATTTCTGTGTTTGTCATTCCTCGATTGCTACTCAGGACAAAGGCTCAGGACATCTTTGAATGCCTGTGATGCACCTTTCCCTTCACAGGCACAACTCCATAGAAACCTGAAGCTGGGAGACTTTCATCCATCAGTCTTTTCTGGCCTGTAGAGAACACGCTGAAGTGTGGTGGATGTATTTGTGGCTGGAATGCTGTTAAGTACATATTGACACAACAGAGGCACCACTGATCCCTCTGTTTGGAATGCCATCTCCCATCAGAGAAATAACATGAGGCTACTTTGTGAACAAGGCATACATGTAACACATTATTTTGTGTTCATATAGGTGTGGTGCCTAGTTTTCCAGAAAATAGCCTGTCATCCAGGCAGCTTTTTAGGAGCATTTTCTGGTGTTATGACATGTGCAACCAGTGAGATGATAAAGCTTGGTTTCTCTTTAATACCTCTATTAACTACTGGTGCATCTAGGATGTAGATGGTAGGCTTGAACCTCTTCTGCTTTATCCCTGTAACACACTGCAAAGGTAACATAATGTATTCTTTTATTGGATTGATTATAGAATAAGAGGTCCTGAAGTCTTGCCACAGAACTCCACAGGAGAAGCCATTAGGGTGAGAAAAGCATAATGCATTTGCCACTTGTCTCTGTAGCTTCCCAGAGGGGGGGGTTTCGTTTCAGGTCCCATGTGCTGGAAGGCTGTGTGGCAGAGCAGTGTCCTCCTAACAGCAGAGCCACCTGTGTCTGAGCAATGTGTTGTGCCTGGACAGCCCTCACAGGGCTCTTCACCATTGTTCAGAGGGAAGGGGGAACCAGAGGAGGCTGGAAGTGATGTCTTTTCATGGTCTTAAAATCAAGAGTGAAACACCGTTAGAAGGGGAAAAGGGATTTTACCTCGGTATTTATTTTAAGGATCCTTAGGTGCACTACGTCCAGGTGGAATGCACCTCAATGCACACCCCCACAAAAGATCTGGTATAACATTATAGGTCTTACTAATTAGCATATCTATCAAAGATTCCCCAGTGAGAGGCTCGAATGAGCCCCCCTCTCCCAGGAGCCTTCCCCTGCATGGTTCTGTCTTAGTTTACAGAATGTGTTCTGGACAGGACCTTGGGGTCTGGGGCACACTGATCCCTAACTACAAAAATTCTAAAATCTTTAGTCTCTCAGCTTGACTAAGTCCAAGAACATAGGCAAAAAGCACTAAGAATACAGAAGTTGTAAAAAGGTATAAAAGGGGTATAAAAGAAAAGGCAAAATTCATTATGGTATCAGAAGGTGAAGGTTTGAGTGCTCAGCCCTCCTCTGCATCATCCAGCAGCTGAAATACCCTTGTGATGGCTACAGGAGAAACCTCCATTGGGCTAGCCACAGGTGTTTGTAACTGAAAGTCTCTCTGCTGCATTTGCATGGGATTTCTCAAGCTTACTTTGGAAATTGCTCTTACAAGGTTGTGGAGAATCATATCAAGGCTTGGGTTGGAAGGGACCTTAAAGCCCATCCAGTTCCAACCCCCTGCCATGGGCAGGGACACCTTCCACCAGACCAGGTTGCTCAAGGCCCCATCCAGCCTGGTCTTGAACACTTCCAGGGATGGAGCATCCACAGCTTCTCTGGGCAACCTGTGTCAGTGCCTCGCCACCCTCACAGTGAAGAATTTCTTCCTAACATCTAATCGAAATTTCTTTTCTTTTAGTTTAAAACCCTTGTTCCTTCCTGTCCTATCACTGTGTAAAGAGTTTTTCTCCCTCTCTTTTATAAGACCCCTGTAAGTACTGGAGGGTCGCACAGATCTCCACAGAGCCTTCTCTCCTCCAATCTGAACAACTCCTGCTTTCTCAAGCTTTCCTCAGGGGCTCCAGCCCTTGGATACTGGTCATGGCTGTCCTCTGGATCCAATTCAACAGGTCCATGTCTTTCTTCTGCTGAAACCAGGACATCATCACCACTAGTTGTGTAGTCTACGTGGTCCCAAGGCACAGGCACATGGTGAGGTGTTTATTTACACACCTTTAACCAAGAAGCTTCTAAGCCTGTGACAAAACTGTCCCTCTGCAGAAATGCTGGGAAGCAGAAACAATGGGTACCATTTGGAGAAGGAAAACAAACTGCTATCCACTTTTGTATTGCAGTAGTGTTTACAGGAAGTGTTCTGAACACTTTAGTGCAATAAATAAAGGAAATTGAGCTAATAGGTTGCCTTGAACCCCTGTTATGAAAAGGAAAATAGTAAGCAGATCTCATATTACAGGAGGCTGAACACATCAGATGTCAGCCTAACATAATGACATCTCTGCTGTGGGCTGCAACCATCTGAGGCAGGAGTACTTCCTGCAAGGAAAGCAGCATCCAGGGGAACCAGTTCCTCATCTTTCAAGGAATTACACTGCTTAACAGACACATTTGTTTCCCACTGTAATGTTATTGTACAGTTTTCTGTACTGATTATTTTCTCTCTTTAAATTAGGCTTTTATTTGTGTTAGCAGTCTGAATTTAATGTCTGTTCTGTGGCTGGGGTAAGAAGTGTATACCTTGATTTTACAGTGCAGCCTATTCACTTCTCAAGTTTCAGACCAAATGCCAAATGCTCTTGCTGCAGGATTGAAACTCATCTAAATTATTAATAAAATAATTTCAGGGGAAATGAAATTGTCACAATGTAATTATATAATAATATATGTATATAAGTATTGGAAATAATACATATACCTTTGCAAGCTATATGGTGGAAAATATCTTCCTCCTATTAAAGATATGGGCACACATGCAAAGATAAGTGACTGGCCCAGCAAAAATCTCTGCTATTTTTCTAGGCAAACAATCCCAACATAACAGTCCAATGGAAAATCATTTGTTAAATAGAACTCAGGTCGCTGTAGCTGCTGGGAGGGTTATGCTGACAAGGATCAACATCTGTAGTTTATCTACAGTTTGTATTCTAATTTGTATAAATTCCTGAATAATTTTAATAATTTTAAATGTGTAAGGCAATTAAATGTGACGTTCCACAGCCAGAGAGCACAGTCTGTGTGTCTTCAGTAGGTTTAAAACGAGCCCTAAAGCCTTTATAAGACTTGGTGTGTGGGAAGTCTCTAGAATGGCTAGAGGCATGAATTGAATGTACTGTAAATAAACTGTGGCATGAAAACTTTCACTAGTGCCCAGAGAGGAGAGAAAATGCTGATGAATGTCGAAATGATAGCATTTGAATGCAGTGGGTAGCTCCTGCCTGACACACATAGGGCTGGAGCAGAGAAAAATTGATTGATTCAGCCAGCACAATGAGGGAGAAGCCTGACTCTGACACCACCACCATTAAATAGGAAAAATTTTGACAGGCAAGTCAAGCTATGCCATATGTTTTTTTCATCATTGTTATACACTTCTGAGGAGCTGCTGCCCTGGTGCCTGCTCTGCAGACGTGGTTCTGCAACATCAGGGGGCACCATGGTTTTCTCAGGTCTGCCCTGTGAGCCTGCAGGAAAACAGAATCCTCTCTTGATTTCCAGTCTCTATTTCTTGGACAACAGGCAGCAGACTCAGCAATAATAATGGCAAAGATATCTGTAGGCTGATATCTGGATCCTGAGGGTCTGGGAGGTTCCCAGGCTTGGTTGCTGTTTCTCCCTTATTTTCTGATGGACCTCACTTCATTCTGTTGTCTGTTTTGTGTCGCTGTGCAGTCCTAGGCTAGGATTGTGTACCCCAAGATATGAGATGGAGACATGCCTCTCTCTTGTGCTCTTGCCTTACATTTAACCTCCTCCCACTCTCACCAAGTATTCACAGCTCTCCAGTCCCTCGCACTATTCATGCCACAGATTTCAAAACCTGCCTGGACAGCCCAGGGAATCTCCATCACTGATGTAATGAGGAAATGTTGCTGTGTGGATACAACTATTACTACAGCATCTGTAGAGCAACTGAGAGCCTTAAAGGCATCATCTGAGACTTGCGCTGCTTCAAATGTGATCAAAATCTGACTATCACCAGCCTCTGAAAGAGTAGCTGAGAGACTGCTAGTTGCTGTCTGCCAGCCATGTTACAGTCATGAGGCTTGTCCCAGGCTCTTGCCAGCTGTGCAGCTCCTGCAGAGAGTGAGTGTGCTCTCCAATGAAGTGGAAAGCCCCTTTTTAGATGGGGGGGTACTTCCTTATCACCTCTTTAGCAGCCGCACCAGTCCAGTCCGATGCGCTCTCTGAGCAGTCTTGCTTCTCTGAATTCTTCCCTGTTTTGTTTGTTTGGGTTATTTTTCTCCAGTGAGAGCTATTTCTTTCAACAGCTGTGTGAAACTTTATCCACTCAGCAGGAGAATATCGAGAGCAATTCCTAAGTATCAATGTCCAGCTAGTGTGGATGGCACTAATGGAAGAATGTAGGTGTGGCCAGGGTGGTGCCTTTTTTTGAATAGATTTTTTTTTGTGGGTGGATTGATAAATAGCTTTGGCTTGCAAGTGAGTATAAACTGCAGAGTGTTGAGAAATATGATACATGCAGTGTTAGTGCCTGTGGAAAAATGAGGTGGAGCCCAGCTGTTCTGTAGTAATTTCCAAATACTGTGTGCTGAGGCTTCTGCTCTTTCAGTTTAAGAAGCTTTGCAAGGAGAAATGCCTAGCAAGGGAAAGGGAGAGCCCAAGGTAATGGACTTTGTTCAAATACTGGTAGTTCAAATAGTCCCCTTCATTTCTCTGTATGAGGTATGCATAGGTGTGAGGTGAGGTGTTGAAGACCAGGGACTGACCTGTGAATAGGAAATGCTAGATTTCACATTAAAAGGGAAAAAAATACTAAGGATAAGAAACCATAGTATTTGGTAATGGTAGGCAGGTAGTGGAATATGCATGGCATATGCAATTATAATCAAGAGACTATTATGTCAAGTACTGTATAATCAAGTAATGAGAGACAATCCATCCTTCATAAGCTTAAAGGATAAAAAGATAGAAGAATTACCCTAACTTTTTATAAGGATAAAATACAAACGTTGGACAAATTACCTATTTGGTAGGGCTTGGGACTTGTGTCTGCATTTTCATGAGTTGAAAGTTAGGGTGTTTGAGTTGGAGCAACACTTTCTCTCTAAACAAAGCAGAAATTTAAAGCTCAAAACAAACTAGTCTTAAAAGTCAGAGACAAGTGGAGTTATGATCTGAAGCAAGAAATCAAGTTTAATTGGTGTCATCTGGAGTGCCAAAAAAAGTGCATTTCATCTTCATCATCAATAGAGAATGAAAGAAAAGTAAAAGGCAGTCCAAACCTATTTTAAATAAAATACTTGTTCAGGGTCTTTGCAAAGTGTGACTTCACTGGATTCCTTGTGTTCCCACACCTTGGCTTTCTGGGCTCTGAAATCTCAGTAATGAGCTGTTTACTGACATTCTTTTCAATTAGACCATTTCTCCTTGAGTAGCAAATGTTATTCTGTTAAACTGATTTAGTTTCAGGATTGTTTTTCCCTACTGACACAAGTCAGGTCTTTATAGGCAGGACTGACAGCTCTAGCAAAAAACCCCACATCACTGCAGCTTGCAAAACAAGATTTTTTTTTGTCTTTAAAAAGAGGTGGGGGAAAAAAGCCAAAATAAGATTGAAAGAAAATGGTCTGTGTTTCTGAAAACCTTTTCCTGGGACTTTTCATAATGCACCCTAAAAATCAGAGGAATACAGTAAATGTTGTGACTGGAATGTTTTACTGCATTTTGTGCTGACAAAGCAATCATCCTTGCTCTGCCTCCCTTCCCTTATCTACCCTTGCAGCTTGTCAGGAAAATCCAAGTTGGTTCAAAACAGAAAAATGCAAGTTCTCAGCTCAGTTACATATTTTCTCTGGCATTCTATGTATTCTCTGGGCAAAATATGGAAAAAAACCCCAGTTTTATTGTAGACAAGCACAACTGTCTTAGAAATAATTTGGCCTTTTAACAGTTTGGATGCACAGATTAATTTCTGGATTTTCTTTCTTCCAGTGTCAGGTCTTTCCTTCCTCACCTTCAGGGTATTGTGGACTCTGTAAGCACAGGTAAGTGGGGATGAATCAGAAAATGATGATTCAGTTCCTGTGCTGAGGCTGAGCTTGGGAACTTGAGCTTTCGTTCTTTATCTGTTTCTCAAGTTATAACATAAGCAAAAGGCCAAGAGCCTTAAAATCTGCTAACACTAAAATAGATAACTCCTTACTATCTCTCTGGGATTAGACATGTCATCTTAGTGTAACTCCCAGGGCTTTGGGGATAAGAGCATTTCCCTCATTTGTGGAGGATAAAGATCGTGAAGTGCTGAAGGCCCATTGAAATAAATTGTCAAATTTGAGTCAAGTGAACATAAGCCTGGATTTATCTCCCTGCCAAAAAGAATCCCACCAGATTTGACACGAGTAATTTATCAGTTAGAAGTGCTGTTGCTGTTGTCCCCATTTCCTCAGGTCGGTGGCACAGTGGTTTCTTGAGGTGAGGGGTTCTATGCTGTCTGGACTTTCAGTGTAGGTCTTCCTCCTCATGTCACCCTACACAACTGGTCTCCAGACCAAGAGGAATTCTACTGTAACAATAAAATCTCTACTTTAACAAAAAACCTCTTGAGTGGGACCCTGCTGAAATTTATAACCCTTATGTGCTGACGATGCTTTTATTCCTTGTGATCTGTTTTGCGGTGTCACATGTGAAGACCTGGAATGGGAAAGGGCTCTGGCTGACATTGACATTACAAATTTAATTATTCTGGGACTTGCTGCTGTTTCTCTTCTTCTAAATCATAGCGCTGTCATTGCTCATCTGGGTGTAGTAAATACTGCTGTGGCTCTGCAGCTCGTGCACGTCTGCTCTGACTCATAAATTGCAAAGGAAAAATTGAGACGGGTGAATATATTTAAATATTTATTCATTAGAGCTGACTTCAAAGATTAGAATTTTTCTGAATTATCCTGGTTAGAGTATTAGTGTATATGTATCGTGATGGGTGTGTTGTTGAGAAGGCATTTAACTCCCATCAGGGATATTTTCCAACAGTTGCATCTTGTGTCGATGCATCTTGTTTTTGCCCTTGCAGATGAAGGTGTTCTCCTTACTCTGGGATAGAGTAACATTCTGCAGGGATGACCCTTGCCTCAGCAAGTGGGGGTGGGAGGGGCTTTACCCCTCCCCACAGGTGTGGGATATGGGGCCGACAACATCCTTGAGGAGCTCCCATCTGGCAGAAAGCAAAGTACCCTTCTTTGCAGCACGGGGGCTGCAGGAGCCTGGGGAAGAGAGAACTCAGGGGCTCTTGGAACAACAGCCTTCCAAAACTTTGCTGCACTGGACATTAAGCTGCTGTCTAAGGTCTTGGGGGGTACGAAAGCAGCAAAACCTTTCCTTGCATGAATATTCAAATTATTATTTTTAACTGCAGCTGAGCAAACCCTCTCAATTACTAAAATACAGCAAAAAGAAAATACCAAAGAGAAAATAATGTGAGAGGAGCTGGAATGAATGACAGTCTGGTAAAGAATGACTGAATAGCCAGAGTTGTTTTATAACAATGAAGTTTGTTTTCAAAGACATGGGGGGAAGATTGGGAAAACAATGAAAAGCTTCTGGTACTGTTGATACAAGACCATGTAGACAACATGCCATGACTTAATGCATACAGATCAGCATGTACAGTCATTAGAAGCCACTCCAATCTGTGTGCTCCTCTCCTTTCCTTGAACTGCACTTTTGTATAGGGGGTTTGAACAGCTCACTGTTCATGTTAAAATGTTATGGTATTCAGCATTAGAAAGGTGAAGAGGGTGTTCTTAAAAAGAGCAAGAAGCAGTTAGTATCCTGAGAGGAATGTCTTCCAAGAAAAAATCTGAGAGGACTACATTTACATAATTTAAGCCATATTTAAGGAGACATATAGTAATGGTCTATAAAGATTACAAGGTTGCAAGCATGAATGAGGGATAAGAATTTTTTATGAAAATCCAAAGGATGCCAATTAGTACTTTAAAATTAAACAAGGGGAAATTGATCTAAGTAGCTGCATAATCATGCTATGTGATAGATTTTAAAGTGAAAATTCTTTTTAATTAAAAGTGCTGGAAGGGGAAAGGTTCAGTTTGATTAATTTTCTAGTTTGGGTGAAGAAGTTAGAAACCGTTGAGTTGAAAATGACCTATGTTATGGCTTGCCATGGTTTAAACTTAAAAATTTTAGACTTCTAAAAAGCTTAACAAAAGGGACCTGCATTATTCATAATTATTGAGATTATGTACGTTTTTTAAAGCTTAATTTGGAGTGAGAAAACATCTCAAAAATGCATCTGCTTTCCATGATTTCATAATAGTTTTGGTCTGTTATTTCTGGTGCATTGTACCCCATATCCCTAGTAGCATTTTGGTAGTCTTGTCTGCTTTGATTTGTGATTCAATATGCCTCACTCTGATTTCTTTCAGCGCCTTTTGTTTTCCCCCGATCAGTGTTCTGTGTCATCTACATTCTGCTTTCGGTTTTCATTCATTAAAATGACATTTTTCATCTTCTGCTTCACTGCACTGTTGGGGACTTGCCACTTCTTTTACTCACTCTTTCTATTCTTACTTACAGCAAATGAAATAATTAATCAAATCAAAATTCCTGCCATAGTTACCTACAAATCCTGCATACAGAATTTGATGTAGTTTTTGTGTCAGCATGCAGACACCTTGGCATTCTAATAATGCTTAAGAGAAAGTTGGACATTTATGTCCTTGGAAAAAGGTATTTCATAGCAAATTCTCGGCCACTGGAGTGGAGGGGTCTGTGGCACTTTGGCTGAAGATCTGTTACTTTGCATTTCTGGAGACTCTTGCCATTAAATGAACATAAGACTAAAGTTTATCAAATCCCCTCTACTTGAATGAAAAAGGGAAGCCAGCTGTTCTCTATCAGAAAAGTCCTACAGAAGGTAAGTGCTCTGAGGAACATGGTTCCAGACAGATCTATTACCCCTTTCATCTGGGTTAAAACTTATTCTCTGCCTTTGTCTCTTTTTAACAAGTTTCAATCTCTTAAAATCTCGGTGACTATAAGTCTGTACAAACAGACTGATGGCACAGCAGAGCTCTGTAGGCTGCTGTAAATATCTCCAATGACATACTCTAAAACTCATCCTGATTTTTTTGGGTTACTTTCTCCTCGTGTGAAAACTGAAGGCAAGCAAAAAATTAAGACATTAGCACAAATAAAAATTTATTGTGAAAACACCTATCATCATTCTGGCCTTATGCCTCAGATCTCTCTCTGTGGGTGTCTCAATAAAACTAAACTGAATGTGACAAAATTAACCCCAAAATTCCGGACTAAATCCTTTATTATAATCTTTCAAAGTTATTTTGTTTGGAAAAATTAAACAAACCGTAGTATACCTGTATATCTGAGAAAATTTTGGTGAATTATTAAAAGTGTTTCTCATATTCATAGAAAATTAGCAAACATATTGTCAGTTTTTCTAATTAAGGAGAAATTTAAATCAACACATTAAAGCTAATAAATTTTATAGTCATTTTGATTGATTCAGTTGAAATGCAGGGTAATATATTGTTCTGTAACAGAATTCATTATAGAAAAGTGTTACGAGGTTATAGGCTATTTTACAAAAACACCCAGTACGAATTGACTGAAAAGGCTGGTTTTAATCTATGTATTAGCTCACATAAACTGAGAAAAAGAGTCAAGTGAAGCATAGAACAGACTTTGAAACTGCAATAGTATGAAAGAATATAATAGAACAGGATATTAAATAATCAGAGATACAATATCTAGCAGAAATGTAATTCTGTGTAATTGCCAAAATAGCACTTTAAGTCAAATAATGAACAATATTATAAAAGGATTATTCTGACACTGTGTTCCAGTTCATAAATGAGACAATTTACTGTTCTGTAGCTTACATATTTTCTTAGGTGAGACAACAGTTAATTTTCACCTCTTCCATACAAATCCTTGTATTCATTGACCAGAGAAATGAATGCCTTGCCTTAGGGATTGTCTAGATTTTACATACCTGGATGAGTCAACAGTGAGGATTTTTTCACATCTGTTTTGTATCTTGGTGTTTCGAAGGGGAAATAACAGCTCTTCTGGATCTCCAAGTCAATTTACTGCAGGTCACATCCTGCCATAAGGAGCCCTTGGCCTTTGGAAAGCTCATTGTATGTGTTTATTGTCTACTTCATGGAATTATTTGCAGCTTGCCCTACCTCTCACACTCACTGTGAGCAAGATTGGGAGTGTAAAACCACAGGGCCTGTGACAGCTTTTGCACTGAAATGAGCACCACTTTGGAGCTATCTCGTGCCTTACCTGTGTGATATTATTTGCTACTGTTGTTCTCCATGATGCTGCAATAGACCCTGGAGGAACTGCAAGGACTTGGTGTCTGATCAAACAGCACAGCAAGTAGTTGCACACATCAGTAATGGTCAAATTTTTATATTATCCATGAAGAAAATGGAGAGCAATGGGAGATATTCATACCAAATACATTGAATCTGTGGCCTCATGATTGAAGGTGCTTATGTGGGAAATGAACAGTTCTGTAGTCCTGGTTCATAGTTAGTTGCCAGGTAACTGCTTTCAGAGAATCAGCAGAAAAAGTATACTTTCTTAATAGCTACTGAATAGATCATTATTTTAGCTTTACAAGGAGCTAGTTTATATTTTCACAGTGATCTCACTGATTACTACCACATATTGCACTAAGCAAGGGCTTCCCCCATACATGAGCTGTCGAGATTCAGTATTTTAAGTATAGGATATATGAACATGACTTAAAATAATTATTAAATATTTATTGCTGTATTCTACCTCTTACCAAGCAGGAATACTGAAGCCAGGAAGAAAATCCACAGGATTTCACCTCTCTACTTTTTGTTTTTCTCCTCCTCTCCTTTTGCTCTCTTCCTTTTCCTCCTGTCCCAGTTGTACACTCCATTATGGTGAAATGGTGAGAAACAGAAAAGTCAGTGGAGGAAATGCCAAAAGTACAGGTAAAAATACATCTTCTCAGACTCAGGGGTAAAGGCTACAGACATCCAGACTTTCCTTAGGCTTTAGAAAAATCACTGTTAGAAATACCAAGTACATATGAAGAAAGGGCAACTGTGGAATGTACCAGCCCCAAAGACATAAAAGATTGTGTCAAGTATGTAAGTAATAGAGGAGGAGCTTACATCACTGGCTTTTGAGTAATTTTCCAGAAAATACAGAACCCTCTAGTGAACTCAAGACTGTGGATAAACTTTTTTTTTCCTTTCTTACTTTCAACAGGCTGATGAGAAGTCACCCTCCCACACCCAGAGGCCATGCACTGTGAACCAGATTTCTCTGGAGCTTACAAAGAAAGAGACACTCCTTTAGAAAGCAATCCACTTCATGAGCTTTAGTCAACTTTTGCTGGACTTGAGCCCCTCAGAGCAATTCAGTGTTCTATTGAATGAAGGGAAAAACAACCCCGAAATATATCCACTGGTGTCTTTTATTAAGTTATGCAAAATACAGTATTAATTATGACACTGCATGCATTTTAGACAATATAAATGCAAGCCTACAGAAAATGTGACAAAGAAACCCTCAATTACTTTTGAGGTAGTATACAAGGAAAAATAGGAAAGCAGAAACACAGTGGATTAAAAGAACAAAATATTAGTATCACTTTGTGCATACATTAGTCACTCATAAATACATTTGTATGAAATAACTTAAGATACAATTCCATTCTTGTTAAAAAATATACTTCTTCAAATTCACTATTCTTGTTTTGATTTCACATGACATTTTATGGTATTTTATCAGGTGGGTTTATTTTTTTTTGTCACTGCCATCATGATTTTACCCTTTTCCTCCAAGAATTTAGGCACAGATGGCCTCATGCACAAAAATAAATAAGAAACCTGCTTGAAGGGAAAAGAATTCTGCTCAAATAGCTTAGGATAGTCTAATAAATACATTTTTGTTTATAAAAATATTTCAGGTTTATAAAAGAGGGGAGGGGACGGTCTCCCATGTGGAAAGGATGTCAAGTGAAAAGTGCTGTATAACGTTTTTGAAGAGATTTTGTTTTAAACATATAGTACCATTATGAATATATATTTTATAATAATCCTGTTTCTTAGAACCTTATTGTTCACTAGAAGTATCAAATGCTCTTTCCTTCCTGTTGTTTGCTGTCTTATTGCCAGCTGGGGAGATGCCTAGTTCAGAAGGGTTCCATATAACTGTGCTTTTGTAAGGCTGTCCTTCCGACTCAGACCAGTGCTCCCAGTCCGCTGAAACTGCTGCTGTTTGCTGTGAATACCCGAATGACTTCCTTGATCCATGGAAGACTGGTGGATTTCTGAAGCCTCCACTGAACTCTGATTGAGGGACTCTGCTGAGCTGTTGGGGCTCACGTCCACGTATTCTCTTTTCAATACTGGGCTATTTTCGATGTTTTTGCTACTGCATAACTGGACAGTGATCCTTTCGTTTTTTTGGTCTCTTGATTCCTTTGTTTTGTAAGTGGGCAATTTTTCCTGTTTACAGCTTGTGCTGATGTCAATGTTCAGGCCACTGTCTGTTCTCAGGAAGCAAGAATCCACAAGTCTGCTTTGGCAGATGTCGTCTCCCTCTGAGCAGCTGTCTGCTTTGTAACTAGCATAGATGGGGCTTGTTCGACTGTCCCCCTTCTTGATGGGGCTGCTGTAGTACTGCTCTGAGAAACTGCAGGGTGACAGCCTGCCAGCGTTCCTGTAGGAGTACGCTCCAATGTCCTCCACACTCAGCTGCCTCCATCGCCCTGGCAAGTCTTCTTCTGAAAGGTGGGTGCTCCTGCACTCGTTCCTCATTTTCTGGTTGGCTAAAGCCTGCTGTGGTGTTATGGCTGAGAAATGAAAAGGTTCGTTTGCATATGGAGGCAGAGTCCTGGTAAAAGTGGGTGAGTTCTCGTTGTCGTCAGCGAGCTCCATGTGCTGTGCGGGTTTGGGCTTGGCAAACCTGGGGCTCCCCTGATGCTCGTAACCTGCGGGTGACTTCCTCTCAAACAGTTCGTCTCGGTTGCTCATGTAGATCGCTTGCTGGGAGGCTGTCAGAGTGTTGGCTTGGGCATTCTCCTTCTCCTCAGATGTGACGCTGAAGCTGGAGTAGGAGCTGGAGGTTGGCAGAGAGGTAATGTACTCTGGGAAGGCTTCGTGGGAGAAGCTGGAATGGAAACCGTCTTCTTCAACAGTGCTGTCCGTGGAGTTTTGGGACCGCAGGAAGCCCACGTCTTTCACCTGCGTGTCCACACTTGGCCGCCTCTCCCTCCTCCTCTCCTCGGGGCAGTAAAGGGCCGTGTCACTGCAGTAGATGTCGGACTTGTACTGGGGTCTTTGTCCGACTTTTCCAGTGGAGTCCTGAAAATTGAGATCCCTTGTAGATGGGCTTGACAAGTGTGAGGACAAGCTGTTGGGGTCTGGTTTTTCCAGTACTTTGGCAATGACGCAAGTGGGAATGGTGTCAGCGTAAGAAGTGTGGCACAAGGGGACAGAAAGACTGCACCCGTGTTTTTCCAGGTGGATGCTGACTCTTTCCTGAAAGTCGGTTGGCAACTGCAACATAAAGAGATGGCAAGGAGAAAGGAGAAAAGGGCACACGTTAATAGAGGTGTCAGATGAGTGCTGCTTATGACATTACATAGCTCACTATGCGTGGTTCTTTGGCTAATGTGATGGCCACAATCTTTGTGCCTTTCTGGAAATAAATGTAATCAAATGACCTTTGTTTGTTTACTTAACATTTGTACATCTTCATCTGCTTTCCCTCATGGATAACATGTGGAACTGAAATGTTTCCTTCCAAATTAATTCAGGTTGGGTAGGAATGATCATAGAATCGCTCAGGTCAGGAAAAGCCTCTACGCTCAGTGAGTCCAGCCGTTAACCCAGCACTTCCAGGTTTACTTTACTGATGTAAATAAAGTATGTAGTAAACAACAATCTTAAAAAGGCAGGTAGGGAATTACAGCCTACAGCAACACTTTCCAGACTGTGTGCTTGGGTGTGATTTACAGTTGGAGTGTGGGTGTGGAGAGGTCTCTCTGGGGGTGAGGAAGGAGGAGGAAGAGATCAGATCTATTCTGTTCTTCTTTTGCCTTTATTTGAGCTCATCTTGCCTACAACCCCATGCCAAACTGGCTCCTGCCCTCCAGCATCACATTTGATAAACAGTGCTCTTTGAAGATGCAGTAAAGCTGGCTGACACTTACAGAAGTGGTACTGGCTGCTGTGACAGGATTATACCTGTGCTGGGAAGAAGCAAATCAAGCTGGCTTCCTTGCCCCTTCAGTCAGACACTGCTTGTCAGATCAACTATCCACATAAGCCTCAACATGTCCTTCCACACTGACAGAAGTAAGCACTAAGACCTGAACTCACATTGTGATTCCTGTGACAGAGTTAATCGACAAGTCTCTTATGCATCAGAAATCATATAGGGATTTTTTAAGAAAGTCAGGATCAGAGCTGTGGATGGTGGTTTCACCTGCAATTCTGTCATGTGGACCAGAGGAGAGAGAGCAATGACACTCCTTGGATGCCTACTCAGATATCACCAAACATGCCTTCCTGTCAAATTTTATCTGCCTTGCTCACTTCAGATCTCTATCAATGATCAGACAGCAATATGAGAGAGGTTGCTTCTCAGTATTTCTTGCTGGAAATCAGAAGAATTCATGTTTGGAATAAGTTTTGAGTTTGTGATTGGGATAGCTCCTTTAATATCTGTGTTAATTTATGCCACTTGGGAATTTATCCCTTCAGTGCTTGGCTGAACTCTGATTTACTCAGCACTTTCTTTTTATAACTAGAAATCAAATTCCTCTTCACAAAATCATCAGTGGTTAACCTTATGACCTTAACAATCTCACTTCCTCCTTAAATTTGTTCCTCTAGAGGAGAGAACACTACAAATAACTGTAATTGTCCCCCTCCTCTTTTTTTTGGCAAAGGAAATTTAAGGTGCCTGCACCTTGTCAGGGTCTCACGTTGTATAAGACATGGATCTCCTCTTTTAGCTTCACTGGGAAGTTTTAAAAGTTGATTTAATCCTCAAACCTCAGTGTGTTGAAAATAAGGCATGTAGTGAAATGGCATTCTTGTTATTTGTAGTAGTATGAGTGTTTTTTCAATCAACAGACCTTCCAGGATATTTTGGATTAATCATTATGTTGCTAATTAACTCATATGTCTTCCATTGGAAATAAATGACATTGCCAGTCTGCTGGCAGACAGCAACATTAGTCATAGTAAGTACAGATGCAACAAAGATTGAATAAACAGGTTGTAAAATAGGCCTGGTGTAAATTGCCATAGAAATGAGGAAAAAAAATTACAGTTAACTGAATGTGAAAACGCTGTATGGGGCAGCTCTTATTTCAGTATCCTGTAGCACCACTGTTTGATCTATTTTATATACGTTATTATTATTATGAGGTGTGTTAAAAAGAACATTGTTTTCTGGGCATTGCACTGGAAACTGGAATTACTAAAATGATACTGCTGTCACATTACTGTATTGTACTAGAGTTTAGGTTTCTGGATAGCATACAATAGTTTATCAGGCAATATTTGCATTTGTAAGGAGTTTATTGGCTGTGACAGCACATTCACACTTGCTAAATTAATAAATACTTGGACTTATGAGTGGAGACTGCCTATTGAACGGAGTATATGACAGTCTGGGAAATTGTGGGGAGAGCTCACATTTGTGATATTTCTCTGTAAATGAACAACTAAGTGCTTTTTAAAGTCCTAATTGTAACAGGTAGGGTGCTTTCAAGTGTGAGTAATGTAATGATAATTCCTGGATACAATTTGCTAAGGGAAGTCAGTTAACAGGAAAAAATAACAGGACCAAGATAATGGTTAATTTGGAAATTCTGTCTCTGTTCAGAAAATCATTGCCTGTTTGACAGAAGAATCTTGCTCCATCTTTATTTAACAGGGTTGTTTAGTGCTCTGAAACCATCTACTGACTTATAAACGGTTTGTACATTCCAAAATTAATTTTGCAATATTCCACTGCAGAATTGCCTGAGAGGCTATTTGGGGGAATGTTGACCTGATGGGATTGATGAAGGAAAAGCTATTCTCTGTAAACTTCACTGAAGCAATACATGTGAGGAAGGTGCTATTGCTTTGTGAAGGGCCTGGATCCCTAAAGACTGTCTTGTTCACTAAAATAATATTTACCTCCCCTTTAAGGAGCCTATCTCTCAAGCCTCGTTTCCTTGGAAGCGAGGATTATTAATTAAAGTTTACACCTTGGAAATCAATCATTCGGTGCTCTGGTTTCTTTACAAAAAGATATTTGTTCTGTCAGTCCATTTTAAAATTAAGGTTTGGAAACTAGCTGGACTGGAAAATAGCTTCAGGAGGAAAATTGATTATATCAGGATCTCTGACGCCTGTAGCTTGTCATTTCCCTGCTCTCACCCCACTGCTCCTGCCCAGCATTTTGCATTCTAGAGTTCACAGCACTTCAGTGTTGCTAAAACCTTTGTTTTACAGGCAATCAGTGCAGGCCCATTCTACAGGATAGGAGAGGTTTTGGGGAAGAGAGTACCTTTAAGTTCCACCATGGGCTGTGATTTTGTCAGCAGCTCCCTCGACTGCACAGAACACCAGCAGGTGCACAAGGCCTCCTGTGGCTTAAAGGAAGGTGTGTGCAGGAAAAGAAGCCTTAAGGGCAAAAAAAAAATGCTGGAATTTATACGTGCAAAATAACCTGCTTTCCATACAATATTTATAGAGGCTTGGTCACATTACCTCTGAAAGTTTATGTGCCCTGTCGTAGTTCTTGCTGCACTGGAGCAGCTGAGCAGCTAAATTGCAGTCCTTCCTGTAGAGCTCCTGGAAAAAACAAAAAATAGCCTCTTTAAAGTTTGCAAAGTGCTTGTGGATTTCAGCCTTTTCCCCATGCCTGATCAATCTTTTGAAAATTCACTTTGGGGAGATTTGGAGCATACTTTAGCTTCTAAACAAATTAAGATGCTGTGTTTCTTGCACATCCCAGAGATATTTCCCCCTTTGCTCTGGGAAGGCTGATAAAATTACTAAGAATAAACTTTTGAAACCTGTTACAACAGAACAGTAATCTGCATTTCAGAAGATGGATACTTACCATTAAGAACTGAATTTCATACTGTTAACATGCATGGTACTGTGAAGGCTAAAAACCGTGATCTTTTAAGCAAAAAAGAAAATTTTTACTGAGTATAATCCAGACTAGAACTAAAATACTGCTTTAGAAAGTGCTAAAATAATCTTATGAGATTGTGGAGAAATTCACTGCAGAAATATACAATGTGTTGTTTTTTTAAAAAGGGAGATTCTCTCTTTTTGATTTTTCTTGCTAGTTCCTGGCCCCTTTAATGTCTTGCAGAATGCAGCTATAGAAATATATTAAATCTCACTGCAAATATTTGATGCTGCAGAGCAGAATATTTTCACTGAGCAAGAAGTTACCATGAGAATTCCACACAGGAAAGGAGAGAATTTAAGCAAGCTTCTTATACTATCTTCATAGTGAATGACTCCCACAGCCTATTTAATGGGAAAATTTGGCACACAGATTTGCCCTTCACCTAAATTTAATTTAGCACACATGACTGTGTAACTGTAGCTTTCAGCCAGTATCTCTGGGTCCCTGAAGGTAAGAGTTGTATGTTGTTTTTCCTTTTCCTTATCTAGTTGCCCTAAAACCACAGCTGGCTACAGAAACTGACTTTATAGGTGGGCAGAAACAAAATATACATAGCATAAAAGTGCTATTGGCACTGGCCTGTGTTAATCTGTAAAAATTAGTATATGTTTATAGACAAATGTTGTAGAATATTGATATGATTTTGATTTTCTCTGGTGTTAATAATTTTATTGCATGCCGATTTTTATAGCTCCATTTATTCTCTTAAAAACTGATAGAGAAATTTTCCGTGAAAAAGAAAATTTCCTCTCTTTTAAAATACCATTTTAAGGTATTTTGTAATAACATGCAGCAAGATGTTCTTGTAAGTCTATGAGGGATGGGGATAGTTTTCCTATGAACATTAGTTCATATATCTTCATATTCAAGGACCTTTAGATAATTTTATTTTGTGATTTTTTTCTGTGTCTTTGTGAGATTTTGTACATGCCATTTCTGCCTCAAATGTATTGGGGAGACATACTCATTTATGTGGGTCTTAAATTTCATATCAGGACACACTATTTTCATCCATGAAAATGTAAGAACCCAAGAATTCAATTTAGAAGTAAAATCTGTTGCACGTGCATGTGATTCTGACACGTTGCATGCACGTTAAACCCATAATATATTGCTGCACAAAGTATAGCAGAGACAGGTACCCTGAGTCCCATATGGCATTTCCAGGCACAGAAAAATGATATCTCTCCAGAATCTAATCCTTTCTTCAAAAGCTGTGTGCCTCTCCTTCTGCGCAGTGGTTGTCATGGAGAGTACAAAAAGCATTTCTGACACTTTATTTTTAGCAGCTTTAAAAATTACTACAGAAAAATTACATGTGAGCTACATGTGCCACATGCACTTTCTTCTCAACCTGCTGGGCCAAGCCATGTGACTGGACCGACTTTCTCTCCTTTAATATCTGCCTAAATGGAAACCAGCCATATCTGTGGCAACTAGAACAATGACTGGCAACTAATGCCAGAAGTGTTTCCCACAGTTTGAAATACATTTTTGTATCAAAAGCATCATTTTACATTTCTGTCAGAAGAGTGAGAGGAAATAGATTTGAAGGAAGAGATCTTGCCAATACAAAAACTTTCTCCCCATGTAGGATTCTTCAGTTTATCACTTCTCTACTTAGGTATAATACTAGTGGTTTGCTTCATAGTCCTTTATTTTAAAATTTGGAATGTAACCTTTACTTTTATCAGTAATACTACACAAAATCACAGGTTATCCTAAGTTGGAAGGGACCCACAAGGATCATCGATGGCCCTGCACAGGACAATCCCCAAGACCAATATATCAAGAGTCACACCATGTGCCTGAGAGCATTGTTCAGATGCTTCTTGAACTCTGTCAGGCTCGGGGCTGTGACCACTTCCTGGCAGCCTGTTCCAGTGCCCAACCACCCTCTGGGGAATGAACCTTCTACTGATATCCAACCTAAACCTCCCCGACTCAATTTCATGCAATTTTCTTGAATCCTGCAAGGGCAGAACTTTGTCTGTGACCCAACTTCAAGTCCGATGCAGTGGTACTGTTATTTGAGGTCTCTGGACCATATTCTAATGCTCAGAGTACCACTATGAATATTGAAAACACTTCAAATGTGGGTGACTCCGTGAAGTAGTGTAAATGCATGCACACTTAAAGGGAGAGTTCTGCAATTTTTTTCCACCTGTATTTTAAAGCAGAAATAACTCCATTGATTTCAGCTGAATTAGTCTGGAGGTATACCTGTGCTTCCAAAACCTGAATGTAACCCATTACATTTACCACACTCCATTACTTACAGCTGGTAGAGTTGTGAAGTAACTCTTCTTTCAACTCAACTTCTATAAAAGTAAGGGGTCAGATTGGGAACTTTTTGTTTCTGTTGGAAAGCTGTTAATTGCACAGACAGAGTTCACATCAGCAGGCTTTTAATGGGATCAAATGCTCCCAGCTATGATTAGGAGTTCATGTGAAATTTGGGAAGATTGAATATAAGATGCTAAAAAATAAGTACTAACAGAAACATGTCCTCTGTAGATGAATTTTTTATTAAGTGTGGAAGGAATGGTACAATAATGAACTAAATGCCTGCAATATTCCTCTCTTTGCTGTCTTTGTAGGTTTGTCTCAGGAAGAATTTAATGAGCTTGTTGCCAGCTTCAGTACTCATGCCATTTTGCAGCAGTGTTTAATGAGATGCAGGGTGACAATCGCCAGAGATGTTCCCTGTTTTGTCCCACACAGAGACAGGTAAATTGTTACACATGAACAACTGCTGGGGAAAGCCCATCTCCTGCTCCCTGCAGGAGTGATCTGAGTGACCAGGCTGGGTCACCTTCTGCTACCTTCTCCCTTGTGCTGGGCTTTTTGGTGAGCAAAGACTGAAAGAACAAAGAATTGCAGGAAATGTAGGGGTCTACACTGTGCCTAAAATCCTTCTGATGAGTCCTCACTCCACACGTGACCCTGCAAAAGCTCTGACCATGTGCTTGCACCAGTTTGCTGTACTGATGGCCAAATCAATGTGGGAATATTGCCATTTCTTAGAATATTTTTTTTTTTTCATCAGTTTCAGGCTAGACATAAAAAAATATCAATGAAAAGTCTCACCTCATAGGATAAGGAGAGCCAGATTTACGAAATGATGGGAACAAACATACATAAATTTTAACTGTTGAGGTGACAATTATATTTTATACAAACATAAAAAATTATTCTATAATTTCATGGGAAGTGCAAGACCTAATTTTTTTCTGAATATAATCTCAAAAAAAATACAGTTGCATAATTAAATACTTACATTGTCTTCTGACAACTTATCTATCGTCACCTTGGCTTCTATTAAGTGATTATTGAGTGCAATTATTTCATGGCTCAAAGCCCGTTTTTCCTCTTCATAGTGCTGACCCTGTGTAGACAATGGAGTAGTCAGTGTTTTTTCTACTGTCAGAATATTTCAGATAAAGGCCCACAGACTGATGTCATTCTCAAATCCAGGGAAAAGCACAACAGACCAATATTTCTTTTTTCTTTCTCCTCCAGCCCCCCGCATTTGTTTTCTCCATTATTTTGCTATTTGTACTCAGCAGATGAGGCAAAGTCCTTTAGAAATATGGAGGTCAGATTGAGCTCCCATTAGGAACTTTCACAAAAGACTTTAAGTTAGCCAGTGCAAAAACGTTGTATTTACCATCAATCAATACATCCCTTCTTAGTCACAGGACAGAGTTTCTAACATGGAAGGGACTGGAGCTGCTCTTTTGCTACAAGAATGTTTCACTTATGCTATTGTTTCCCATTCTCATAAGGAAGGAAGAACAATATTTAAAAAGAAAAGCAGTTGTGTTTGAGCCAATTTCATTTTAGCTGTTGACTGTTCTGGCTGATTTAAAAGCCCTGATTAAGGCTGTTCATTTCTCAAGGTGAATGTTTACCTGATTGCAGTGTTAACGCTCCTTAGCAGAACACAACCCACTGTGGCATATCAGGAAAACAATCTGATTCAAATTTCTTTCTCCCCCTAATTTAAACTTGTTACCAGTGGGCTGTAACACTTTATTATAAATGCAAAGAAATCAGTGGAAAGAATGAAATGTCACCGGCCCTTCCCATATTTTGTCTCATTTTGATATGCAGTGTTTATTTTACTGCCTCTTATATCAAAGATCATTGTGTGCCAGTCATTTATAACCCTGCCTCCAGCCTTACATTGGCATTAAAAAGGATGGAATCTTCTGAATGCTCTGAGATCAAGGCATCTTCTGTGCACTCAGAGCTGCAACAAGAAGGTTGAAAATTATCTTGAGGGTCTTTTAGAAAGTTGCAATGCCATAAGAGCAGAAAGTAGGGTGAACCCTAGTGTACATTTGTTTTGTTCAGTGAACTCAATCTAAAATTCATAATTCATAAATCTCAGTGGTGCTGAGCAACAGGACAAGAGGCAACAGGTGGAAACTGGAACATGGGAAGTTCATGTGAATATGAGGAAGGAATTCTGTCCTGTGAGGGTGGCCGAGCACTGGAGCAGGGTGCCCATAGAAGCTGAGGAATCCCCTTCCCTGGAGATACTGAAAATCTCCCTGGTCACAATTCTGAGTAAAGTGCTTCAGAGGACCCTATCTGAGGAGGGAGATTGGACTAGATGACCTCCAGTGGTCCCTTCCAACCTCAGCCATTCTGTGATTCTGTGAATGTCACTTCCCATTCTAAAACTAGTTGTGAAGGACTGAAATTTCCCAAATGCCATATTGCCAGGGTCACAAAAAGTCTTCTATCAACACATGCTTGACATCGTCAGCTAATTGACAGCAATGGGAGTTGGGTGTTTTGAAGTCCCAACGAATATCAAGGTTAATTATCCAGCTGCAAAGCACCAGCCTGTATTAAAGGAGGGTGATTAAATTGGAAGTGGCAGCTCTCCTCCTAAGCTGCTATTTAAAGAAAAACACCTTCTCAAATGGTCTAAGCAAACCCACAGCTTGTTTTAAACTGTGCAGATATGATTGAAGTGTCTCTGTGAAGGTCTGGACTGGCCTATTTTAATGTCAGTTTTTCTATGGGCTGTCTATTCCCTGCTGTTGCCAGCCCTATGTCCTGACAGCTCAGCTGTTTCTGGAGGCTGGTTCAGGCTTGACACCTCTCCCCTCCTCGTTCCCATTGATCAGGCACTCCTGCCTCGGGACTACCTCATGGAAGGCTAAAGTGCAGCTTTGAGAGCTTGCAAGGCTCCAACCTTACTGATTTTAACCAGACACAGGGATGTTTTTTTTTTAATTAGGCAGATCGACATGGTTTTATATGAGACCCTTAACTCTCATTGATTTTATAGTGAACTAAACAACTAGGCACTTTGTAAACCTCCTGGCCATCTGTGCACCTCTAAAAATCTGTCTCCTTTGAGACTGTGACTGAAGATTGCATTTTCAGAGGTATTTAGCTGTGTAATGGGGTAGAAAAATGACTACCTAAGTACCCACAAAAAAAGTGTCCCCTCAATTTTCTAAGTAATTTCATGCTTTTGAAGGATCCATGTCCACAGACTTAATCTTCCAAATAACCATTCATATGGAAGATTTTATCAGTCCTTTTATGACAAGTTGTCATGCCAGGACAGCTGATTTGTAGAACTCTGCTGCTCTAAATCTCTCTGATCTCAGTAACTGTTGCTCTTGCCTAGCCAAATTGAACTTCAGTCATTCTATTTTGCAGTTCAGGAGAGAATATCTGATCAAGGATTTACAGTTTTCAGGAGAGAAACTAATAAAAGGGCAGCAGTTTCAGTCGTTGGAAGCACTACTTTCCACTGCATTTGAGTAAGGCTGAATCTTGCTGATTATGATTTCATTTTATTTCATTTATGATAACATTTGGATGATGTTTCCCAGACTTTGTACCTGCTCAAGAGTGACTTTAAAAGATATTCTATATTTTTTGAACTGTAACACTTGCCTCAGTTCAAATTTATAGTATACAGGTTAGCAGGTAGACACCAAAGTAATAAACATCTCGGTAGTGCTGTGGAAAAGGGGAAGTAAGAAGGAAAGGCCAGTCCCAGTCTTCTCCACCATTATTATTTCATATCTTTCTCTTGAAATCAGTGTTGTTGACATGAGCAAGGAGTCTGTTTCAATGCAGCAAAATGAGGTAGCCTAAGGGTGGGCAGGACACTGAAATCCTTTGGCGTGTTGGCCACACACTGTGTGTCCATCTCTGGAAGTTCAGAGCTCCAGACAGACATTATTGTGGTGCAGTGGTGGCAACAAGAGGACAAAGGCTTAATCCTGACACCAGCTGTGGGAGTATAGCACAGCTGGAAGAGACAGTGTGGTAGTGCTGGATCACTGCATTAGAAAGATTGTTGGTCACAGGGGACTGCAACTTTGAGCTCTCCAGTTGCAGTCAAACAATCACATATTCAGCATCAGATTGTCAGAGAGGTATGAAAGGAGGATGGGAATCATAATATCAATGCTATGATCACGAGTTACAAATATAAGTGCTTATTTTACTTGTAACCTCTTTTGGCAGATCCCTCTATTTTTGGTAGCTTATAGAAGGTTGGTCCTCCTACTCTTCCATAAGGCTGGTGACCCCTCCTCCCTCCTTTTGGCGCTGCTTTCTGCTCTGCAGGTGCTAATACCCTGTCTCTCAAAAGCCAGTAGTGAATTAAATCAGTGGTGTTATTGATATGCCAATAGCTTGCAGCTGGGCTGAGGGCTCCTGAAGTCCACTCCAAAATGCCAGAGCTATAGAAGGCAGCGGGCTGAGCGCCTGGTGGGTCCTTGTCCAGAAATCTTTGTTGAGTCAGCTCTGCGCATCTTCTGCCTCCCTCATCCCTTGACACAGAGTCAGCACACAAGAATACAGCTCTGTAGTGTCTGACTAACACAAGAGAACTACAATCATGTGCCCACATCTGAGTCAGATCAAATTTGTACTGCTGGGTGACTCCAGCAATCACAGCACCGATGTTGAGGGCACCTTGCTCCTATCCTGGATTTAGCATGAGCTCAGTGCTTCCTTATCAGATCTGAGGAAGGAATTGAATATCTGTTCTTCACAAAAGGAACCAAATGATATAATAAAATATACATTCTCTGTCTGGAACCTTGGGGCCATTTTTATAATTTATATCTATCATGGTGGAAACATCGCACAGATATTTACAAATCCATAAAAGTATAAGTTGATGCTTTCAGAAGTGTTTGGTGCCATCGTGTCCCTAGATTTGAAATCTGTGATGTAAGTGGGGTGAAAAGCATTTTGGTAGGTTGATTCAGCATGAAATAATTAATAGATAAGTGCACTTTTAAAAGTAACAAAAGCTGGATGAAAAGATCTACTTGTCTACTTAGTGGATCCACAAAGGTTCCTACTCTAGTCCTCCAGCAGAAATGGGCAGGCTAAAAGTTCTCTCTCTCTCTCTCTCGTAATGTTTCAGTCTCCCTTCATTGCTTTCCAGCAGCTGGAGGGTGTCCTACCATAGAGCAGTGTCAGCCTATTAGTCAAGGCTTGGCTGGTTCCTGTCGTCTCTGCTGTCCTGTGGGAGCTCTGATGTGTACAGACCTTTGGAAAGCAGCCTCAAATTTGCAAATGGGAAGTACTGGTCTGTGGAAATGTCAGACTTTTCAAACATGGTAAAGTAAATCTGTTCTTGATGTTCCTGTAAGGAACATTTCTATGGATGCAATTTCGATGCTACAGTGACAATAATGTAATGGTAGTACTGACCAGCAAGGTATTAGTGGCCAGCAGTATTCCTTTGGAAATACTTCTTAATAAGTAATGCCCAAATGACTGACAGAAAGAGAGAGAGAGAGAGAGACTTTTTCTGTTACAAATACCACCAGAGTGATACTGGTATCCCATCCTGAATGCCTTGCCAGAGGTGTACTACAATGTTTTTGGATGAGGAATACAGGCAGAACTTTGTTCCCTTTTTTCTTTATTCCTCTTCTTGTCCAGGAGGAACACAACACTGACAGGAGAAATTCCCCAACTTTGTGGGCCAGTGTAACACTGTTAACTCAGTACTTTTCTCCTAGAACAGCAGTCACAATCTTTCACTGCTTATGCTTTAAGGTATCTGCTAAGAAAATGCAGGGGGTTTACTGTTCTGTGGATTGTAGTCAGCAAACAAGTGCTGGGGTGACATAGTTTCTAACCAAAGTCTGTGTATTTTATGGTGATATTTTATAACCTCATTGAAATCATGAAGGACAAAACTGAGCAGTTGATGATGACAAACTGGGAGGAGTGGTTGGTACAGCAGGGTGTGGTGCTGCACTCCCCAGAGACCTCACAGGCTGGAGAAATGGGCTGACAGGAACTTCATGGATTTCAACAAGGATAGGTGCAAGATCCTGCACCTGGGGAGGAACAACCCCTTGCACCAAGGTATGCTTGGGGCCACCCAGCACACATTGAAGCTTTTCAGAAAAGGGTCAGGAGGTCCTGGTGGAATCCAAGTTGAACACAAGCCACCAGTGTGTCTCCTCTCTGCAAAGAAGGCCAAAGGTAACCCTGGGCAGCATTAGGCAAAGTGCTGCCAGCATGATTCTTCCCTTCAGCACTGCTGTGACCACACCCAGAGTACTGTGTCCTGTTCAGGCTCAGTACGGGTGGATATGGACATGCTGGAGAGAGTCTAAGAAATGGCCAGGAAGATGATTAAGGGATTGGAGCATCTCTGTTCTGAGGAAAGACTGAGAGAGCAGGGACTGTTTAGCTTGGAGAAAATACAGCTTGAGTGGGATCTCATCAAATGTGGAAAAATATCTGAAGGGAGTGTGGAAAGAGGACAGATCCAGGCTCCCTTCAGAGGTGCCCAGTGACAGGACAAGAAGCAACAGGCAAAATACCAGCAGCACAACACATGAATCTCAAGCAGTGTCATCTGAACATAGAAAACTCTTTAACTGTTGAGGGTGACTGAGCACTGAAAAAGGTTGCCCAGCAATATTGTGGAGTTTCCATCCCTGGAGATATTAAAAAACTGCCTGGACATGGTCCTTGATGACCTGCTGTAGGTGTTTGATCAGGGAGCTTGAAGCAGATAATGCCGAGATGTTCCAACCTCAACCATGCTGTTCTCTTGTGAGTACTGTAACCATGTATGGCTGCCACATCTCACTGGACTGCTGTGATAAGTGGTGCTGTTATGATATGACAATTTAAATTTCTGTTATTAGCAAATCCTGATATTTGCATATAAGCAAATGCTTTTATTGTTATGCAGAGATGATTTAATATATAATTAATATGTCTTTAGGTCCTAATAAAATCGAGAACAAGGATGCATGGAATATGGTACAAGTTCACTTATGTTTTTCCCTGGTATTCCATCAAGACTCCAAACAGACCCCCTATTTGACTTGGTGCATGTGAATGTATGCCTTCTGGAGTCAGTGATGCCACATCTAGTTATTACTGATAATTACAGCAATCACGGAGGATGTGAGTGTGTTAGCTGTGACAAAGAAAGGGCCCCCAGATGCCCTGTGCATTCTCAGTGATAGTTCAATGACAGCACTTCAGTGATGAGTGAGGGTGAATTTGTTTTACAGCATCTGTCAGTACATATCTCGTGTCCTGGTGAGAAATTAATAAAAACAGCCATTCTTTGTGGAATTGAAGATTGGGAGATTATGAAATGGTCTCTCCCACCAGGTGTGGAAACTTCTCGCTGTTGCAGAGGGTACTATTGTGGATTAGTTCAAGCTACTGTGCACTTTTCTTCCCATCCAAGTGTGTCATGGTCTCAGCTGAGCAAGGCACAGTGTTCACAACAAGGGACCTCTTAGATTGCAAGCAGAGTCTTAAATAGAAACATATGTGGTGGTGGGCATGGCTAGGCCAGGGTTATAGCCAACAAGGTAAAGAAAACAAGAATGAGAAATGTGGTGGAAATAAAACCTTTTTTCCACCTGTAACAGCTGCTCTATTTGCAGTACTTCCCTGCAGATCATATGCATAATATGTTTTATCAATTGGCTCATAAAGAAGCAAAGGATAGATTTGCAGGAATTGCTGGATATTCTCTGCAGTAATCCCTGATTTTAAGCATGTTAACTTCTGCTCTGCAGATCTTCATGTTTTTATGACAGATGACTGGTTTGTGCCTGTTTATGGATGCTCTGTGTGAGTTTATCTGCCAGTGAAGAGCAGTGGATATCCCCTACTCACACTCACTTTCACCCACGGGCAGAAACTGTAGTAAAAACAGTGAACTGACAAGATCAGAAGAGCAAATATTAATGAAAGACTTTTCAATGAATAATGAAACTGTATCAACTGATTCCAGTTCACAACATGATCCTTGGGGTGCAGGATTTGGGGCTGATCATTGTGGCATGAAAGCAACATTTAATACACATTAAATTTTTAGTTTCACTTCTGTGCATAACAATCTTATTTTGGTTTAAGAGCAAAATGAGTATCCAAAGGAGATGTTCACTTACAGATTCACTGAACCCACAAGTCTATTTAAGAATGTGCATCTTTACAAGCAAAAGAGGAAAAGAGCCAAATGTTTAGCAGATTTATGAGGTAATTCTTTATCAAGTTACAAACAAAACTGCAGGAATGTGTAGGGATGTATGCAGAGGCTGTGGCAGCATCCTGATTGCACTTCATCATCTACCACTGTCTCATCTTTGCTTCCCATTGCAGTAATCCCCAGGACACCCATCCTTGTCTCAATACTTCTTCAAAATGCTAATAGAGCCTGGCTTTCAGGAGTGCTGCTACTTTATGGTAAGGAGCAATGACTAATTCATTATATTTATCCTACGGAATATTAGATGTTTATTTAAAGTGATTTTATGTTGCCAAGCTGCCAAGGTTGCAGGCAAGGCTGCGTTCTTCAGAGACAAACGTATGGCACTAAGGATTTGAAAATACCCATTTTTCTGGGCAGGTCAGAGTAAATATGTTGTTGATGTGTCTTTTGCCTAAGGCTTTACCTACTGCAAAAATCTAAGTCATGTTGGAGTTCTTCCATGTAAAGAATATAGTGGCAAGAACATTATTCCAATGTGACAGGCCTTTCTTATGATGAACACATGGGATAAAAGGAAGTGATGTATGACCCTTGGGTTGGCTCAGGAAGAGACTGGATTTTCTGTCCTTGCCCCTAGCTTAATTATTTTTTTATTTTTATCTTTTCACTCCTCCTAGGAGCTCAGCAAAATAATTTAAAACAATTACATGGTCATAGTGAAATGAAAGGAATGGAGACTTCAGCTGAGCTAGTGGTAAGGAGCAAAACATTTTGCAAAAAGAAAAAGAAATTGTGTGAATGGGTAGAAAAGAAGTTCCACTGCTGCAGGCCACATAAGGTAGGCTCACCAGCCTTGTAGCTTGAAGCTGTCACTCTAAGGACTGATTGCCTGACACTCAAACTTTCCAGCCACAAAGACTCCTCTGTGGAAATGGAGAAATTACTGGAGACTGGATATTGCTTAAATTAACTACTTAGATATTCTAGAAAGAGGAGGTAGCATTAATTTCTCTGAGTAAAATGGTTAGGAAGAAAAATGTGGAATTCTGAACTTCGGAATATTAAATTCATTCGTATACATTGCAGATTACTTCAATATGCAAGTGAATTCTAATTAGAGCTGACTACCTAAACAAGGACAATTTCCCAACCAAATAAAAAAAGTAAAGGCTAGATTATTTACAGTACTTTGATCTTTAATAATTTGTTCAGCTCTAGGAATTTTGAAATTCACATTTCCTGTCACCTTTTGACACTTTCTTTTAATAATTAGTTGTGCAGAAGAAAACTTAAAGTCCCTTCTTTTCCCCCTGTGACTAAAATAATGGTTTATCTAAATGGTCTCTTGGGAGCTAAAGTACTTCCCTCTCACAAAAGTTTCTCTTATACATCACAGTCCTGTGGCAAGGCTGACTTTTCATCTCTGGGTTCATCCTTGCACTTGAGTGCACAGAAGCCGTTCTTGCACTGAAAACCTGCAATGAGCAGGATTTGTGCCCAAGCCCTGCTTGGTGGACCCTGAACACCCCACAACCAGCCCAGCAGCTCTGCCCTGCCCACAGAGCTTGTCACAATGACAAATCTGCCATTAGGATTATTGCTGCATTATTGTTATACCTTAGGCTTCTGTCTCCTCACTTTTCCACATCTTGGGTTCTTCCTCTTGTGGAATTTGATCTTTCTAAACATGTCCATGTCCAATGTGTGCATGTCTCTATATTCTGCTCCCCTGATCTCTCATATCTGTTTAATATACATTGAAACATCAGCTGGGGTATTGATTGGGAAGATTTGGTGAGCTGATTGAAAAATTGTAAGCGTAGTACGAGGAATAAACATAATTTACTTGTGTCTTTTCTGTGTGAATTAGCCTCTCCATTTTTTATTAAAATATATCTCTGATATTTACTTTGTAAAACCTCATGTTGGGTAAAGGTATTTAAGGTTTGGTGTTTAACCCACACCCCAATCAACACCAAATCCTTGGGAACATTTTGAGAAAATCTCTGTAAGCTCTTTTCAAGGCAAAGCAGCGGAAATTCATTAAAACAAAATACTCTGTTCAAATATCCAACCCCTCATAGCCTTCTAAATAGTGTCTTTTTGGTAGCATCCCAATTCAAACTGCCATAACCAAGTATAATGACTACATTAAATAACAACTGCAAAAAAAAAGTATACAAAAGGAAAGAGCCATTATGCAAATTGCTTGAAAAAAAGACAGAATTTTGCTTCCAACCCTGCTAATAGGTTACTCAAGTCTCTGTCTCCTAATGCAGTTTGGGGGGGTTGTTGTTGTAGTTCTTTTTCATATGAATTTATTTGTGACTCTTTGGAATTGCTGAGGAACCCTGCAGGGAGGGACAGGTGGGCCTGTGCTGGAGAGCTGGAGTGGTGTTTGCTGCAGGTTGTGGTCATGGGAGGCTTTGCTAGATAGAGCCACATTTGATCCCCACAATGAGGACACGGTTTCTGCTCACCAGTGCTTGAGGAGTAAACTCTCCTGGCATAAGGAAAAGCTGCAATGGTTTGCTTGGTGTAACTGATTGAGTTTTACTATAAGGGAAGTGCAACATTCCTTGCCATCTGACTGCTGGGATCAAATCCAAGGAAAATTAAAGATGGATATATTTTTATGGACAAGCAGATAGGGAACTCACTGCTGTGTGTTTCTTGTGTTGCTATTCAAGACGGTCATTTTAGCTGTTGCCTCCCGAGCTTGTGCAGATGGAAGCGACTCTACCTTTTGATCAAGAGAAATGTCACAACCTTTGTCCCATGTCATAAGATCAACTGTCTTGAATCAGCACTGCTCTCCTCTGTACCATTTCAGAGCTTTGCTGTAACTTCATTTGCCTCCTTAACTATCCTGAGTTATACTGTAACTCCACAATCCTTTTTTTTTCAGTCGTGAATTTGGTTGAAAGGCCCTTTGCTGCCCCACAACAGTTCATGGCCCCATCAGCTGTGCTGGCAGAACTCTGTGGCCATCCTGAAAGCCAGGCTGATCAAAAATAACCCTTCAAAACTGAAAATCCCTTTTTTTGGGAAAGAGATATTTTTAACCATTTTTGCCATTAAGGAAAGTGTACATGGATTCAATAGCCTCAGTATTTCTCCATGGCATTCAGAAATCTGGCTCACAATTTAAATATTTTCCAATGCTACCCCAAGATGCAGTTTTCTTTTGCCCTGGAGCCTGGCAAAAATTTGAACACTGTGATTTCTTAATTCCATTTATTATAGCTATTCATATACTTCCTAATAATATTAAGTCTCTAAGGTATTATTTTCACTGCAGCTTAGAAATATTAATATCCTCTTGAGAAGAGGCTAAAGCAAACCCTCCCTTATTTATATGTCAGGGATGTCATTGTCCACACTTAAGTCAGCCACCTTCCTGCCTTCCTTCAATCAGCATAGCGATTTCTTCAAAGCATGAAATTCCTCATTGTATGGTGATTTATTTTTGGAGAAGCAGCTCTCCAATGGTGCCTGCTTCTTTCCACTGACTGATAATGATGCTGAGTAAAAACACTTCAGACACACACATGCTAAATAGACATCTAGCAGGTAGATATCTAAAAGTAGGTAAAATGAAGCTTACTTTGAGTAACTAGCTCAATGACTCACAAATGATGTTTGGCAGAGGCAAGGACTGAATCCATATCTCCCAAGACATAAATCTTGTAATTCATGGGAAGCTTGCTTTTCTGGGTATGTAAGTGTCCCCAGGGAAGAGCAGCATGAAGAGATTTTGCAACTAATGTGAATCTAGCTGAGACAGACTTTCAGTAAGTTGATTGTAATGACCTGTTCGATGGGAAAACCTCAAGAAATGAAGAATATGCTATTTCCCTGGATACCAGGAGCTCTGTGCCTCTGAATGTGCAAACAGCTTTCCCCCTTTGAACAGGTCTGGATCCTGAGTGTAGCTCTTGTTTTGCCCGATTAAAAACCTGTCTGATATTTAGCATTTTCTCTCTGTGAAGACATTTGTATGAGTAAGTTGTCTTTCTTCTCTGCACTAAACTTGTGAGCTGCCTGAGTCTCTTGCTGAGGCAGCTTCTTCACTTTTCAGTCTTTCCAATTCTCAGGCAACTTGAATGATTTTACAAACCCTCTAAGATATTTTCAATATCAGAACTTGAGCCACTGTCTTCAAACTGGATTTTCTTTTGTCTGAAACTGCGGCAAAACTATCATTCTGCTCTATTCACTTTTCTCATGGTTATACAAATACTGCTTTTGCCATTTTTGTCGTGGCTTGATGCTGGGGGCTCATGTGGAGTTGTTCAACCAGTCTGACTTTCAGAGTCAGTTACGTCTCCTGAGTCCCTCCTTTCCAGAGCATAACCCATTCCGCTTACTTCTTCCTTCCCATTTGTTGCAATAGGGTCTGCAAAGGACCCTCATAGATTTTATGCTTTTAAATCTCTGTGGAAAAACATATTTTGACTGAGTGGGAACATGTTATGAAAGGCACTGGTCATTTGAATTGATTTGCTTATCAACATTTAACAACATTGCTAATCCTTTTAATCTCATTTTATCAGCAATAATTTTGTGTTTACTTCTGGGACACTGTTGAAGACATTGGTTTGTGCTGAGACCTGTACCAATCACTGAGCTGTCCTGATCTAGCCCTCTGAACAGACTCTTTTAAATGGAAATACCACAGTACCTGGTACTTTTTGAGGTGACTTTTACTGCAACCCTTCTGCTAACTGCTTTTGATACTGTATCATGTTTATTTAGTAATCACAATCATATGAAGTGGTACTTTTCAAGTCTTACAATCCAGATATATCTACTCAATTGCCTTTGCAAAAGAAATTGTGGTTTATGTAATTTTTCATAAAAATGTGTTGGTTTCCATTGTTTATACTCTTCTGATTTAATTTTCCAGTAACTGAACAACATAAAAAATGACTTTGTGTTTGCACAACCTCTATTTGCCCCATTCTATCCTTGACCTCTCAGATGTTGGTACAGCTGGCTCAGAATTATCTCTACATTCAGAGTCTTATTTAAAATGAATAACAGCTTAACACATTAGAATGTATTTCTAATTTAGCTTGGAGTAGGAAGCTGGGAATCTGTTCAGCTGATTCTTTTAGGAACCTTAGGTGGAAATTTATGTAGGCTCCTGTTTTTTATAAGAAGGATTTTGCAAGTGTTTGCTAAGACACATTGCTCAACATTGTCTGTAGTTTCCATTGAATCTGGATGTTGGGCTGCAATCAGTAGTTAAAAAAAATGCTTGCCCTTAAAGCAAAGAGTGACACAAGAGCTCTGCCTGCTGCTAAGGGGAGCCAAGTGAAGAGGGAAAGGTGCTCATCTGTTTTCTGGCTCATGTGGCAAGGCAAGGACTTGGAAGTGCTGCAAAATGGCCCAGTTAGGTCAGAATGAGACATTTCTTTGCAAAGCTGGTGCAAGAAGCACATTAACGATATTGGGTAGTCAGGAGGGAGCTACTGGGCATTTGGACTACACAGAGCTACAGGGACAACATGGGGGAACTTTGCCCAGCACAGTTGTCCCTGAGGTTTGAGATACCTCAACTGCAGAAGATTTAGTAAATCCCTGGATTTACTACACAGAGAAATTTTGGAAATCTCTTCTGGAAAACGTCAGAGATTAAAACTGTCCATAATAAACTTTCTACTCTAACTTTGGCACCCTTCATTTCTTTTTTAAATATGGTGTCTGTCAACAGCCATTGATTTGAAAGTTATTTACTGCTTAATAACTAATTCATTTAGTTTCAGAGACAACTCTCTGGAAACAGAAAAAAGCAAAACTCAAACCCCAAAACCAAATGAAAAAAATCCCAAAACTTCTTGGTAAACACACAATACTAAAATTAATAATTTGGATTTATTTTCCACTTCTTTAAGGGATGGTCATGGACACTGAAGTCATTTGACAGCTATTTCCTTCCTGCCAAGGGAATACCAAAAGCCTGGGAGCCTGGTAGGTAAACTGTTCTCTACCATTAAGAAAATGAGATTTAGATATCATAACCAAGTCCTCTCTCACTATGAAGAGTAAAACTTTACTGGTTTATGGAAAACATGAGTATTGGGCAGGATGTTAGGTCCCTGAACCTGCCAGAAGAGGAAGGAAAAAGAATAGACTCACACTTGAGAACACACTGATTAATCCTTAGGGCTTGGATCTTAGGAAGAAACTTTAGAGAGACTCTTTTTAACCATAGTTGAGGATGAAATGAGAAATATTTGACAGAGAATAGGCCTCAGAAAACTGAAGGTTAGAAGCCAGACCCAAATGCACCACTCTACAAAAGTCCATATCCTTTTGTCCTGTTGATTGCCTTCTGGTTCCTTCCATCTCACTGTTCAAAAGTATTTCTAGGAATATAGTTTTAAACTCAGTGAAACTTTTAATCTAATTAGTCTGATTTTTGTCCCCAGACTTTGGTTTATGACTTTTGTTTATGAATTGATTTACTGGCTTTTGTTTTCCTTGTATTTCCACATTGTTCTGTTTGAATTTATCCTCCACACAATGTAGTGCCTTGCATGTGCTTGTTGTCTTCAGAATTGACATCTAATTTACTGGTCCTTTTTTAATGCTTCCTGTCACAACATCTTATGCTTGAGGAGTGCAGAGATAATTTGTTTTTCAGCTACTGAGGTTTATTTATTGAGAGAAATGTGCTAATGTGGATGGACACTGAAGATCTGTGTTGATTCTCATTAGTGATAAGAAATTTGTGTCAAGGCTTTAGAAAAAAATCTCTGATTGCTAAAAGGGTTCTTTTATCCCAGTTTTTACTTCTAGCTTTGAGTCTTAACAAATATCCTTTCTGTTCTGCCACTCCAAAATAAGAGACTGAATACTGTCCCCATCCATGAATATATTTTCGGTGAGTGAGAGGCCAAATTTCAGCCAACTTGACAGCTAGAAAATAATGTTGATGTCTCTGCACTAGTCTCAAATTTCATCAGAAGTCATAAGAGTTGTTCCAAGAGATAAGGAGATCCAGTACATTCTGAATAAAAACTTTAAAAAATCTTCTGTAACTTGCTGTGGTAAGGAAAATTCCTGGTGTCCTCCAGAATCTAGCTCCAGTAAATGCATAAAGTCATCAGCAAAACTACTGTTTGGTTCTGTCTCAATTTATCTTTTACCACTGTAGAAAACTTAATATAGATATTTTAAATTTGCTGAAGTATAATTTAATCCACATAGATAGGAGGGAAAAATGCTTTCATTGAAGGCAATGGAAGAACTATACTATTTAAACCTCATCACAGCCTGTGCTAACTGCTTTTGGTGATAAAACTAGGACTATTGGAAGGTACAGAAACACTTCCTACTGCTCTGGCACGGTTTCAGAGTCCATATTTTCCAGCAGATTAGATACAGAAGGCTGATTCTAAGCAATGTCTTAATTGCTATTTGATAGCTAACAAAGATGCAACTTAAGAGCTGGCAGGAGATGCCATGGCAGATTTTAAGGTTCTCTAGATATGTTTGTGAAGATCCAGGCATGCATAAATAATTTAGCCAACTAAGTCAAAACAACTTGTTTTTTAAATAGTTTTTCTATACCAGCAAGAAGACCACTGTGATCACTCATCTGATCCATCTAGCTCATGCCATAAACATTCCAGTCAGCAATTCCTGAGCTTGAAGAGTACACATTTTGCTTTCTGTTGGTAAATAAGCGCCAGAAGAACCTGCAGAAAGCTGGCTGGCACTTCATGAGGTAATTGTTGCCTATCTGGAGAAGGCTGAGTCTGACACATCCTCTGCATGTCCTGGCTCAGTAAGAACCACCCTGGAGGCATCTCAGTGCTCCACGTGGCTGAAGGTCATTACCAGAGCAGCTTATCTAGTCCTTGGGCTTGGCATCTTGTGAAACCTTTGAGCTGTGGCAGTCTGCTTTGAATGGATATATGAATCTGTCCAGTCTTCCCTGGGAAGTCCTTGTCAGGGTTTGCCCTGTGGCAGCCTCAGAGAGAAGAAAGGCTGCCCTTGAATGGGGCTTAGAGTCAGGTCATTGTCATAAGGGTGGATGGAAGTGTGAGTGCTACAGGAGAAATGAGAATGAAAAATGCAAGTCAAAGAGTGAGATCTTTAAACTGTACAACATGTCAGTTCTCAGTGTTTGTCACTGTCAGGAGACCATGGGCTTGTTAGAAGCTCAGAATTGAAATCCTTAATGTATTCTTTACAGGAACAAAAGCTCCTGAATTATGCAGCAACCTAAAATGTTCCTACTACAGGTGACTCAGCTTCTAGATGCATTATTTAAAGAGGCCTATGATATCAGTCTGCAGCTATGGAACTGCAATCTATACCTCCCCTTTTCACTGGTGTGTCTTTACAAATCCTAATTCTCATTGCAATCATTGAAAACAGTCATACTAAGAGAATTCTGCAGTTTACACTCATCTTCATCCACCTTTGCAGCTGCCTCCAGCAGTGTTTTAAATATGCAGTGGAACTGATGGTGACTCCTTTCTGATTTTGGAGAATGAAGGCTGTAATAATATTTGCATTTCTAGTCTATGAAAAGACATTTCAAGAACACCTAAACTCTGCTAAGAGATTGTCTGGAAGATGTGGACCAGCATCAGAACAGCAGTTTTAGATGCTCAAGCATTCTGTGAATAGGAAGGATCCCTGAACCTTGTCTCAGGTCAGGGTTTTAATGATTATGTGATGCAGATGAAGGAAAGAAAGCTTAAGTTATGGTTTATCTTCAAGCTTCAATCAGTGAACCACTGAACAGAAGCTACACATCTCATATCACTTGAACAACTTCTACACCTCTGGAAGATCACAGAAATGCCTGGAAGGGACCTCAAAGATCATCTAGTACAGATGTGTATTTCTTTTGTTGTTGTTGTAGTGTTGCTTAAAAAAAGTGGCCTGAACATTTTAAAATATTAAGGGATTATCTCTAGGCTCCTTTTACATTATTAATCAGTTACTATACGGTTTTCTTCAAATTAACGCTGTAAAAGCTCTTATCTGAACTTCAAAATACAATGGACAAATCTGTTTTAAGATAGAATTTGCTTTCTAGGCTTAAAACTGAAAAGCATTACCCTGTGCTCATAACATGAATGAGATGCACCACATTTCTTTCAAGAGTGGATTACAGATCAACAATCTCATTGGGATGTATTACGGTGCCAGAACAGAGTCGATGAGAGAAACCATTTTATTATCATACCACTTGTTTTGAGGATGAACAGAAATTTCCAAATTAAAGAATCAAGTGTGTGCATGAGAGTGTATGTGAGTAAAATCCCTCCAGCCTGAACCTTTTCATAACACTGATGTTAATTTCTCTCCCCTCTTGAATGTCATTTTTAAAGGCACTTTTCATGGCAGTCCTGAAAGTGGGCAAAAATATGACTGGCTACTTCTATAGTGATTGCAGATGATGCCATCTCCTGACTACTCAGAAGAAGTGCTGGATAGGAGTCAAAACTGAGAAGTGATTCAGAATAGAAAATGAGTTCATTTTTCATGCAACAAAACACCTTGAAGTGTTACTTCTCAAAGTTACTCTAAGTTACTCTGTATGTTAACCTGAGCAGGATCCTGAAAGCCATATAGCTGCTCTGGTATTTCTAACTACGGAAAACCAATGGTTAACAAGCACTGAATATATTTGGAAAATGAATGGTATGAGAGTGCAGAGGAGCTAATTAATGCTCCTACCTTTTCAAATGCCTGTTGAGATCAGGACAAGTAAAATGTATTTTGCCCTTTAAGGAAAGATTGAAAACAATGTCAATTATGACAGTAATATGGGAGAACAAAGGCAGGTGCCATATGGTGTTATGGCATATACAAGGATGATCACTTACTAAAATGAATAGAAATTTACTGATGGGATGTTACTGCATTCCCTAGTATTGTAGTAGTGCTTGGGAGTTTTATTCATGAATCAGGACCCCAGTAAAGAGAAAAATGCTATGCAGAGAAGAAAAATTAAGAGATCCCAGTATCAGTGGGGATCAGCCTAAGCATACCTGAGCCAAATCCCATGTTCTAGTAGAAAGGGGCCTGGTTTTGTTTGTTAGGAGAGTCCTTTGGGCTTTGTGCTTCTACATCTGCATTATTCTCTTGAATTCTTCCTCAAAACATGACTCTTGCCAAAGACAGAGGATTCTTTGGCCTCATCAGCTGCTAGAAAATCTGTCAGGTTTCTGATATGTCAGCTAATATATACACATTTTGTATGAACAGGGCTCAAGAGTGATAGGTGGGGAGTGCTGCCTTGCATAGAAGATCTGTGCTGTCTCAGAGATGCTGATGCTTATCTAAAAGTGTGGTTACATGGTGGTTCTCAAAAGAGGAAAAATTACTTTTTGTGCTCTATTTTAGGCGCCATTTATTTTCTTTGTCTGCATATAGTAATTCTGTATCAAAACCAAGTGTGTTGGTAACTCTCAGACTCTCAGTATCTCCTCTTAGCCTTCCTATTTGCTTTGCTTTGCTCTCTCTCCCCCCACTACCTCCTCTTTCCAAACAACCAGTATCTGTCACTTTTGCCTTAGCCAGACTCAGCCTGCAGCCAGCTGGCTTTCAGCTGACTCCCTGACTTGTGTGAAATATTCTGTGAATTCCTCTAGCTTAGATTATTCTTGTTGTAAGCCCTCAGCACGCCTTTATTTTCACTTCTGCCACAGAACATGGTCCCTGAAAGAGAACATGACATGAATGAAAAGCCATCACCTGCTGCTGAGTCAACACTCTCAAGTGTGTGAATCCAAGGACAGAAGCTCTGTGACTAGAGAACACTTCCCAAAATTTGGCCTCTGTCTCCGTGAGGCACGAAGGTCTTTGGAAGTCTGTCACTACACATATAAAGTCATTGAATACAGAGCAGTGGTCAGAAAATGCTCAGCTCCAAAAGAGAAATGGGGGAGCACAAAGGTGCATTGGACTAGAGAGGACCCCATGAGTTAATGCCTCCCACTCCTTGCTGTTGCAGGCACCTGGCCTGGAAATCCTGATCCTAAATGGATCACACTTTGGCACCAATGGGACTAAGCAGTGGAACTGATCCTAATAAAAGTTGTTCTAGTCCTCTGGGGATTTGCAACCTTTTTCCAATAGTCAAGCTAAATTTATTAAAGGGTAATGAGTATCCATTTGTTTTTGCAGCAGAAGTGTCTTTTAGTTTAAATAGCTTTTAGCCTCTGCTAAGTTTACAGAAACTTAGACTGCTCAGTTTATAGAAAGCAACCTTTATTCTCTTAGGCCACACAAGCCAGCATATTTTAATCTCATTTAAGAAGATAAATTCTTCATTTCCTTGATTATTGTAGTTTTGTTACAGACTAAATTAATCTTCCTTGCATCTGGATGCCCGAGACTGCATATTGTATTCCAGATGGCCTCATCATGCTCTTGTTCTCTAAAAATGCCTCACAAGGGACATCTGAAACCAAATTATTTTTCCAGCTATGATTGAATAATCAAGCCAGAATTTTATTGCTTTCTGGCACCTCCAGTGGGCAATCCCCAATTTCTAACATATTTTTTTCATTAGTTCGAGGGCACAGTTTTGTCTGGCCTGTGGGTGAGCACTTATCTGAGCAAACTGGGGAAGCAAAGTGCCTTTGCTCCTCAGTAAAACGGCTGTAGTCAGTGGAGTGACAGAGCCAGTTTCCCCAAGAAATTGATTCGTGTCCTATCTGGTGCTGGAAGTGCTAATCTATCCCTATTGACCACAGAAGAAACATAGGAATTCCATGTTCCTAAACTTGATTCCTAAACTTGGGTAGGTGGGCTGAATCTGGCCTATGTGCAGTACACACACACACCTTGTAGTGTGCACTGCAAAATTTCATCCTGTTCCCTTAAGCCAGGGGCATCCATTCTCTCCTGTGCTTCCCAGTTCCCACCACTGCAGCACAATTGATAGAAATGATGTAGGACTGGTTGTAGGAAGGCCTTATTATGTTTGCTTTCTCTGATAATAAAACTCGGTTCCCTAGAAGGACAATGGTTCAGCTGCCTTTTCACTTAGCATGATTATATCCTGCTTCCAAGTGGTAATGTTCTATTTTGTATCTTCTGTATGACTGTCTGATTCACTTCTTTTTGGGCTATGCTGAACATCAATTTCTTCACTCCTCTTTAAACAGCTTCTTTTATTCTCATGCTACTATTTACACAGACAAAGTTTATTTTGCTACATGTTTTAGTTTCCCTTGTGTAGTCTAGCATACCTTGAGTTTTGGCAATTTTAAGTTTATTTGTACGATTTATGATATACAAGTTTCTCTTTCCAAGCCTCTCAGATACGCTTGCAAGGCAGTTTCTCATTCAGTGAATCTCAAAAATGTTCTAGACAATTTTTCCTTCTAACTTGCAGTGCATAATCCTGTATCCTTGATTTCAAAGGCTCTCAGACCTTTTTCACATTCCAGATTCTTGAATTCTTTAGTCCAGTTAAACATCCATTTTAATTCCCCTGAATTCTATCAGTCCAGATAAATATTCCTCTTTGATATCCACTGTAAAGTCCAAAGTCAGATCTGCACATACAAATCTGTTTACTCTGTTACTCTGTTTCTGAGGTATCTCTCAAAAGAGAAAAGAGTGTTTTTCCATACATTATTTCCTTAATGACAACCATTTGAGTGTTTCCACAAGCTAGTACTCATTGAGATTCTCAAACTACCTTTCCTCGGGGTGGATCATATCCCTCTTACAATTGCATGGACCTTCCCTGTGCCGTTGTAAGCAACTTCCTTTAACTGCACTCTGTGCTCTCTGTGGAAAGCATCTTCGACAGAAATTCTGATAAAAATTAGTAGCAAATAAGGAAGAAAAGAAATGAACTTGGATTCTGCTACATTTCTAACTGTGGCTGTAACTGTTCCCATGACAATCAGTGAATTGGTTTCAGTCCACCCAGTACCACACATTTCTATTTACTGGCTTTTAGTTACTTCTTCTATTTTATTGGGAGAATTGTGGAAAAAATTTCTTATACCATGGGAACTTTTCTTTCAGGCCATTCACATCACTGTGAGATGAACAATTTTTTAGTTCTTCTTCAAAGTTTATAAATACAGCTCAGACAAAGTTATATCTCTTGTATTTGTGGGGAAAGAATGAAATAAAAGATAGGTATTTTTTACCCACAACTCAGTCATCTAACTGTGTGACTTGCACCTAGATTGAAGTAATTGCACTGTAACAAGTAACTGCGTAGCAGCAAATGGACTTAGAAAATTTAGGCATTCACTTTTTACCTTTACAGTGTTATCCACAGCAAGTGATTATCCCAAATCTTTTTTTTTCTTACAATTTCTTACACACTCCTTAGGCATATGTGTTGGTCCTAATAGACCAGAGACTGAGAGGAGGATCTTTAAAACTCAAGATTTGAGCTAAAAATGATCCTGTATGGTTAAGACTTGGAACAGACTTGTGTCTCCTGGTGACATAGAGCAGATGTATATGCTCATGTAAAATAAACCATGGGCTATGGACTTTGGTTAACAGCTTATTTGGCTGGCAGTTTAATTTCTCTGGTGTGTGTTGTCTTGTGTGCTCTTTGTCTCTCTCTCCTCCTCTCTCACTCCCCTCCTCCTCTCCACTGAATTTAAAGGTAGGACCTTGGAGGTCTGTATTTGATCATCCAGTGAAACTTCAGTGAGATGCGGTTTCTTTCCCAAGTTTGTGTCTTGGGGTGTTTGGCTGAAGGTAATTTTATCTCCTTGAACCATGTTAAAGCAGGCTTGGGATTTCAGCTATGCTTGTAGGAACTAATTAATAGGTCATAAACACATCACTGGAAGCAAATGTTTACCCTTAATTTTGAAAATAAAGTAAATTTGGAGATTTTTTCATCCTCACAGGAGAAAAATAGTCTGCTAAAACATCACTTCTATGTACCTTTTAATTAGGTTATTTAATCAAAATGCTTTTGATTTGAACATTATTGTTTTGTATTGCAGTCCAGAGGGACTGATCAGCCTGAGATTCAGCTTCCCATGGATACCCAGCAACACTTGGCTGCAAAACAGGATGGTCTTGTAAACTACCTGGAAAAGTCTCCTGAGGGCTGTCTCAGAACAGGGCATTAATCTTGAATTTTTATTTCAGCTCAATTTCAATTATTTAACTCTTTGCTCACTAGAAAAGAAAATAAACCTTTACTGCTGTTCTATGCAGGCATCTATGTATTTCAAGCACACAGGAATTTATGTAGAATACAAGCTGGTGATTTAAATTGGGTTGTGGGAATAGCACTGGGAAAGGCTGAACAAATAAAATGGAACTAGTTCATTCATCATTTAATAGCATTTAGCTTGGCTCATAAAGAGAGTGGCAGCTTCTATTGCTCATACAAGCACTTATGACACTATTAAAGAATGATGCCTCAGCTACTTCTGCTCCAAGCTGCAGAGTATGACAAATCCAAGTGGACTGAATTCTATTTAATACTTAGCACCTAAATGCTAACTAATAAAGCAAAGTGGAAGGGTAGTGCTTAGAAACAGCAACTGCAATATTTAAAACCTGATTTTAAGCAGAAGAATAATACCTTAGACAAAACTTTTGGCTCAGCATGTTAAAATGTTAGGTATTTCCAGATTAAAATCAGTTGACTATTATAAATTCATTTTGCATTAAAACAAGAAGATGTAATAGGATTAAAACTTCATTGAAACATGGCTTCTGCTCTAAAAACTTGGGTGATATCACTTAGTCACTGTGGAGAAATCTTGCTAGATACTCTCCTAAGTTTTCTTAAATTCATCACTGACCAATCTCTGAATCCCAGGTTTCAAAGAATATCCTGTCAGCACTGACCAATCATTTAGGCTCCCACAGATTCAGGACTTCTGCTGCAAAAGAGAAAGATGAGTGAGAGATGAACTCCCTGTCTTTGGTCAACAAAGCCTTTTCAGAAGTGTTCTCTCCCGAGAACTGCAGTGTAGACAGCTCCTGCATGTTTCTCCTTTGTGAAATAGGATCCCAGGGCTGCTGATGTGTCCTGTAGTCTATTTTTGCTCTGAATCACTGTTGTACCTCATGGGAACTGTTGTTCATTCAGGGCAGATGGTGCAGAGAAGTCACCCAGACAAAGACCCAAATGGCAAATCCCTCAGACACTTCAGTGCTGTTTCTGACAAGAATGTTCAGGTGAATCTGCAGTTACAAACTGAACACCTCTCAACTACTTTCTAGATGAAAAGCTGAAGTTTGCCCTTAATAATCTGTCACTTTTTGAGAAAAAAATTCAACATCATCACTTTGGAGATCAAGCATCAGACTGGGTAATTTTTCACTGAAAAGTAGTTTAACCAAAGCCTTTCTACCAGTCTTATAAAAAGCCTTCTAGGCTTTTATTCTCTGTTCCCACTAAGTTAAAGTTACCCACTCCTGCAGAGAACAAGGTGTTCCTAAATCATATGCAAACTCTGATGAATCTTTACTGATACCTTTATTTATGTGTATCCCCCTCGTGAATATCTGGGGATAGCTCCTAACTGGTTGCTGAGCCCCTCAGTATAAATGAAGTTGCAATTTGCTAACGGGCTATGTAGAATAGGATGGGTCAGGAAAAGCTGTGGGAGGTGAATATAAAAATGTCCTAATAATGTATCTAACCAGAAGCGAATTAAATACAAGCTGTTTATCTCTCACATTTGTTGTGTTTTCATGGTTCATCCTTCTGGCCTAAAGCTTATTTTTCCAAGTTATAATAATGAAACCAATAAAAGGTCTAAACAAGAAAAGAACAGTATTACTCAAGGCAGGGGTACATCTACCCAGCTATCTGGTTGAGAGCAGAGGTGCCCAGAATAGTGTAAAAGAACAGACCAAGCACAGAGTCATAATTTCCCAGGTATCCCCAGCCTCTGTGAATTTTCAGTTCAAGTGCTTCCTTACTTATAGGTGATACTATAACAAAGTAGTAATTTCTTATCACTTTTTTAATGCAGAGGTGATTTTAATATCCATAGTATCCTGTGGCAGAAAGATCTTTATCTAGGTGCAATGTGGATAAATGCCTCCCCTGTTTTGTTTTAAATCTATCACTTGCCCCTGCCATTTGATAGTCTTTGGTTCTTTTATTCGTTATAATGAGAAATAACTTCAGTTCACTTGTTCCTTGCTTTTCTAGGCATTTAATATGTCTTTCCTGAGATCCTTCTCTCTCTGCCACTTCTTCAGCACGCTGGAGAGTCCTGTCTGTGTATTTGCATGGAACACACTCCACAGTGTTCTCATGCTGTTGCTCCTCATTATGTTTTTTCTATTTTATATGTTTTTTGAGATGAAGAACCTAAGTGGCATACAATCATCAGCTTATGGATGCACCACTGACTTTTACTAAGGGGGCTTAATGAGAAAGATGGGGACAGACAATTTAGTAGTGCCTGATGCCATAGGACAAGGGGTGATGGTTTTAAACTAAAGAGGGTAGATTCAGACTAGATATAAGGAAAAAATTTTTTACTGTGAGTGTGGTGAAACACTGTCACAGGTTGCACAGAGAGGTGGTGGATGCCCCCATCCCTGGAATCAACCCTTCAGTCAAGGTCAGGTTGGATGGAGCCCTGAGCAACCTGACCTGGTTGCAGATGTCCCAGCTCATTGCAGGGGGCTTGGACTAGATGACTTTTAAAGGTCCCTTTCAACCCAAGCTATTCTGGAATTCTATGATAACAGACAGAGTAGTTTTAAGGTGATATTTTATTAGAAATATCTATTATAACTCAAACCCATGAGTGGTAATGGTGAGTTATGAATCTCTCAGGGCATGTGTGAGGTTAGTACTGGGTTTCTCACATGCTGTCAGTCTCTGCTTGGAAACCTTGTGTGGATTGTTGCCATCACCTTTTAGCCCCATGGCCCTGACTATCTCACTGCTGTCATTGCACTGATCTATTAATTTCTACAGGTCATATCTAAATCCACCCAGACCTGAGATCAAATCTCATTTTCCTTCACTGACAAAATGGACCACGTACACATTTCATTTCCAACCTTTCAACGTCTCTTAACAAGAGATAAATACAATTTATAACCAGCATTACCTATAATACCATAATTTAAATGTAACCACTCATATCTCCTGTACCTTTTCTACATGGAACATTGCTTTCAGGTACAGCGATTTTGTAACAATAACAACTTCAATGCCTTTGTTCCGGTTGCCAGTGAGCACTAAAAGTGACATCAGACACTTCTGGTGCGGACAATTAGAGATAACAAGTGTGAAGGTACGGATCTGGAGTCAGCCAGATGCTGAGATGTATAATTGTGTCATGTCTGTCCATGTGTCATGTCTGTGTCATGCTGTGTCTATGCCCTTCTTTTTTTATTTTGGAGAAGTTTTGTCTTTAGCCATTGAAGACATTGCTCCTGGATCCAGCAGTCTGCTTGATATCCTGTTCTCGTTGAGTACGTGCACTGCCAACTTAAGGGTTTAATTTCCCTCTTTTGCGTAGCGTTTGGTTGTAGAAGAAGTAGGAATAATTGGGTGCAATAATGGTCTGTTCATGCCTGCAAAGTAAAATGAACACATTCACGGGCTCACTTCCTTCTGCTGTTGCTGCAGACTGTTTTGCTCAGGCTGATTTGCAGTGGAAGCTTATCTCTAGGTTCTGGCTGTGAGAGGAAAAGTAAATAAGCCCAGGCAATTAGTGTAATGTTCATGCAGGTGCAAAGAGCCTGCATAAAACGCTATTTACTCTTGCCTTCAAACCCCTTTAATCATCACTGTGGAGCTTAGGTTGTACACGAGGCTTTTGTGTGGTGTATTTCCCAGACAGAGTATTTGAGTCCTTCTATCTCACTATAGAAATCCTCAGCCCTAGAGACATACCTGGTACCAAAATAACTCTGAACATCTCCTCAGTCCTTGATGGAATGAGCCACTTTAGTAATGAGTGGACAAGCTGTAGAGTCTCCAAGATAATTTGAAAGTTTATAGTACTGCTTAGTGGCATTGTAAAAAAATAATTCTGATCCATGTAATTCTACAAACAATAAATAAGTGTGGCACACATAAAGTGATAGGAATCGAAGGCTACAGAAAAACATCCTCACTACCTTGGTAATTATCTGCACATCTAATGAAATGTAAACCTCTGTGGAAATCAATATACCACTGGGATTGTCTTTTCTGTAATTTAATATTTCTTATAAATTTTTTTCCCTAGTAATGGAATTTCCTTTTGTTTGCTTGCTCTAATAGTACTTTAAAATGGAGCAGTTAAAACGTTGTTGAGAGGATTTCCCAAAACAGCTTTATTCATGTTGCTGAAATTCACAATAACTGCTTATTTCTTTCTCATGTGGTGCATCCTAAAAGTGAGTGATTTATCTATTAGGTTTACATTAGTGGTGGCCTGGGGGGATAATTTCAGGCAAAAATTCTATAATATTTTCTGCAGCAAAGCTCTTCCTTTAAGGACAAAAAAATCACAAGGCTATTGAACTGATGCTTGTATTCTCTGGTAAACTACAACAACAAAAAAAGGCAATTTTAGCCCATTTATTAAGAAAAGCTTTAGGTATAAGCAAATAGTTGAACAATGTGAACATTGTGTACTTTATTTTTGGATGAAGGATTTGTAAAATTGACTGAGTCATAGATTTTAGGGTTCAAAGACAATGTTTAATCAGCTAATGTAATCTCATCTATAAATTAGTTCATTGAATTCCAGTCTTGCATTAAGACCAAAACATGTGTTGGCTTAGGAACATCTATAACACATGCCAGCTTATGTTCTTGTGGTTCTTTTTCTTTTTTTTTCTTTTTTTTTTTTTTTTTTTTTTTCCCTCCTAAAACATGATGTATCTCAGGCACAGAACTTAAAGGTAGCTGAAAATTTTGGGCATTTATCATCATCCCTAGTCAGTCATCAAACTTTGACTCCATCTGCTACCACGTCTCATTAGTGTACATGTTTTCCTCTTGGTGTTGTCTCCTCCTGGGCTGACAGAATAACACATTTTTTTCTCCCAGACAGGGTATTTACAGGGAGGACAGAGAAAAATACTGTTAAAAGGGAGCTGGGGAAATAAGAGAGAAGAGCCCTCGTCAAGTCAGTCTACCATTCTCCCCTCTCCCTTTGGGCATTTAAGGCCAGCCTCATATCCGAGTGTCAAAACTGGCCCAGACATCTCATCGAGGTGGGTCATATTGGGATTTTGAAGGAGTTGTTGATGATGGAGTAGAAACAGGCAAGAAGGTGTTCCAGGAGGATCTACACAAGAGTCTCAGGCTTCTACCCTCTTACTCCCATTCCTCTGGACTACAGGACTTAATCTCTCCTCACTGCCATGTAGTTGACAATCCATTCAATTTCCTACAAGAGCCCCACCTTGGTCTCCCTCCTTCCTTTCCAAATTCCTGGGAGTGCATAAGGAAGAGGGAGGAGGTGAAGGCCAGGGACTCCTAGGAGGAAAAGAACAAAAAGGGCAGGGAGGGGAGGAGAAAGGAAGCTGTGGAGGGTGCTGGTGTGTAATGCTTCCTGATCCTGATACAACAGGTAGTAGCAGGGACTTGAGAAGTGCATTGACTACTGTCCCATGCCCTCCATGGGCCACACCATAAATGCATGTCCTGCACAGCATCTTCTGTTTCCCATGTTTGCACCCTGAGCCAGATACTGAGCCAGAAACCTTCAAATCTTTTCTAGACTGCAAGACTTCAGGTTTTGGTAATTTTGCTCTCAGTGGTATTATTTACCAGGAGTGATGACTGAACCCTATGAAAATGGTAATTTTGATGATTTTTTCTGTGTGCCATGCAGTGATTTGTTTCCAATTACTTTTCATCTACCATTCCAAGTCTATTCAATTCCAAACATGCACTAATCTATATTGTTCCAAATCTCCCCACTGGTGCATTCTGTCCTTTTTCATGGGGAAGTGATACACCATGTGCCTGAAATCCATGTGTATCTCAGACATGTTTCTGGTGTATAGCTGAATGTAACCAGATCCAGGTATAAGGAACACTAGCAAGAGCACCTCACTGGTAGCTGGTTCTACATTCAGGCCATGAGTAATATTTGAATCACTGTATAATTGCTTGAAAGAGATGCAGAAGTCAGCTGCTACAGAAAATGGAGGATAGTAACTACTGGTCTTCTTGGTAGTGTTTGTAGTTCTATACTCAATGTGTTTTACCAGTTATGAGCTCATGTTAACTTGACAAGTGAAATGTAAGATTTACTTGCCCTTTATTTTGGCTTTTGTACAAATATATTCAAATTATCCTCTTTTATTGGTAGTGCAAATGTAAGGTGTGTTTTCAATTATCATAAAGAAATTAATCGTGTAGACACCTGATTGCTAAATCTTTTGAATTATTTGATTTGTACATTTGTTTCTAAAAAAAATATTAAAAGAAATAAGGGAAGATGTAGTTGGAAAACAAATAGAAGAGTTGTGGGGTTGGCAAATGAAACTGTCCTTTTTCCATCTTGGACATTTTTCATTCTTCATTATGGCAAAACAGATGTCTGAGTTTCAGCCCAAAAACTAGATGATTTCTGACAGTATACAGCCAATCACTCATGAGTAATCACTATTATGCTCAAGAAAAGGGTGGGGGTTTTGTCTATAACACATTTAACAGAGGCTTAATACAGCACTGCTGAGTTGAAAAGCACAAAGTAAGTTGGAGTTTTCTTTGTGAACATACAGCAGCTGGAGAAATCTGTTCTGGGAAAGGAATTTGGTGGACATGGGGAAAGGTGGAAGATGCCCAGGAGAAATCTGGACTCCGTGCAGGTGATAGGACAACCACACATGGGAACTGGAGAGAAAGGCTGGGGTTCTTCAGATCCAGTTAAGCAGCTTGCAATTCAACACCCATGCTTTGAAATAACAGGAAGTGCTTTGCAAACTAGCCTCTCCAGAGGATAGATCTCTTATATGGAATGCATTTTTAGCCCTTTTTGTAGGAAAATTGCTGGTGATATCACACAAGACAGCAGAAGTCTTAGGCTGGATTTAGGTGAAGTAAGACTAAAACCCTCATGAAGTGCAAATTAATTGGAATGAGTTTAATTGGGACCACCAGTTTATTCGGATATCTCCTGGGGAACTGATTTAGTCTAATGAGAATGGATGGCAGTATCTACTGATTAACTGGGAGAGAGTTAGCACGTGCTGAGCTTAATGGGAAGGCTCTGGCAAGTTTCAAAGCGTGTTTAAGGTTTTTCCTAGCTCAGAAGGATAAGGTCTGGTTTCAGTTACCATTGTCAGAAGAGATTTTATTTAGGAATGAATCCTATTCACACTGTTTTGCATACAAATTCTTCCTTCCACCAGCAGATTACCCAATTGTGATATAATGAGGAAAACATATATTTTTGAAAAGTCAGACCATCTGTCTTCCTGCAGTAAATATAATTAGAGATAGATATAAGGTACCTTAGCAGGGAAAGGACAAGCAATTCTGATGTCAATGGGCATAACAGACAAGACAGGATCGACAGATGCTTGTGATATTTTAACAGCTATGTTCCTAGACTTTCTTCTCTGCTGTATCCGTTGGGTGCTAAAAAGTTATTCCTGCTCTGATCACTTCAGGAAGTTATTATATGCTTAAATTTATAGAATTATTGAAACCACAGCTAGATCATGTATAAAATTTTGCCTTCGAAGTTTCTTTGAGTGCCATGTCTAAGATACATCTCCTGTCCTTGCTTGTACTGACTTTTTGTATCTTTTCCCTTTAAAACACTCTGTGATTGTCTAAAATTCTTGGCATCTCAATTTAATTTAATTCAGAATTTCATATGCAGTGCATGATGTCATAAACTACACCTTAATATCTACTGATGTTGCCCTTTGGTTATCCTTAATTTCTTGTATAAATTCACTTAGGTTAAGAGTTTTACTTTGAGTTAAAAACTCTCTCCTGGTAGCAAAATGTCCTGCTGAGAAGGTTTTGATTTAAGATCTCCCTCTGTTTAACTTGGCTCATGCTTAAATATTTGTACTGTTGAATTTTAATTCTTTGTACTGTTCCCAGGGATCCAGGCAAGAAAAGTTTGAGTGCAACAATAATATGAATGATTGATACAGCCTCTATCAAAGTTGCCAACTTGCTAATCTCAACATTTGCAATGTTAATGTTTTCTACAAAATTGTCAGTTATCTCGTCTATTATGGTACTAAATAACCCTGGCTGCCAGAGCCAAGCTGTGCAGAAGTCAGCTACACAGTTATTAAATACTTTAAAGTCGAAGATATGAAAAAACAGCCTTTTCCCTTCCTCCTGGCACCTTTCATTTGTTGCAGGTGTTTGATTGCATTTCAGGAGTTCTAGTAGAAAATCCATGTAAACAGGTTACTCTCCAAGGTCCTGTTTGACTGTAAAGACAGCAGTTAATACCACAATTCTGCTTCTTTTTCATTTCTACTGTCAATTCCTGCTACTTCTTTCCACTTCACAATCCAGTGCACTCTTCCAAGTGTGAGACCAGACCTCCCACTGACCTGTGGTCATAGAGAAGTCATTCCCATTTTTTTTCTAGCTATCATTTTCCACACACCAGGCTGCTTCCATTAAGACTGTCAACTTTGAAGACTCCTTGGATTCAACCCCTCTATCTGGACTCAGAGCTTTTTCTTCCCTGTCAGTGAAATCCTGCGCTCTCCTCAGCCCACTGTAAGAATGTTTTTGTATCCACACTGTCCTCTGTAGGTCAAAAACTGGTCCTGTTTGTAACTAGGCACCTACTGAGGCCATTTTTATTGTGCAGCTCATGCTCTACCATCAGCTTTCTTGCTCACAGGTGACTCTGTGTGTTACCAGGACAAACCAACAGCATAAATTTCTAATCTAGGGGGAATGTGAAAATACGTTGTTTCCTACTCCTTAAGAAGTGGTGTAACTTCACAAGGATTTTCAGGCTTTTTCAGCCTATACAAATGAAGTATATGCTGCAAAAGGAAAAAAAGATAAAAGCAGCAACCCCCTGTAGTGAGCCATCCAACCTACTATTTCCTTCAACATCTTTATGCTGATAAAAGCATTTCATACTCCAGAAGAAGAAATGTGGGGTAGAGCTTGTGATTTGAATAGAAAGTAGGGACCTCATTAAAAGGAAGAATTAATCTGATTACTGAGTGATTTTCAACATGAAAAAGTTGCATCTGAAAGTTGACTTATATGTCTATATCCATCCCCCAGAATTTTGCTATTGAATCCCATAGAATATGTTTAAAAATAACTATTGAATTTATAATACAGAACCTACATTGACACAATTAAACCTGATCATGTCACTCTTCTTCTTCAGGCAAATTGCTTAAAACTCACTTGATGGCACAGTAGGTAGTCAATCATTTAGAAGACAGTGTCAAGAATCTTGGTCTTTTAACTGTGTTAGCAAATTTTGACATCATGAGCAAGAGCTTCCCATCCTGCAGTATTAGGGATCTCTGCAGGATTGCTTAAGGCATCTGTTGTTGATGCAGGAGGAGGTAATAGAGTCTGAGTAGGATGGGAAAAGATGTTTGGATACACTGCAAACTCATCACATACCACAGGATACAGCAACTCCCTTCAAAACCCTAGCTTTTTGTAGCAAAATCTGCTACAAAGCTGAGCTGGCTTTACTGTATTTTGTAGAAGGAGAATTGCAAGCCAAGATGGGAGAAAGTGGAGAGGCTCATAAAATTTTTAAGAGTACCTTTGTAGAAATGACCTTCCTCTGAGACATTCTACAACAGCTGAGACCTTAGGAGAAGGTAATCAAAGCCCTCAGAGCTCATCAGATTTTGATTTAAAAACCCACAGGCTTTAGGATATTGGGACACACTTCTGTGGGTGTGTAAAACCTTTGTTCACTTCAGGTTAAATCTGATTTCTACTTCTTAATGAATCAAAGCTTTTTACTGTTGGAACTACAGGAACAGCTAAACCAGGAGTGAGCAAAATATAACTTTGTACCCTGCTAAATAAAATATGTTTAGGGATGCTGCTGGTACTGTCATCTATAGAAGACAACATTGTCTCACCCCAGCGTGTTATCCAGCACTCACTGACATTAAACTTGGAGAGTCATACCTGGAGTATGACTATATTGTTCAGATAATCTATGTAAAAAGAAAACTCTCTTCATAAATGCCCTAGCACTGGCTAGCTATCTGCTAATGCTGCAGTGCTTAATAGAGCACAGTAAATATGAAAGCTGTATTTAGAAAAGGAAGTATCTTCACACCCTTTGGAAAAGCTCTGCATACTTAAGTAATGATTCTTGACATGCTTTTAGTCATTGTGTGGCTGTTCTTCCCAGGTTGATGCCCTGCTTTCAAGAAAATAAGATTTCATGGTATAACTTTTTAATGTCTTGGACTATCTGCTCTATTTAAATTTTTGAAGTTTTTGTTGTTTCGGTTTTTTGTTTTGTTTTGTTTTTCTTTTTTTTTTAAGGATTCTTTTAAGTATATTTCTACTGTAGGACAAAAAGAAGAAACACAGATATCCAGGGGGAACATAGGGATTCATAGGGAATTATGGAGTATCATCACATCTCAGGAGCTGGGTATTCATCTCCCATAACTTTAATTCATCTCACCATCTAGAAGAAAGACACTGGATAAAACTGCTTGTCTAGTCCCTAGTCAGTGGAAGAGATGTGCCCAGAGGTTGTTTCTGCTTATGTGCTTAGACACCTGTTTGAAGGTGCAGTCACATGGTAGAGGTGTTTCTGTCTCCCATTGGAATAGAGCAGAGCCTGGGCACTAGCTGAGTCCTTATACTTAATTAATAAGCTAGAAGTAGGAGACATGAAACACAAGTTTTGTCTCCTGACTACTGCTTCCTTGTATTAATTTTCCCAAGCCCAAAAACCTCATTGACTTCAGTTCCATTAGAGAACTAAAGCCAATGTACACTCCTCCATGACTTGTAGGTAAAATATCAAAGTTATTGTTTAAATTCCTTCTAGTTATATGGACCCCATCATTATACCTACCTTGTATCTTACAGGTTATTTTCTGGTGTATTTTTCCTTCCTTTACCTATTCTCAATGTTTCAGACCTTACAGCTGGTATTGACTGTTATCAGTTTTTCTTTCTACTTGCTACTTGTACAGCTTCCATTTTACACAGCAATTGTTCCTTCTTCTCCTAAAGTTTTTTAATCATAGGTTTCTAGACTTTTATTCCTAGATGTGAGATCTGTTTTTAGCAAAACAATGTGAACAGTGATTGATAAGTGTTTAAAATCTTTTCTTCCAGATGGCTTGACTCAAAATAATTTGCAAGATTCACTCCTTTGCATTGAAAACAGATATCATTGGTTTGGACTTTATTCTATGTACCAATATCAAATGTAACAAATTCATGATCTCTTTCCCTTAAGCTACAACTCAGTTCAAAGATGAGTCCCTGCATTTATCATAATGAAGGAGAGATTCCTTCATGTTTAATGCAGCATTTTTATAATCAGAAGATTGTTACTGTAATTTTTTTAACCACTGGTAAGGAGCTCTGTAGTGGCTGTAAGAGACCACCAGCATAGGTCATTAAAGCTAAAGAGGACAGATTTTTTCCTCCTCTCTGTTACAAACAGCTCTTTATAGAGATTCTGCACTACTCATCACAGTGTTATTATGATCTGTGGCAGGCAGAGACCAGCATATGATCTACCTCTGCTATCTATTAATAATTGAGGAATATTCAGGACTACTATTTTAGAGTTGCCAGGCACAATAGAGAGTGTTGTTCCCAAGCTCTGCAATCCACTTAGCCTATCCCAAACAAGCTAAGTTAACCATTTTAGTTGCACAAGTCTTTTCCATGAGCTGAAGTCATTTTCCAGCACCAATACATATACATTGCTTCTAAATCTCCTAGTTTATTACTAGATTCTTAGTTCTGGCATGCAGACAGCTAAAGAGTCTCTTTTCATACATCTTGGTGGCTGTGGGTTGATTGGTTTTATTGTGATTGGTTTTGTCCTTGACATCTTGATAGTATGGCAAAATTCTTCATCTTTCAGCCTCTTTTTGTTATCTAGGTTGATACCTGGCTGGTACAGCTCGCCAGTTGCACAGGCAGGACTTTCCTAATTGCTTTAGATGAATATAGCTAAACCTAGCATCTTCTTTTCCTCACAGCAGATGGATCAGGATTCCACAGAACCCAAATTCTCCACCTAAAGCCACATGCCTTGCTATCAGCTCTCTTCCTGCTTTCTATTCTGTTTTCCATGTAGTATAAGAAGGCTCTCTGACCAGAACTTGTATGAATGGCTCCTGTCTTTCAGCAGTCTACTGGGAAGTCTGTTAAAGACAGTAAAGCAAGCTGGCATTAGCACCTGGGGGGGAATAACCATTCCAATTCCTCATTCTAATCTCTGAGCCTTTAGAACGGGTTAAATCAGCTTAAGGGAGAGCATGTGTAGTTAAAATGTTGAAAGAAGCAGGCAGATTCATGCTTCTTTAGAGCTCTCTTCCTAAAGGGCTTCTGGCCTTCTTTCGTCCTCCTCATGGAATATATTCTCACTCTTAATATTTATCTCTGGCTATTTAGCCAAAAGAAAAATTCCTGGAAGTTGAGCAATAGAAAGCTGAGCAAGACCATGTAGTGAGGGTTTATGAAAAATCTCATTGCAGCAGATAAAGCCAATTACATGTGTCATCAAGGAGTAAAATAACTCTTGCTCTAATGAAATTTCTTCCCTTGATGTTATATTTATGGAGCTCTTGCGTCAATGTATCTGGGAACATTGAGATGAAGATACATTAATATAACAGCATAAAAATTCTCACAGGAGCAGAGCAGGTACTGGGGAATCATCCAATGGGGAGATAATTCTCCAGTCACCCTGAGAAGGGGAGAGGAGACAGCTGCTTTCCCTGGTGTCGCACGAGACTGTGAGCATCTCTCCTGCCTACAGGCTGCTTCCCTCCTCAGTGTGCTCTAGGAAGAAATATCTAACTGGAAAAAAAGAAAAGGAGTAAATAAGCAGAGACATTTAGACTGAGGAGGAAAAGTTTTGTGTTCTCCAGCCTCTGGCAGGGGTCTCTCCTGGTTGCAGGGTTCTCAGGACTCCAGCCAAGGAGAGAGGGGAGCCACTGCCCCTGGAGTGTCTCCGGAGGAAAGTTTTTCTTGCTCATCTTCCTCCTCATGTCAACCCCATAAAGTCACATGGCTTGGGCTTTACATGTCAGAAACCTTAGTGCAGCAGGTTGACATAACCATATTCTGAATTCTTTACATTTTCTTACTAGGCTTACTTGGAGATCTAACAAAACTGACTTCCCCATTGAGACAACCTTCACTAGCATCTTGAGTTGGGTATTGAATGGTTGCACCCTATTAGAAGAAATTAAATCTATCTTAATAAGATAGATTCTATAATTAGTAACTTAAACTCTAATTTGCTTTCCTGGCATCATGTATAGAAATCATAGTTTTACTTTACTAGGCATGTTTTGTCTATTTATTCACCGAAATCTTTGATATCTCTCTGTATCCACGTTAGAAATTTGAAAGAAAAATAGCTTAAATATTGAAACAGGAAAGTACCAGAAGGTTTGATAGAAACCTTATATGATCAGCTAATTTGAGACAAAAGCATGCTAATGTTGTACCATGTTCACGTCAATTAGTCTCTTCTTACAAAAAACCTAGATTGTGGGACAAAACAGAATACTTTACTACTTTAACGTCACCGAATAGTGGAACAAATTTCATTGAAATTACTACAGCTGCTGTACAAAGATCCATTCAGTAAATTATGCTTTAAAAAATGCATTGAGAGACTTGGGCTAATTTTATTAGAGGGTTTAATTCAGATTCTCTGTCTAGTAGTTGGGCAACTGTGAAAGAACTATTTATTAATTTAAAGCTTATACTGCTGATTGATGCATGCTAATACATTTTAGATTTAATAATCCCATCTTCCTTAATTGAATTGTATTTTCTCAGACAGAGCATATAATTAAATTAAGTCTTTTCTAATCCTTCTCATGCCAGATTATTCTATGGTACATTGGGGAAGAATAGTCAAAAGTGTGAATTTAGTTCATTTAAGCCTATTGAAAAAATCTGTAGTCATGTGGAAGTTTGATATATCAATCATTTCCCAAAATAAAGAGATTTATTATTCCATACAAATGTTCTGCAATAATTACAAAGCGTATAGAGGCAACAAGACTTAAAATACAACTAGGAAGGAACCAGTTTTAAGAAAATACAGCAAATTTCTACAGCAGATAGTGAAATCCTCGTACCACATTACCAGCAAGTCACTTTAGACAATTGCTCTCAAATGCTGTTATGGAGAATGAAGATATAAGAGGGAAGACACAGAAAATGAAGCCAAGATGTACCTAAGAAATCAAAGAAGAGAGGAATGAGAAAATGCTTTACTGGACACAATATGCTTGTGTATACATTGTCAACTCTTTCTAAGATGCAGGTCCAGAGCCTAGGAAGGGTTCTCCAAGACTAAAGGATAAAAAACCTTGTTTCAATGCAGGGGAAAAATCATTTAGAGTTGGGGATGGATTTCAAGAAGACATGCCAAGGGAAAGACAAAGCAATAAAAGTATTTTTCAGGGAAGAAATTTATCTGTCAGCTGAAATTTTTATAATCTACTTTGCCCCTTCACTAAAAGAGTTGTAAGAGGAGGAGGATAGAGTTTAGGCATACAGAGGTTTACTTATTGAATGCTTTTTTCTGATTGCTGTGGACCTTTTGATAGAATAAAACTACAGCAATATAATTCATAGTGTGGTCTTCAAGCTTGGCATTTTCTTCTTTTTATGATAGATCACAGGAATTGAATAAATGGATGTGCTATCAATGTATCTTCTGTGCCCATAACACTTTAGATGATCTATTCTGCAAAGTACTGATATGGAAATAAGCAGCATCTTTTTCTCTGATAAATGAGGTGTTGTCTCAAGTCTGAATTACTGACCTGTTCTTATCTGTCCATTTGTCCAAAATTATAGAATTTATCCTTTTTAGTAAACAACACTTGTTTCTGACTAAATACAACTTGCAGCAGAGTCTGATTTTTCTTCTTGATTTCCCTATACTATAATTTTGTTAAAGATAACATCATGGGGCTGTAGTGTTTTGTCTGAGGATTCTGGTATCATGCTCTTTGGCATTTCACTTGAAGAATGATTTGCTCTTAATGTCATATTCAACCTGGTATTACCAAAGGTCTTATAAAGATTTGTTTCCTTGACTACTCCATGTTACAGGCTTGAAAGGTAATTCCATAGCAGTAAAAGGGAAAAAAACCTTTGACACTGGTGTATAATTAATAACGTATCACAGAAAGAAATCTGTTTAGCAAAGTGCTGTCAGGGTTCTGCTTGTGAAGTAAAAACATGCTTTTCTTTCTGTGCAAGTGATTTGTAAAAGAAATGCAGGATGATTACTTTTCTTCCTGGTACAACAAGTACTAGTGTTGATCTTTAATGTTTCTTTATGGGGACAAGCCTGCCTTGACTGAGCAGGGTGTGTCACTTCACACAGCTCCTCAGCTTAGCGCTGACAACTGCAGGAGTTTGCTCCTAATTTGAAATAATGCCAAACTACATGGCATACACTTTGTAAAAGGACATTGCAATAAAATCCATTTACACCTGGACCTCCTGCTAAAGGTCTTTTTGTCAGAGTCATCTTGAAATACTCCTAAGGTTTTCAGTTCAGTGCATGTCCCGTGTCTAACATGAGCTCAGGATAAAGGCACTTGTCACTTCTTATTCAGCTTTTTTGGAATGGTAATCCAAGCAGCAAACTTAAATTATAAACAGGGATCCTTTACCTAAATTCAATGAATCCAAACAAACCTGGCCCTAGGCTGGGGAAGGGTCCTGCCATTTCTGGCCTGGGTTCTGCTTAGATGTACTCTTTGATATAAAATATGGATGAACAGGGTATCACTACGCAGGCTGATTGCTCCGCTAAGCAGGAATTACCTGGCTGCTCATCTTTTTCAAGTGTTCAGGACTTTGCTCCAGGCACTAGATATCTTTTGTGGCTAAAAGTTTTTTCTCAGTTTAGAACTGTTTTACTTTGCTGACTTAGGGCCAGTTCTTTGGGAAACCAGCAGCGCTGAGGATCTGTTGTTTATAAATGAACGTAATCAGTTCATTATCTAACCCCACTGACAGCAGGACAAACTTGTTGGAAGCCAGAGGGTAGTTTTACTTGCCATCAACTTCCTTGGTCTCCTACGGCACTGCAATTATGCTTGAAAAAGGTGTCTTTCCTATCAGCTCATTAGAAGCCTTTCTAAGCTAGCTAGTCAGATTCACAGCCTGTGCTCTTTCTTCTGGCACTATAGATGAAGTTGAAAAAATGTGCTTATAGTCTTTCCTTGTACCTATCATCTCCCACATTTCACATCAGTGGTATGCCTTGCCAGGGTAGAGTCCTTCCTGATAAGAAAATGCTAAATAAATTATAGCTGGAGGGAATAGATACGGTGTTGACTGATGCTAATTCCCTGAAGTCAATGTAATAGTGTCTTCTGAGGCTGTGTTAGTGACAGGAGGTTGAAAGAATAAATGTTTCTTTCTGGAGGAAAAAAGAAAAAGAATGAAGTACAGGATTTAATATTACACCTCTAGTGAGCAAAGAGGATTCTGCTGGAGGTACATGCCACTTGTGATAATAAAGAAAAGGTCTTACGATGTTGATCATCCTTCATACCTTTAGTACTGTTCTGTGAGCACAAAGTATACAGCCAGAAAATGTACTAATTCATCTTTCTCCATCCCTCTCTTGATTTTCAATTCACAAAAGTCATTGTCTTATCTCAATTAATTCTGTATTCTCTCCTGTACTGAATAAATGAAATGATTTTGGATTCTGCAGATGCAATACTATTTCTAAAAAGTACTTTTCTTTATTTAGGAAAAAATTAATAGATTATGAAACAGATGATCCATAATGACCTGTACTAAATACTCTAAGTATCATATACTAACTGAGTGCCAGTACTCTGCTTGTATTTCTTTCCTGTATTTCTTCCTTTCCTTTCCTTTCCTTTCCTTTCCTTTCCTTTCCTTTCCTTTCCTTTCCTTTCCTTTCCTTTCCTTTCCTTTCCTTTCCTTTCCTTTCCTTTCCTTTCCTTTCCTTTCCTTTCCTTTCCTTTCCTTTCCTTTCCTTTCCTTTTCCTTTCCTTTCCTTTCCTTTCCTTTCCTTTCCTTTCCTTTCCTTTCCTTTCCTTTCCTTTCCTTTCCTTTCCTTTCCTTTCCTTTCCTTTCCTTTCCTTTCCTTTCCTTTCCTTTCCTTTCCTTTCCTTTCCTTTCCTTTCCTTTCCTTTCCTTTCCTTTCTCTCTGATAAACCCTGTCTTTGCCATTTTCAATTTATTTTGAAATGGGAGATAAGCAGCTGGAATTGTAATTTGAATCTAGGGAAACCTAGGAAATCCTCTGATATTTTCTATAGGCAGTTAATTCAGGTAGAGAAGACCTAGAAGTTATTTGGAAATTTGCTCCTTGCTCCTTGATGACCTTGGCCAAGAAATGTCAGTCTTCTATGGTTTGTTTCTTGCATTCACAGGTGACACCAGCTTTTGTGAAGGACTTTGAGATGTGAAATGCCTGCTACAGAACACCTTTTCAGGCTTATTCTTGTTCTTGCTTTCTCTGCCATTTGTGGTGAATTGGGAGATAATCACAAAGGACCGAGGCACTTACAAGAAATACACAGGTCAAAAATACCCACATCCCACACATATTTCTGTTTTTTTCAGCTGTTTTGAAAGCAACGGCTTTTTCTGTTCTTGGCTGGTCAATATGGTGTCCCAAGGGATTTTGCTAAGAGACAGAGACCAAACCATGGAGATCAGGATGAAGAAAATGATTGAAACCCTCAGGTATCAGAAATGCATATCAGTGGCCAAGAGATAAGACATATTAAGAAGGAGTTTTGTCATCATGCAACAGAGATGGTGTTGGAAGTGAGAAGGGTTCATTGTCACTTTGCACCTTCCTTAGGCTTCTCATAGCTGTGGAAGATGTCCTACTGAGAGGGAGAGACAGAGCAGAACAGTCTCATGCTTTTTGGAAAAATGGAAAGTAGTTTCCAGAACAGTCTCTCATGATGTCATATTCATGTAGAGCAATCAGGAAGTGGCTGGGCTGCCTTAGGTGTCTCTTGGGAAGAGGATTGGGCAACCATCACCAATCACATAACAATGGGGCAACAATGGGAAGTGGATCTCTGTTCAGAGAGAGTAAAAGGACTGAGAATGTCTGAAAGCCTGTGTTCTCATGCTCATGTTCCCAAATTATCCAGGAGAATTCATTTATTTGACTGCAAAACTCATGAACCTACTCAGTCTGAGCTTGTGTAGTTGCTGCAGGTGTTAGCGTGTGTAGGTCCTATTGTCTACTTGGCAATATTTTTAACCTGGAATATGACTGTGAAGAGTTAGGGAGAAATGGACATCTTTAGCACAAAGTGCCTGTAAGCACAAAACCATCCAGCCTTAAGTCCTCCTAGAAATGCATTTTTCAACTGCTATTTTTATAAATTACTTGTTTCTGTGGCATTTACGGTCATTTCCTTCCTTAGAAATGTTATTTTGCAGTTGTTTAGTCCACAAAGCACAAACCTTCTCTGGCTTCTGCCTTAACTAACCAACCAGTATAAATTTCTCTTGAAATTCACAGCTGTCTTCACTGAATGTGAGTAAATGAGCCTGTCAGGTTGAGCTGACTCCAAACTTTCTTGTCTTTGGGATGCAAATCCTTTTAAGTATATTTAGGTCATCTCTATTTGATTTTCATGGGACATGGGGGAGGAGAAGAAACTTCTTCCATAAAGGAAAGAAAATGAAAAAGATGGGCTTTAAATCACTCTGTTCAAAGTCACTATCAAAGTCGTCATGTTCCATTCAAGAACCTGAGGATGCTGGGCTTCTGTTTTCCTTATGTTTGTGTGAGAAAAAGGATTTCTCTCCATTGTTTTAATCTTTCACCTATGATTTAAATCATATTGGGGTTGTGACTGGTAGGTGTCATAGGAGACTCAGGTGCAATCTAGTCACTGGTTCAAATTGCAAAGCCAAACTGCTGGTACTTGGATGTTTTTAATGTCTGACTGAAATTGTTCATCAAATTCCTCACTACTTTCCATATTCTTTACCTTCCTGGCCTGGATACCCAGCAATCTGCTTCTTTTAAAATAACATTTCCCTGACACAAGGTCTCGGAGCACCACTTAAAATTGCCCAGCTCATATTTAATTCATATTTGGATTTCCCCAGCTGGAGATACTTAAGTATATATTATGACCAGTAAAGGGGAAAACCCCAGATATTCAAGAGCTGGATAAATAACTCTTAATAACATAGAATATAAAGTATTTGCATTATCTCTTAGTCCTCCTCCAGCTCATATGCAGAGGCAGAAACAGGATAAAAATCAGTGCAGTGCTCAGAAAGTGCAGCATTTCAGACATGATCATCCTTAACACAAACCCCTCTTTACTGCTGGTTTATATAATAATTTCTTCCAACTTTATGGCAGAGTTGCACTCCCAGTCTGCCTTAATGTGAATGAAAAATCAGGCTGTGATGTGTAATATTGCAAAAGTTCTGTGGTAAAATTTAGCTGTAAACTTTGTACATTTTTATTGAAAAAATGTAAGAGTTTTCATCTTGACAGATGATAAAATGTATAATGCACTTTGTGCAGAGGGCTGGTGCTGGCTTTGCAGAGGTGGGAACCAGAGCTGATACCATCCAGCAGTGTGTTTGTCAAACTGTGTAAAAATGACATATTTTAGGGTGTTTCTGGATAATAAGGTCTCCTGAGCTCTTTGCAGCTGGATTTCTGTGATCATGTTTTCAAGAACATTCAAAATGCAGATGGGGGAGGAGAAATGGGTGTAATTTTCATTAGCAGTTGGGTTTATTAAGCAGCTATTATTAGGCTCCAGTTCTTCCCAAAAGAGGATACCATTAAAAATCTGGTTTAAGGCATTAAAGGTAAATCTACGGAACTAACTGCAGCCAAAATCCTTAAAACTTCAAAAGCTTTCTAAAATAACGTTGCTTAATTCCAGACAGGATCATATGTAGAATACAACTGGATTGAGATCTTATAAAGGATTTCTTACCATGTGGTTGGGATGACTTGCATAATCTACTTGTAATTGCTGTTTGTGAGCAGCAGGACCATGGCAGAGCATGCTCCAGAAACTCAAATAAGTGCAAAGGTAAGTGAAGATTACTGATGACAACTGGAACTAAATATTATAAAAAGTTATTTGATTAAACAGTGCTTTGATGGAATTGCAGTGCAAAATGTGAGAACTCTGACTAGTCTTTTCCCACATCTTAATGGAGAAAAGAGTTATAAAGATTAATTATTTAGGAAGACAGCCTGTATATCCCACTTCTTAACCAGTGCTTACAAAACCAAAGAAATCTTCTCCAGCTGAAGACACTTACTGTGGTAAGAACAATAGTTTTATGAGGAGTGACAGCAGAACTTTAACTCTGTGCCACATTCCTCTACTGTTCCATGTGTTGTCTTGCCCAGTTTAATACAGCAAGCTCTCCCCTGATTTCAGGATTGCATTTTTTAGCTCTTAGCCAAATCAGACACCAGGGTTTATATTTTATATTTATACTTCCACTTCTGATGTGACAGAGGTTTCAGCTGGGTACCCTTTGCTGTGATCAGAGGTATGCTTTCAAATATTTTTAAATATTTTATAGATTAGCACCCAAAAGGAAGCAGAGCCTAGAAAAGAAGTAACTGCTACATCAGCTTCTTTTCTGTGACTGCTGATGAATTAATAATTATTCTTTTACATCTCTTATACCAATAGCAGGCATAAAAGGCTTTAACATTCAGGATACCAATAAATGTTAGAAGAGGGAGCCACAGTGAACTCCTAGATAAGTTGTGATGAGAAGGACCAGTCACTGGGAGAGGGGGAATTGTGGGTTACCTGTTAGGGCAGGGAGTAACTCATCTCCTGGGAGCATCCCATGTTGTCTACAGGGGGAGCAAGGGACCACTGCCTGGGTGTCTTTCTTCTCCTACTTGGTGAATTTGAGCCCACTAAATAGTCAAAACCTGTGTAGGTGTGGGTGTATATATACATGTGTGTGTACAAAGGGATGGGGTAGGGGAGAGAGGGAGGAAGTAAACACATGGTTTTTATATTTGGATTTGTAAAAAGGTAGAGAAATCAGAAGTGCTTGATTTTAGAATGACAAACTAAACAAAACAAAACAATATACACAGCTGTTCCTCCTAAGCAGGAAAGGGAGAGAAAGGTATCCAAGAGCCCACCATAGCTGTTGAATAACCAGACCAGCTGTTCAATTCAACTGTCTCTGAAGTATTGAGGGCTTTTGGAGCACCCAAAAATCAAAAGGTTTGACTTATCTAAATCAGATATGGTACTTTCTTACTCATCTTTTCCCTTTTAATAGAGTTTCTACTTCACATTTGTTTTGTGTCTTCAGTTTCAATATTTCAGAAAGCAAAGCAGTCTGGAGCTAAGTGGTGTGCAGAGCCTGATTGATCTTCTCCAAGCCTCTAAAGCTATCTTCAGTGACTGTCATATTAGTGGGATAAAGAAAGGCACAGTGCTCCAAGGGACTGGTTTTACATCTTTCTGTGCTGTGCTCTGAAATAATTTCTCAAGGATTTAACTGGATGCTGAACAGCAGTTTAAAAATTCTTTGCTTTGATCTGAAATACCTGATAAAAACACATGGATTTTCTGGAGTCTTTTCTGTGTTTCTAATATTATTATTTCATTTACCAGCCCAAATGACTCTATTTTATTTATCTTTTGTAGCACATAGGTAATAAATCTTGGGCTACAGATGAAGTGATTTGGGCAAAATCCTGAAGTGGTTTGGGAAAAAAGAAAAAGCAACAAAAGAAGAGTGAGTAAAAAAAGCAATAACCCGAGGCCAAACATTATTTATGCTTTTATAGCATTTAAACATTTATTTATGAAGAAATGTCTGCTACAACCCAGCTTAACTTTGCCCTGTTGTTAGCCAGTTGCAAAAGCTCAGTCCCCTCTTCATTGTTATCTATTGAAATAGGATTCTGAGATAACCATGGCATTTTCAAAAATTTGTTTATTAGTGAAGGCTGGTGCCTGTCCTGTATGTTACTATAGTCTGTACTCACTCAAAATCCACAATAAACCGTTCCCCCCACTTCAAGCTGCTCATTCATGCAATTGCTACCTAAGATCTTTGGAAATTCAAAACTGTCATTCTTTCCTCTCGAAACATTATCTTCACATTCCTTTGTAATTTTACTCCTACCAGTGAGCACAATGTCCCAGCAGCATTAGCCACAAGCCAGGCACCAATGGCATTGCCATTTCTTTTTGACATCTTCAAGCTATTTTGAATCAGTGGTGCTGTGTCTTGCAATGTGGAGCCCACAAAGGCTGCAGTGTTTTCCTCTCTTGGTTATTAATTGGCCCATGACAGTGACATTGACATTGTGGTGGCAGACATGCAGATTGGAAATTAATATGCTGAGATTGATAGTTACAAAAGAATTTAATTCAGACCATCCAAGCTCTATTAAATCACTTTAAAAAAAAGCTGAGTGGAAGCATCTAAGAAGCATGAGAAAACCTTGAATTACCTTATTTAAATTTGATACTTAATGAAAACATAAATATTTTAAACCCATAAAGTTATTAACTAAATTTACCGGAATTATTTTAAAGGTACAATTTACTCAGCTAGATCATCAGTGAAGGCAATCTCTATTTAAATTGATGGAGTTATGTCATTGTACACAGCTTGAGCTCTTCACATGATATCTTTTCTAAGCGTCACTGCTTTTAGAGCTTGACCTTTTTTTTTGTGACAGCTACATACATGTTTTTCCAAAGACTTAAGAACCATAAACCACATTTAATATATTTTTTTAAAAAAAGCACTTATGATAACTTACCATTCTGTAAAGTTTATCCTCCAGATCCTGATTAATTCTTTGTAAGGCTAGGTAATTGTTTTGTATCCTAAAACAAAGATGATATCATGTAACTGAATGCATTGCTTTTCATGTTGTTTTTTACCTGTATTTTCACATCAGTACAAAACCTTGGCTTGCACTACTTGAATTCTATTTGCTTATCACTCCTGTTACCAGTCAGTTGTTGCCTTTGAAATGCAATTACCATCTGCTCCCTAAGCAAACTTCTTTGTCATATTTGCTTACTATATTTAGCAGCAAATTCCAGCAGGAACTGAAGCTATGTTGGTTGTTCTGCACTTGTGTGCAGACACACATTGCAGCCTAGGAACTTGCACAAGGTAATTATAGTTTTACATCAGGCTCAAGAATAGTATGTTATAGAGGAAGCTTGAGCTGTAGGCTTAGGCAGCACAAAAATAAAAGATTTATTGTGAAATTGCAGCAGAATCCTGATGACTGTAGCAACATGTGGGCATCAACATGTGACTTAGAAGAGAATATTTCTTCTTTCAACAGGAGTTCAAGGAGTTGCTTATTTTTTCAGGAAGTATATTTAGATACCTTAGCTGGGAAAAGATGGGTATTTATTTTTATCAGCACTTAGGGACTGAATGAACTCTCAAAATGAGGCTTCCCTGCTTATTCCAGAGCAACACACCAAAGAAAAGTTTCAGCCTGCACATCTTTAGGTTACTTAGATGGTAACCTTGGTATTGTAATGAGCAAGCCTGTGGGAAAACATTTTCCTACGGGCTGTGGGAAAAACATTGGAATTTTGGTAGTAGCTTTCTCTTCACAGAACCTAAGGAGGATAGCTCCTTGTTCATTAGTACCCATCACCTCAACAAGATGTATAACAAATGTAAAGCAAATATTAGAAGCTCAGGGTTGAAAAGTTTGTCTGAACAAATCTATGTGTCTGTACTGATCAATAGGTCAAAGTATTTTCAGCAGTGAGGAGATTTTAGGTAATGTGGAAGTGTTTTCACTGTAAGAGTGAACTCAGATGCAATACACGTTTATACAGCAGAACACACTTCCTCTCAGAAGTCTGGATCCAGGTGTAGTTTCTGTGGTTACCAGGATGGGACTGGGATTAAAGAAGTCTCTTTGGTTTGTCATTTGGTTAGGAGTGGCTGTTGAAATTGGAATGAAGCTCTTTTTCCAAACATGCCATAGCTTCGAATCAAAGGGTCCAGCCCACCCCTTCCTGGCAACGTGATGCTTCTCCCAGATTCTGTTGCCATGGAGATTTTCTTTCCAGTTAAATGATCAGAATTCTCCATCCAGGGCGGGCCAGTGGCTTGCAGTGCCCCTCTTGAGGGATGCAGAGCTCTGGCTGGGCCTCCCAGCAGTGAAATAACATCTGCTGCACGGACCTGAGAGGGGACGTCTGTGCCAAGGACATCTGCTCTGTGGATATAAATAATAACATCTCCATGGGTGAACCTCCTCGGGGTACCAAGGGTCAGCCCAGAATCAGGGCAGACATTTCCAACATGCATTGCAAGCCTGGGGCAAGTCTCAATGTTGCCTACATTTTACAGAGCTGCTGAGCAGAGACTTCCTTCCTGTGAGGAGGATCTGTGGTAAACGGTGTTTGCTGAGGTGGTGACCCAAATGGGCTGAAAACCCCTGAGACTTGTACTGTGAGACTTGGTCAATACTCACCAATTCTCATAGTGCCATTATATTTGTGTCCAGGTGACTTAAAAGATTGACTCTAGTTTACAATTCTCTGCATTGTCCATGCTCCTCACAGCATTTACCACTAAGCCTCTCTATAGAGATTGACTTGTCCAGCTCTAGGTTTACTTGGGATTTTCCCAGCCATTTAGCTGACAACTCAACAAAGACAAATCTCAGGGTACTCTGTACCCAGCTTGTTGTGGCACAGGAGAAAGCAGAGATGATCTTGATACAAGGAGGATTAAAATGGCTTTGCCTGCAGTTAGCACAAATACTTTGTTTTGCTGGTAAGGATGCATGCCATGGTGCAGGAAGAAAGGATTTTGGGAAATAAAATAGTGCCTTTTGGCTGAGCCCTAAAGTGCCCTGGCATCTTCTTTGTCGTGGTCTACATTTTTTGTCTAGTAAAGCAAAATAGAACAGATTAAACTTGCTTGGCACCCAGGAAGTTTGTGGTTCAAGTGGAGGTGGTGTAAAAACTGATTTAAACAGTTAGCACCTGCAATGCCCTAAAAGTTTGCATGGGTTCAAAAGCACTTGCATAACTTCCTGAAAGTAAAGGGAAGAAGAAATTTCCTTCAGGGCTTTTCTAGGTGTCCCTGTACCACAGGCTGTTCTGCAGTGGTTACTGGTGTGGACAGCTCAAGGGAGACCCTGAAGGTTCCTTGTCCATAACTTTGAGACCATGAATAAAACCAGCAGTGATGTCTGCTTGGATAGACTCACTTATGGTAACAATGGGTTTGTTCCTCAGCTTCTGTTGTCACTTTTTCTCTTGATATGAATGACCGTAAGGTTAATCATTATTAATTGTTTTTCAATGACAACACTTCCATGCCATAGATGGTGTTAGAGGGTTTTTCAAGAGTTTTTCACAATCTCCTTCTCTCTTCATAACTTCTTTTGCCTTTGCCCATCAAATTTTTGCCTGTTGTATGTCTAGGAGAAAGTAGCCCACAAAATCTAGTTCTTTAGCACATTCATTTTGCACTGAGAAAATGACCACCTTCCAGTACAGTCAAATCCAATCTAAAAAAAATCCACAGAAAGTAGGAAGCTGAGCTTCAAAAAGTGTTTCTATTGAGAACAGTATGCAAAGGTAGTCAAAATAAGCACAAACACATACACACATACACAAGCACATACACATGCATGTATAGGCATAAACCCCAAATTGGAAATTCACTGTGCCAAAAGAAGTGTCAGCAAATGTAGGTGGCAAGGAGAGAAATGGACCCAGAAATACATGGAAGAAAGTGTTAAAGAGATAAAAGAGGAACAGAGTCAGATCAATCTTTGGGCAAAACTGTAAGATAAAGGGAAGGGGAAATAAAGAGTAGGGAAAGTTGTTCAAATTTGAAAATGATCAGATGACCAAACGGTAACTTAACCTTATTTGCAGAAAAAAATACACCCAGATAGCCTGAACATTGTGAAGTATGAAATATTTTAACCTTGTAAATCTGGCTTCTTTGAAAAGAAAATGAAGGGTAGGCTTCACTATCCTGCAAAATTGCTATAAGGATAAACTCATGTGGCTTGATAACCTATTATCATTTGTTGATGTATTTTAGTGTTGTTCATGTTATTAGGAGATGCTCATGTAACTTCAGGTGCACATACATGCATCCATTAAACAAATATTTCGGTTCTTGAACAAATTAGGGCCTAATGAAAAATATTCTGACCATATTGAATGTGTCAGGTGTCTGTGCTCCAACACACCAGACAACACACTCCTCCCTAAGACTGCAGATCACTGAAGAGGAAGTCTGCAAAAGCCTCTATTTCTCTGCTTCCACTCAATCTCAAGCCCTCTTAAGGCCATGAAATAAATCTAAAGTAAAACTTAGTCTTGGGCTGACTTTCTTTAAAGAAGAGAATTTCTCCTAGAGTGCAGTTAGCTTTGAAAAGTGACTCTTGAAAGAGTAGCTTCTTGTTCAAAAAACTTTTCTCTCTCTGTTATCACAAGTTATACTAACATCCTTATGAAAACAATAGTTTTTCCTCCAGGATTCCTGTTCAGAACACCCCTTCAGTCTGTGAAATGCCTTGCTTTTGGTGAAACAATTATCTGTGTGGGCTAATCTCAGTGCTAAATATAGCCTTGAACGGGTTTACTTCTCATGTCTTAAAATAACTCTACTTTCTGTTAAAGGACAGGATGGGGACCTCGCCAAGTTGTTACCCAGGGTAGAGCCTCAAGGAAGAAACCCAGTGTGAACTTTGGAGTCCAGATGTGGTTCCAAGCTTGGTTTTGGAAATTTTTTTAGATTTCAACTTATAAAAGCTATGCTGACCATGTCAGATAAGGGACCACTCTGAGGTATATGAAATCCCCTACCTCTTCAGTCACTTTTCAAAGCTGAACATATGCTTTACAGTTATTATTTTCAAATCTAGTCAGCACTGTTCTCCCACTGAGAAAAAAGAAAGAAGCCATCTCTCAATGTTTGTAGAGAGTTTGAAAACTTGACCCTTGAGACACAAAAATGACTTCTTATCTTGGGTAAAAGTAGAGAGGCCTAGCAACCACACAGGCAATTCTGGGTAAACTAAGACAAAGACTCTCAGAAAGGATTAGAAAAGGGTAGTCATTCAACCTCTTGGAAAAAAATTTACACTTTACAGAAACAGAAATTTAATAACAGAAATGTTCTCCAGTGTACAAGCGGGATCTTGTTAAATAGGCCCTCCCATAGGGCCTATTTATTTATGAGGGGTTGAATTTCTCTCCCTGTGCAGTGAATAAAGGAAGAGGCACATAATTGAAACTAATTATACTTTGTTTTCCTCACATTGATTTTCCTCTGTGACATGTTGCTGACATGCTTTTGGATGACAGGTTTTTTTCAGACATTACCCTTCTCCAGGTTGACAAATCTAGATGTTCAACTTGCAGGATGCCTTGCTATTCTCAATAGAAACATTTTTAAAGCTCACCTCGTAAAACATTTTTGGCTTCCATTATGATATGTCTTCAGGGGAGTAATCACCTGCCTGAAACATAATTTTTAATATAAGTTTTCTTTGTAATATGGTACAATGTTCCATTAGAATACTGGAAAGTCAGTTCTGCTCATGTAATATTCTAGTGTGAGTTCTAGACTTGGCTGTGAGCCCCTGGACTGAGTTTCAAAGGGTGCTTGACTCATTAATGCCCAGTGAAATTGATAAGAGGCTTTCTACTGACTAGGAAGCCCCTCTGTTTTAACAGGAGTGGGATAGTCAGCCCCTCTGCTGCTTTATGGCAGCTGCACAAATTCATACTTCAAGAGAAAAGAGTACCAGTGTTCCCTGTCCTGGAACGTATTGAAACGGAACTACATAAAGAATGAAGTTACTTTCAGTGACTCTGCTCTAAGTGAAAAGATAGGAAAAAATTGTTGAAAAGAAAACTATATAGAGAACCTCCAGACTGCTCTTGATAGATGTGGGTAGATTTCAAAATCACCACAACACCTGCATATTTTAGTTTTGTTTTGAGAAGCATCCTCAGTTAGAGAAGCATTTAAGTTATAAGACCACACTAGAATGTTTCCTAAATTGAGATCTTACAGACTCATTCTGTTTGAAATTTTCATAAAATGGTTTGGTTGACTCTGTTTATTGGTGGTTTTTGGCATTGTTTTGGTTTGGCTTTTGCCTTCTTCAAAGAATGAAAAATATTTCTTTGGGTATTGCCCTGGAATGATTTATTCTGAATTTAGTTTTGAGTCATCCAATGAATTAACCAAATAGTTCCATTAAGATATCAGTTTAGGAAAGTCTCACAAGACATGCAAATACATTCCTGCATAAGTGGACAATTCTACTTTCATAAGTTTTGAAAACAAATGAAAAAATGGATATTAAGAATCAATGATAAATTTTAGGCTAAGTCCACAGACCATTTTCATCAGTGCCATTAATGTCAGGACTGCTTGCTTAACATAATCTATCATTAGCACTACCTAGGTCCCTGATTTGCAACAGCAATGTACCACAGCTACAACAGTTTTAAATAATAGCTTTTCAGCATCATCCCATTCTGCTTGAGGCTAAAAAGGAAATTATTTGCTATACTATAATGCACAATGCCTTAATATTATTTGAATTGAACATAGTCTCAGCTTTGAGTGATGGAGACCCAAATTCTACTCTCTTGTATCAATGCAAGGAAGTCTAAACAAAGAAAATGAGCAAAGTCATTTAAAAAAGATTTACCTGTATATCTAGAGTATAAATAATATATATATGTAGTGTGTTTTTAACCTTTGTATGCGTAATGCCATGTGGCACTACCCCACATGTGTGTTTATACATAAATAATGCCATATATGCACATATATAGGTGTATTTCTATTAACAGATTTGCTTTTGGTACAGAGACATTTTACATATCACAGGTAAATAACTGCATGTGGCATGTAATATATACTCAGGTAAATGAAATCTATATATTAAACATGAAACACGATGTGTAATCAATAAATAATAAATTACGCATGTTTGTGACTATATTTTTTTTTAGTTAACGTGTCTTTAATACAGTCACTTTTAAAATTCGAATAACTCTGTTTATTTCAAAAAGTTCATTACTAACCTTCTCAGTTTTTCAGTTACTTTCTCAAGTTCCTCCTGAGCACGTCTCAATTCTATTTCAAGATACTGACGTGTAGAATCAAACTCCGTTTCAAGCATTTCCAGCTTATGGGTAGTGTACGATAGGCGCTTTCGTAATTCCCCCTTCTGTTCTTGCAAAGTACTAGAAAAACAAAGACCACAGCTGTAGAATTTAGCTGCTCCCAAAAAGCTTTTCATGATCCACTCTTTGACCAGTTCCCTAGAGTACAGCTTGGCCTCAAGCCAGAAGTGTGTTTAATAATCTGTTTACTGCACTTTGAAAATCTTCTGATTCAGACAGCTGACTATCTTCCATCTGTCCTTTCTGGTGCATTTATTGCTACTATCTCATTATCCAGAATGGAATATGTTGTGAAAGAATCTTCATTAAAATACAAAACATGCTCTAGAGTTTGGTTTCACATAGGACCTTCCTTAGATTTATCTTACCGTACTATGACTGAAGTAGCAGGTCTCTATAGAGCAGCAACTCTAAATAAACTACCAAAAATATTTCCTTATCTAAAATCCAAATTAAAATTCTGTGGAGGAAGAAACTTTTATCTTGTTTGATTCCATTTCCACCCCAATCACTGCCACAGAGGCGCAAGAGATCTTATTGTTCAGCATCTCGTTTGGAGAATGGTGATCAATTAATAATATCACAATTATAAGGTTGTAGATCTTTCCCTTTTTTCCCCCACTTATTTGGGAGCCAAGACTTTCCAGACTCAGGTGTAACCCCTAATTTTTCACAGTTTTTTTCACTAAAGAACTTATTGTAAAGCATCTTCACTTATGGTCTTAAACAAAACAAAGCAGGAGACTCAGGTGACCCACTCTGCATGTGCCTCAATTCTTATCTGCCCAATGGAGATTTTTGTATCCTTGTCTATGCAGTTTGCAAGCTCCTCAGTCTTCTCACATTTTTGCCAGTTGAACAGCAGGATGGGATTCCTGCCAGAGCTGGATCTCTGGAGATGAATGTAACTTGGTTCAGATACGGCAACCTCAGTATGGAGCTGATCACTTGGCTCCAGGTGGGACCCCTGAGGCACTATGGAACTGGGATCTGCCATCACCTAGACACAAAGTGCTACCACGGGATGCATTGTGAATTGTTTTGCTTTTTTTTAATCATATGGTAAAAATAGTTCTTCATAAATGAATAGCAAATCTTGATTCCCTTTGATGTCAAGTAAGTACCGCCATCACCTGCAGTAGAATAATATTTTGGGTCTTTAATTAGACAAGAGAGTTGGGAACAACATGTCAATCTTCAAGGAACACTTATCTGAGCTGTCTACAGCGTGACTGGCTTCTCCTCTTCAAGCTATGATAGAAGCTCAGTAAGTTAATGCAAAAGCCTTACAATTGCTGCTTGCTTGATCCATGGAGCTTTGAGCTAGGAAACAGCCTAATGTTTTGTCAACAGTGCTCTATTTCAATTGCACATATTGCGTGGTTACCGTTATACTTAGATTACCACTTGTAGTTATATTCTCTTAAAATAATATGTCCTAATTCAGACATTTAATGCAGCTCCACTTAATACAACCATTTAATTTTTATATTTCACTTGGTGAATTAAACTCTGAAGTTATCTAGGGAACTGAGAACCCTTGCTGCTCATTTCTACATGTCCTCACTGATGATGCTACCACATCATACCACCTTTCACTTGCTCTGTTTGTGGCCTGTTCTTGCTACTCCTCTGCTTATCTTGGGAAAGAAGAGTGGTCAGTTTTCCTTCCTGTAGCATGGCAACTTGGATTTTCTTCTGTGAAGTGGCAGTTACAGTGTCAAAATTGTTTAGAGTGAAAAGAGATATGATCTCAAGTCTTCTGCTGCTCTAAAAATCTAATCACTAGGATTTGCACGAAAAGTAGACAGTAGGTCCTCCAGCTATGATTTTGAATAAAAATGCCCAGGCTGAGGCTTCTGGGCAAGTGCCTCTAATGCACTTGCTAATGCAAGTTAAGTCAGATCAGGGAAGGCTAGAGCATCCTGCTTCACTGGGAAGTTTTGGACACAGGGAGCATAACCTTTGGGAGGAAGAGGAGCTATTGGGGTAATAATATAATGGTAATGCCAGGAGTGTTTAAGTTAATAATAGCTGGAGACTGCTTAATAAAAGAGGAAAATGGGCAAAGTTAATCACCTCCAATAACTTTGTTTTCTGCTTCCTCATGTAGGTACTTCTTGCTTGGGTCTCAGTTGTGAGAAGAATAAGCAGGAGCAAAACTCCTGACTCCTCAAATGAAGTTGCTTCTGCATAGACCTGTGTGCCTAGACCTGTCTATGTGGGAAAACTTGGGGTTAAAAATCTGAGTTCTGTGTAAAGCTTGATCCTGAGGTGGAAGGCAGTGCTGGTCTGAGACGCCAAAATGTGTTTTTAGATTCAGATCTCGACAGTTTTGTAGGTTTTGGCAGGCTGAAGCTTGTACTAGAAGGATAAACTTCCAGCTCACTTCTTCCCTTGAAGTTCACTTTGAAGTATTTGTATTCTTGAATTCTTGCTTTCAGAATGAGATTATTCAATCCATTAAAATAAAGACTATTCTAATGAGCTTTACTGAAACAGTCTACACACATGGACTCTTCCATGTGATGTTTTGGGTAGTAAACCATAGCTGTAACTTTGTTCAAAAAAAGAAAAACTCCACTGATTAAGGCAAAACTCAGGCAGCTTCAAATATCAAAGTTATTCCCAACCAGCAAACCACAATTCTGAAAAAGCTTTATTCATTTCCACCCAAGCTGGAAAGATGGTGACATTTTTAAACTCTCCCAACCCTAGGAGAACTCCTCTTCACTGTGTACTTTGATTCATCTGATACATGTTAAAATAGCTAATTGTTTTCAAGAGGACATATAATTTTTAGATAGGAAATAATCCCTGATTTATGATGGGATTATTTAAGATACAATTGTAGATGCATAACAGTGAGTCCTTACTAAAACACAAGTTATTAGATGGAAAGGCAAAACTTTTAGAAGGAAAGAAATTATGTTCTGACAAGAATATGCTGAATGGCAAAATCTTATAATCACTTTTATGGAAGAAGAAAAAAGAAAGAGAGAGAGAAAAGACCACAGCTGGGAAAGTGTTAAATCATCTGCTTTAATATCTGTCTTGAGTCAAGCAAGTCTGGAAAGACAGCTAACTTTAAGCAATGGCACAATGAAACTTACGCTCATGAATGGCTCAATTGGGAAATTTTCCCAAATCTTAGACTGCAGCCATTGAAAGGGTACTAATAGCTCTAACACTGAGAGCAGATTTCCCAGGATTCCCAAGATGGCTTTTATTTCTGCATTATTTGAGCCTTATCTAGATACATTATTGGTTGGAGGTAAACCCTGTTGTTTTCTCTGATATTGGTTCTATATGAACAAGCATCTAAAAAGCAAAGGCAAAGCAAGTGACACAACAGAAAGAAGAAGAGGATGCAATATATCAAATTCTGCATCTCTAATAACAGGATCAGAGCCTCAATTTTTGTTTTGTGCTAATCCAAGGTATTTAATGAGATTTTTGTTTGTTTGTTTTGTTGTTTGTTTTTTTTTCATATCTCATGAAACAGATGTTCTTTTTCTGAAAACCTTCCCCTAACCATTATCTTCCCATGTCATCACATAATGACATGCTTGGATTCTCATTCCTTATGCTTTGCTGTGTTTTTTGTTCTACAAATCTGAGGCTTTCATGAGGAGGGATTAATTTTGCTCTTTACCACTGTAAATTTGATAGTGGTAATTTAACTAGAGTTGAAAAGAGGGAAAACATAAGAAGTCAAAATATGGAGTCACGAAGTCAACCATTGAGCATGGTCCCTTTTCTACAAACCAACAAACTCCATAAATTACCTGAATTTTTTTTCTGCTTGTCACATACCAGTTAATTAGAAAAGTTCATTGCACAGGTTTTTTTAATGCTGGTAAATCACTGTATTTTGAGTCATAATTTATGTTCTATGGGTGTTGATCCTCATGGTTCTTTAGTTTTATATATATGTAAAACTAAGAAAAGAAATACATGGGAAAAAATACAGCCTGGAGAAATGAGAGGACTTATTTGCAAATAAAATTCTGGTAGTGTTATGTCTTAGCAATCTGATAATGCTATGTCTTAGAAAATACAAATTTTATGGTCTTCCTAAAATTCTGACATTTTCAAGGAGTATGGAATTACAGGGCAGGCTCAAAAGTCCTGTAGATTATTCCACCTTTAGCATAAGTGGTTGTCTATTTCTTTTAATGATCTCTAATGTACTGCTCCTGTGACAATCAGTGGTTTGCAAGTCATTACCCACTTTGCTTCATTAAAATATTTCTCTAACAACAAGGACAGTGGATACAATATTAAATATTTAGACTGGTGAAAGAAAACCTCTCAAGGGAAGCTACTTTAAAGGTTATTAAAAATTGGTCTTTAAACTTTCCAAAGTAGTATTTTCACTGATTAGCTCTGTTTATACGCATAAAAAGTGTAAAATAGATGAAACATGTATTTGCACAGAAATTTGTGCCCACAAACATTATCTCAGCCTGCAGCTGTTGGTCAGGGTTAATCTGTAGTGCTGGCTGGAGAAGCTCCAGCTGAACACATTCCCACTGGATTTCAGACAAAGCTGAGATGCCACAAGATAAGGGCCTATTCTGGGGAAGGTGTGCTGGAAAACAAGCAGGTTTTCATTGTACCTGTCTGATCTTCTGCCAGCTCATCTGCCTGGCAGATGGGCTGATGACAAGGGAGTGCTGGCATGCAAAACTGGGGATGTTCAGTTGCCTGGAGGCTGGAGGATTTCTAGAGCCTTCTACCCTCAGGTGGCCAACAAAAAGGGTAGGTTCAGGTGCTCCCTGAACCTTTACTCCATGAGAGTTGATGTCTATGGGTCTGCCCCATCAGTGGAGTATTCCAGCAACTCCATATCTCCACCTCGCTGGTCAAACTGCTTTGGCAGCACTTTTACGTCTGCCTGCCACCCCAGGGCTCTGGTTTTAGATGGTTCTGCAATGTTGTCTAAAGCCAGAGCAAAACCATTTTTTTTGAACCAGGGAAATTCTCCCTGAAAGGACTGATTACATTCCTTCACACTGCTCCTGAAGTGAGTGGAAAAAAAATGATTAATGGTATTAGGAGGAAAATTAGCAGTGAAAGGAATGCAAAGCAAAGGCAAGATAGATGCCCATGCCAAATATACTGAAAAATACCCATATCAAAGGTTCTCATTTCTGGGTAGTGAAACAGACCTTTTAATGTAGCTGTGAAATCCTAAGTACAGCTGATAGCATTTTGGGGGAAAAAGCCTGTCTCAAAAGAAAGAACATGTAAGAAGGAACTAATCTGGACTGGGATTTGGTTCTCTGAGTTTCGAACCTGGCTTTGATAAAGGCTGTATCACTCAAGAGAGTTAAGGCAAGACTGAGCTTGCCTACTGCTGGTCAGCTCTGGCTCCTGTTCTTAGTCAAGAGCAGGCACTATCAGGATGAAATTAATCTGACCTATTTTAGAAGCCTACTTTTAGATGAGTTGACGCAAATCTGGAAGTACCCATTTCCGTTAATTACAAAGGGAATCTAGACAAGTATCTCAGATGCAGACAATCACATCTCATCAGATAACTCCCCCTCTTCCTGACTCAGTTCTGTGTGTATGAGATGAGGTAATAGTATTGCCTTTCTTGTTTGCTTAGATGGCGTGGGGGTCCACAAAAATGAACCACTAAACGCTTTTAAAGTGTTTATCAGATCTGCTTCATGTCTGTGATGTGTCACATTCTAAAATAAAACTTCATGGGATCAGGAATTTGGGAGTGCTGAGGAAAAGTTTAAAAATGTATTCTGAACAGAATTAAAAAAAAAAAAAAAATGTTTTCTTCTTTTGCCCTGTGGGGTTTTATCTAGGGAAAGGTCAATAACAGTCAACCCTGTAGGGGTGCTTTCTGCGAAAGAGTATAAAGATCAGGAGAGGGTCTCCGGGAAAGGCCAAGGGAAAACATGTGCACCCAGTCATGCCAACCCAGCTTTAGCCACTGATGACAGACATGGCTGGCAGCCATAGGGGCTGGGGCAGCTTAGTGCCCTTGCTTTCCTGGAAGCACTTTCCCAATGCTGTCAGTCTGCTGTGGATCTCTGCAAACAGATGGGTGCTTTAGCTCAAGGAATGCAGCCATCCACACCCCTGGTTTTGTTTCTGATTTTTGGATCACAGAGATGAAGATCATCAGCCAGGCAAGAGGCAAGACTCTGGGAGACACCCTCCTGACCTGTAGCTCACACCCCAGGGAGCAGAAGCTGGGGACAGAGATCTCAGGGGATGTTCACAGCTGGCAGAGATGCCAGCAAGTCCTCAGGGCTTCTGCATTACTACTCAATGGAGCTGGACTGCATTGCCAACTTGATCTTGAGACTACCAAGGAATTTTGGCTCCAGCAGCTCTTGATGATCCACTTCTGGCAGTCTGGATTACACAGGACTTTTTATTCCACTCTGGAATGGGTCTGGAGGCTGCCCAAGGTGGATATGCTGCAAGAAAGACACCCAAACCCCAGCTTAGAAAGCATAGCTTTGAGATGACAGTTGTGACATTGAATCTGACCCCTCAACAACATTTTTTCCAAGCTGTAGTTGTTGAGAAATGAGGTCCAACACAAGTGTTTTCTAGATTAATGAAAGATTTTTAATGAATCCAATTTAATTGGATTTCTATGTTAATCAAGTTTTGATTATGTGTTACGTGCTCAGGGTCACTGTTTCAAAAGGTTAATGCCAAATTTTCCTTGTCTGCAGTTTTTGCATCTAACCTTGCTCTTGCTTTATCTGATTAGGAGGGGGATGGGATAAAAATACAAAGTCAAGATCCAGAGCCTGAGTATCCAACTACAGACTTGAAATTAAAATTTTATTGGGGAGAAAGATTACATGCTGCAGCTCAGACCCAGAGTCAAGTCCACAAATCCCAATTCCCTTGCACTCTTTATTCAGCAGCTTCATTTGTACTTAAAGAAATTTGCTTCGGCAAATTTGTATCCATGTCCTACAATAGGCATTTTCCTATAAATTCAGGCTCACACAAAGTTTGTTCAGCTTACCTATTTTTTATTTCAAATTTTTACCAAGGTCTGTCAGGATTTTTTTTTCCATTACAGCACATCCACCAAATTTCTCCATTACTTTTGAAGAAGTTTGTTAAATATTTGAAACTTTGGAGTATGAACAGTTTGCCTGTCAAATTGCATGCAGATCTCTCTTTCCTGTAGATATATATATACAAACATATTTAGACAGATAGCTTTTGGAGGAGTTTATTGCAAGTATTAAACCATTTGAATTTTCTTTGAAGTACTTGTTTTCAAAATAAACAACTTGAAGCTGGGTTTGGATTATGAGAAGGAAGGCCTATATATATGTTTCAGAACAAATGTGTGGGTGATCCAAATCTGGAGCTCAGATAGTTTCCAAATGACTGATGGACCCATAACACAAGTAACAGAGTCCTTTTCTTAGGTTCCAGGCATTCTGGCAGAATTTAAACCAGAGAAGAGGGATCCTTTATCAGAAAAATTAGAGTCATTTGGAAGGGAGGTGGGGAAAAGAAAGAGATGTTTAGCAGTTGGAGCACCAAGTGCTGTGGGATAGATCCTAAGCATGAAAGTCTGTTCAAGGCACCTGTAGATTTGATACAACTACTTTAAAACAGATATATCACTGGATTTTGGAAGGTAGCTTTTCTTTACTTTGGATGTGAGTACCTCACTCTTTCATAATTCACACAATTAAAAATTCAGACCTGACAAGATATATCATATGGTAAATGTGTCTAAACTGTACTGGCCTTGTTCATAAGAAGTAGAAAAGAGTTTTTTTCTCTTAAAACTGAATTATGTTTTGGTTATAACGACCTGGCAGTCTTTCATTGCAGAAGGGTGACTTCTATAACAAATATCAGAAGCCCACAGACACATCTATTCAACAAGAGCATTCAGTATTAACAATAATATGAGGTGATTAAGATATGAAAATTCAGTTACGTGTTGACATGCAAAAAACCCTTAAAGGACCATCTGTCAGCACTGAGTTGTCTTAAATGAATTCCATTATTGTCAGTGAAATGTGACACGGTTTTTAAAATAAGCTCATAATAAAGACATACAAGTTTTCCTTTATTTAAAGGTGCTATCCATAACCTAAGGCTCTGAATGGATTGAATAGAAATACCATGAATAAAATTACAGCTTTCAAAAATAGACACTAGAGATGTTTTGATTACTTTAAATGAAGTTTCTTCAGCAGACAATTTTGATTCCTCCAGTGTACTGAAAAATACAAAAGGGCAAATGAAAATGAACTGTGAGAATCCAGACCTGTGACCAGGGAGTGTGTTATTGTGCAGAGCACTAGGCAAGGCTACAGAGCAGCTCATGGAGAAGGAAGGACGTGGATTTACAAACCAGGATGTGCACTATCACTGGGAACCCCAGCCCAGTGCTTGGTGCAGGGCTGAGCAGAGACTGAAGGGCTGGGCCAGCTCTCTGAGGATTGATTTAATACTTCTGCTAACTTGATTTGGAACTGGAACCTTCCAAATGTGTTTCTGTCTCCTATTAATGAGATGACTATTTTTGCTTATGAGACCCTTCTGAGGTTAAATACATGAGTATGTGAGAAATGAATGCAGTGCACAGTGAAACAGCAGGAGTCTTGTGCCCAAATTCGAAGGTGACTAAAGCAGAAGGAAACATTGGAAGCAGCAGAAGTTGTTACTGCAATCTCTGCCTTCTTCCAAGCTGCCTCCTAGTGCCTCTTTTAGGCTCTCCTTAAAGTGGCAACTAATTGTTTTCAGCTCTGGCAGGTAGACTCTTAGTGTGTTAAATGTAAACTTTAGGCTCAGTAAGTGATCCTACAGAAGTTTGAATAAGCACTGTTCGTGTTCAATTTGTTTCTCTTTATTGCTAGAAAATGAAGGGATGGAGAGCTGAAAAATATGGTTCCAAAAGAAGAAAACCAGCATATGGTTTCAGGAAGAATACATGCTTTCTGGCTCATTCTCTAGAGGTAGGAAGCACGTTTAATTTTTTTCCATAATGAAGGACTCTGTTCGTGTTCATGCCCTACTTCATTTTGTCTGCATTGTCTAAATGCTGCCTAGTGCTTGGAACATATCTGAAATGAATCAGCTGGTGAAACTGGGAGAGAAGGGAGGTAACTTCTGGCATGGCAAACTTCAGACAGCCTTCGTCCAAGAGAGCAGAGTCATAATGACCCTGACCCTTCCTAGAGATTAAGGGATCTTCACTGCTTGCTGCCCAGACTCTGCTCTTCACATGACTCTGGAAGAAGATTCACCTCTGTAAGAACCACTGTTTCCTGGCTTCGCAGAGGCTGATAAGTTTTCATAAAATATTTGACTAGCAAAAGTGGTGAGTTACAGGGTAAAGTTGCAGGGTTTGAAAGGATGGGAAAACCAGCAGCAAAGGCTGACTGCAACAAATATGTCTTGATGTAACACAGGCCATGGGGGGGGGGGGGGGGTGCCTCAGACAGAAACTTATTTGAAGTTGTTGAACAGTTGTTGTCTGCTTTTTAATGTCTGTCAGAATCCTACCCGTCTGCACTGCATCTCGCTAGGGAATCCAGACTACTGAGAGGTGATAAGAAAGGGGAAAAAAATAGTAAGGTATTGAAAAATTGAGGAAGCAAAATTAGAAGTAGACTTCAATATGTGATTAGAAAGCTAAAGAGAGCTCTCCAGGTGATTAAGCAGGCTGCCTTGAGTTGCAGTAGCTCTCCTTACAGCTTCGAGTGGCCAGCTCCTAGATTGCTTTGGTTTGTAGTCACGGATAAGCACTCCCTCTGGAAATTACTGAAAGCAGCCTGCCACATCAGCTCACAAGCTTATAAAGTTATATTTTAATTGTGTTATTAAACCTTTCTCACTTTTGTTTTTGTCTGTTTATTTCCCTGATTCATCTGGATCAAGCTGTGCTGGAACAGAAGTTTGGTTCCTCCTGAATTGTGCAGTTTATTTGTAATAGGAATGTAATGAGAATGGGTGAAGCCCACTGCCCAGAAGCAATCTGAAATTGATCTTATTCTTTCTATTAAAGGACTGAGGTTGGAAGTGTGGTAGGGGAATACTAAAGAAATGTGCTTTAGCAGTAGGGATAGAATTTGGTTCCTGTTTTATTTGGTATAAAACATCCAGACATAGGTTAACAGACAGAGGTTATAATCTCTGTTCTCACCTTAACTATTTCATTCCTTTCTATTTTCTTCCTTTCCCAATCCTTTTCTCTTTCCTCTGATTTGAAATTCACCTTTGTGTGGATCAAGGGACTCATTTAGGTGGGTTGGCTTAACACTTTCCATCAGAAAGGTTATGCTAAACTGCTGAAAAAATTAAATATGCTCTTTTGGCTCTAGAACCAGTCAGACAGAATTACTATGGGACTGGTGGTAGGGGAGGAACTGCAAATGCTATTGTTTTTCTTCCATTACAAGCACTATATATTACATTATTTGAGCAAATTACTGAATTTTCCTTTTAACTATATCCATTACAGTTGCATCCTGATCCTCTTTTGTGACAGAAGTCATACAAGACAGAAGCTCCTGTTGTATCCCTAACTTGAATCCATAGGTGCTTGCCTTTAAAAAAGTGCCCATGCTTGCCAGATATTACTCCTAAAGAGCACAGGAGGTAACGCTGCTCTTTCTTGACCCTTCAGACACCTTCAGTGGTCATCAGTGCAGTCAGTTCCACTGCAGTCTCTGTTCTTTAGCATTTGTTTCCCCTCACACACAGCTGTATGACATTGCTTAAGTGACATGCCAGAGAGGAGAGCTCCGGACACTTTTGGGAAAGCTTTCTGGCAGTAGAGTAGATCACTGGTTTGTTAACACAAGCAAACAATTAAATTAAATAAATTAATAATTTGATTTAATAAGTTGATTAAATAATACTCCTAAGCCTGGACACACCCAAATTCTCAGCTGTGCACATGTAATTCAGATTCTGAGGTAAACTATTACTACACATAGACTCATGTATAAGCTGTTGAACAGGAACAATGAGAGCTACTGGCTCGTACCTGAATGAACTTATTTTGCCTGAATATATCAAGATATTTTTAGTTTTCCTACAATAACAAATGATCCTCAGCTCTTTGATCAACTTGATATTACAGCAAAAGAAAGGAAGGAAAAAAAGAGAAAGGAGTTGCCATCTGTCATCTGTGGCTAATTATTTCAAGCCCTACCTTGTTTTATACACTGCAGCACACTATTTTGGGACTTGTTAACTGAGAAGTCTTCTACTCTGCAAGAGTATAAATGAGTTCACCTCTAGCAAGTTCCCCACTGCTCAGCATGTTGTGCCATCATCTCACACAGCCTTCCTCCCAGCTGAATGTCATAATTTATTAGTTCAGTATTTTATGCTGCTCCCCTGGCTGCACTGGCTTTTCAGTGTAAGATTCTGTTTTGTCACCTCTTTTGTGGGAAAGGAGAGGGAACAGGACTGCATTCCTCCAAACGCTTGTTACCAGCCCTGCACCTTGACACTGGCTCTTAGGTAATTTTTGGAGTGAGCCAGCAAATGAAGGAGCTCTCTGCAAATGTGGAGGAACCAAATCAGGCAGCAGGTGTTCATATGAAAAGCTGCTCACACTATTCATGTGAAAAGCAGTGCACAATGTGCTCCTTCAGAAGAGACCCAGGAGCGCTCTGATTCCACCTCCCCTGCGGACGTAGCACCCCAGAGAACTGTACAGAGTGAGGAAGCAAATTCATTACTCCAGACTTTCCCAAAAATTCCTCTTGTGCCTTGAGATGTGGATTGCATAAACACAGGCCATATACTTTGGGGGTTTTTTTGGCATCTTATAACTAAACTACTTCTGCATTCTGGAGGAATCAAAACTTAGGTTTTTACTTTACCTCTCTTGCTGATACTGTTACTGCTTTCTCATTAGATTTTAAAGGTTAAGGTGCGTCAGGCTGGATAAAATAGAACCTATCCTCATTTTGCCATACTCACTATCTTTCATTTTACCAAACAAATGTTTGGGGTTTTTTTATTAGTTCCTTCAGCGAGGTGGTATTTTTCAATATAACTGGAAAGCGAATTTCCAGATACATTTTTACAGCCTAGATAGGTTGAAACAGTGTGATCAAGATCAGAGTTAATCAACAGGAAAGAAACAAGCTGACTTTCAGGAAATACAAAAATTTCTCTAAAAATTTAGATCCTTGTGAGCTTTCCAAAAAGCAGGGAGAAAAATGTAAATTATCTTTCAATGGCTGTTTATTATTTTTTTTTTTTAATGAAATGGCTACATAGCCTGAGCTAAAATCCTGGATTTGTGCATTTTAAGTTGTAGTATACATGGCGATAAACTGTGGTATTGTCCTCTACAAGAGCAATCTTTTTTTTTTATTTTGTAAATAACAACTACAAATAGACAGTGGGGGTAGGAAAAAAAGATATTTTTTTAGTGAGCTCTACAAAAAGATGACTAAGTATTACTCCAAGACTCAGAATTTCCATGTGGACATCCATTTAAAAACAGAATGCAAGACCAAACTCAGTGATTACACTGTGGATGTATGAATTTGTTCTGATTTTAAAGGATTTCCAAATATTTAACCAAGTTGGAATTACGGTCAAACATTTTGTAAAAGAGTTTTATATGCCTGGATTATGTTTCACTTCACTGATCATCTCTTGATTTTAGCAAGAACAAGCAGTAGAGCAAAGCTATTCTTGCATCAAGCTCCAGGTAAGAGTAGAGTGTATCTGCAGAATCCCAGGGGATTGAAAAGCAGGAATTCAAACCACTTTTCCAAGATTGCTGAGTTTTTTACTCCACAGAGTGTAGACCATGGGAAAAATTACCAAAAAGAATCTCACTTATATCTTCCTTACACTAGCAGCACTCTTAAGATGAAAATTCTCACACATTATTCAGAGAAAATCAATATACTGCCAGAACCAATCTGAAGCTTAGTCTGTCTTTATTTTTTAACCTAATTACTTTCTTAGTTTGAAATATATTACAATATTTCATATGTCACTGCAAGGATAGGATTAGTGAATGACATTTCTTCTACATATCTGCCACTTGGAATAAAGTCAAGCAAAAAAGAACAGTGCATTCAGGAGAAAAGTAGAAGAGAATTTAAGAAAAATATGGAAAACTGAGTCATTACTTGAACTTATACTACATGCTGCATAGAAATATAAACCAGGATCAGTCATAACTCCCCCATCCTTTCAGTATTCTGTACCTATAGCATTGAAAAATCCTTAGTTCAGGAGATCCAAAATTAATGTAAACCTAAGGAAAGAGAATATATATACATACCAGCAATTAAGGAAGGTGGGTGAACTACACAGATAACTGTGGTATCAACAGTGAAATGCAATGTGCCTGTATTGTCAAACTACTTCATCAGAAAAGGGATTAATTGGTAGTAGGCAGCTGTGGATTTTGCAGCTTCTAAAACAACTTTCAGTTTTTATGCATGTCACTAACAATTATTACAGGCTTGGCTGAGGCAAGCATCTAGAGTAGTATAACAAACAGATCTGCTGTTACTCCCCTAGTCCAGAAAACACAGTGGCACTGAACAATGAGAGACCACAGACTGACACGAAGAAATGAAACATTTTTAAGGACATCAGAAAGTTAGAAAGAAAGCATAACTTCACAAAACATCACTTATTAGTTACCTGTCCCAGAGAGTAGGTGAAGATTTTGCGAGCCTGCCCTGGAGAATTCTAGGTTGCCATAGGCATGTTGGCACCCAGGAATTTCGTACCCTGTAGCATGAATAGAGGATAAACCATGGCTAGGTGTGGCTCATAAGACATACGAGTGATAACCTAGCTAGATTTGCTGCATATTAGAAGGCTATGGCATGATTTGGTACTAATTATTATTCAGGATATCTTACTTTAAAGCAGTATTAAAACTACAAAACAGAGTGATGCTACAGCACACACATTTAGAAATTTTCTTGTGTGACTGTTGTAGGTCAGAAAAAGCATTTACAATTGACCTTGTGACAGCTCTAAATGAGTGCTACTCCATTTATTTTACTGGAGAAGCATTTGGTCTTAAGGTTTGTGAATCAAGCTCTTATATTTTTGCATTGTAAAAACATCAGCTTAAACAAATTTATGCTTCATTGAAAGAGGGTCATCAAAATGCCTTCTGAGCACCATAGTGAGAACATGTTTAACAGTGTTAATTGAATCTGGGCTGAGGTTCAAGTCCCACATATCAGGTTCTGTGCTCATCTACCAGCAGCAGAACAGTAGCTGCAAAATGTTTGCTGGTAAAGAAAAGCACAAAGAGAAGCAATCTAAACTAGCAATAGAAGCTATGAATAACACACAGCAAAAGCAGATCCTGAGCCCAGTAGAAGGACGAGGCAGGCAAATTAGCAATGAGAGCTGTTGCCCAACATTAGCGTCAAGCAATGCTGGTAAGATTCAAAACAGTCTGTGCAGTCCTTAGTTGAGCAAATCCTCACTGAAGTCAAAGGTGTTTTTTCCTGAGTAAGATCTGAGTAAGGACTACAATATTTGGCCATGCAGAATACCTCATACAGTATTTCTTTATTCCTTTGCAATATCAGAAGTGCAACATAACATGCCTGGAAGGACAAACTCAATAAAAAAATCAGTTTTTCCTCACCCAAGCATATCCATATTCGTGAACCAGAATTTTTGCATAAACTTTCCCTCTGGTCAGTGCTCACTACACATGCAGAAGATCCTACCCATCAATTACCAGTGGGTACTGCAAAGTAGGGACCTTCTGGACCCTGAACATATCTTTACATACATGACGTATTTCAGGAGTGCTACAGAGAGCAGCAGAGAATCTAAGTGTCTGTGGGAAAGGATAACCCTGCTGAGGCTCTTGCCACAGCTCTGTCTGCCCTGGGTTTGGCTTCATGTCAAGGACTACTGGCAGAAAGATGATGGTCTTTGAGACACTGAGGAAAAGCCATAAGTGAATTTCAGTCCTTTACTTTAGTCATACTGAGTTGTACCTAAGGAAAGAACATTTAAGCATCTTTTAACTTCTTCCATACTGGACTTGGATAAAGCATGTGAAGATACCCAGGGAAGACATAAAAAATGTGAGGGCCCAAGTATTAAGTGCTGCCATCACATGAATTTACAGCAATATCAACTTTGAAATCGAACTTGGGGTGAGAATAAATCTATGCTGTCTGACACCTCAGTACTGTTGGTTCTTCAGTGAACTGTCAGTATTACTTTGGATTATGCATCTTGCACATCTTTTTTTGATGTTCTCAAAGTGCAAATGTCATAATCAATAGGTGAGTACATATTTAATACACACAGTTCTGTGGCACTTCACTATGCCTTTTCCTTCTCAGCTATGGATATTAGGAAACAGTCAGTTGTAGGAACACAGTTTTGGAAATGGTCTTTACCTGGCTCTCCATTTAGTATTCGCATACTTTTACGTACAAAATTGTAAACTGCTCCTAAAAATCATCTGAGAAACCTTAGTATTGAAAAAAAACCCAACCAGACAAAACAGGGAATCTATCCACAGGTTTTTCCAGAATGAGCAGAGGTTTTACAAGCCAGTACACTTTGCATATTTCTCTGCACTTCATTGAGAAACCCTCTGTAAGAGTGTTCTGGTGAAATAACAAAACTTGAAAATCCTGAGATGGCTTAAATGAAAACATTAGGATTTTCAAGCCTGCAAAATTAATTAAATTTGGGGTCCTGGTACAAAGAAGCCATTTGAGCAAGGAGAAATCTCTGCTGCCTTCAGATCCAGAGCAAGTTCTCATCCATGTAGTCTTAATCTAATCTATTACTGATATATAGCATCTATACTGATATATAATCTAACCTTTTACTGATATACAGCAAATGGCTTTGCTATAGGTAATCTTGACAAAATATTTTAAGGCTGTGACGTTGTGAGATGTTTTGACAGAAATGGGAGTGATGTAAGTTCCACTTTAGCTGTTTGTTCAGTGTTTTTCCTGACATTGTTTTTGTAGTAAGTCCCATGTAATTGCTCCATAAATGAGCTAATGCAGAGAAAATCTCTCTGCTCTAAATGTAGTGGATCTTTCAAAAGCTCCCCAAAGGGATTTAATAACATCCTGTCTCATATAATCAGTGTCAGTTGTAGTCAGTCTAATCCTATTCTCATATGCAAGGTCGAAAAATAATTAGTAATGGTAAGATTTATTTGCCTGATATTAAACCACAAAAATTAATTTGTCAGGCTCTGCAGTTTACATGGGATATTGTTTTAGCACTGGCAAAAAAAGAAATCAGCAAAACAGACAAACATTTTTGTCTAAAACAACTGCAAATTTTAAAGGAAACAAAATGGGAAAAGCTCCAGTTTTGTTACTGTGTTGCTTCCTTTCTGAAACAGCATTTATAAGAAATTTGTAAGTATTGCAAATAAGGAAGCAGCCTATTCAAAAAAAATTGTATAGTCACTCCAGACAATTAGTAGTTTACTAAAGGAAAAATGCCAGTCCCAAAAACCTGATGATGAAGTTTTTCAGATTATCAAATATTAAAACTACTTTTTATTATGCCAAGGCATGATAAAGTAACTAATTTTCCTCTTTTTTCTCCAGATCTCCCCTTATACTTAACTGATGTGATTGAGATTGACTCCAGTGTCAAGTGAGGTTGGAATTTGGACACACTGCTGTAATAGTCTGTGTTTCCTTGTCTTGTCCTAGAACATGCAGTGTGTTACTTCAAATACTGTCTGTGGCTCATCTGGCAATAATCACAGAGGATACTTACAGACCTATAGCAAATTTGGAAAGAAAAAAAAAGGTGTGGGTATCTCAGTGAAACGTGATCAACACTGTCTAGAGAAGAACAGCTAACAATTCATCAGTTTTGGTGCCAGAAGGTCATTGATCCACTGTGCCTGGAATAGACATATACAGACTGCTATGCCTATTTAAGAAACAATTTGATAAGAAAAGTAAATGCAATGCCCTGTATGCTACCCTCTCCATATTCTGTAGGTGGTGAATAAAACTTTTTTCAGTTCTCTCTGAAGCTGCAGCTTGAAGTGGAGTGTGAGAATCTGTGAGAGAAGCCATTCCTCAGACACCAAGGTCAGTGCAGAAGGAGTGTCAGGAGGTGCTCTAGGAGCTGAAGCATGGGCAGCCCATGGTAAGACAACTGTGCCCCTACTGTCTCCCATGGGAGGGGCTCCACATTGGAGTAGGGAGCGTGAAGAGTCACCACACTGAGCAGGAAGGAGTGGCAGAGACAAAGGATGAACTGACCACAGCCCTCATTCTGTGGAGGAGGGAGGGGTGGTGGGAAGGTGTTTTAAGATTTAGATTTTATTTTCTCATCATTTTTCTCTTATTTTATTGGTGATAAACTAATTTCCCCATGTGGGGTCTGTTTGGCTTGTGATGGCAACTGGTGTGTGATCTCTCAGCACATGAGCCTTTCATAATATTTTCTCTCCCCTCCCTGTCCAGTCAAGAAGGGAAGTGACAGGGTGGCTTTGCTGGGCACCTGGTGTCCAGTCAGGGTCAAACCACAACAGGAGAATCCACATGTCTATTTTGCAAATGTCAAATGCAAATCTGAAAGATTTTTCTGAAATAATGTGTTTTTCAGAAGTTGGGGAATTTTGTGGTTGCTCCATTCATGAGTAGAAAACTTAGTGATTAGATTTAAGCAGTCTTCAAGCAAAAGTCACCCCTAATATCACACCTGTTAAAGGGAGAAGGATTTTCTGCAAAGCAGCAAGGAATGTATCCCAGTCTAAATTTTAGCTTAAAGTCAGTGATTCTTAAGACATGAAGGGGATTTGAAAGTCACCCTTAAACTGGGTTGTGCTATTACGATTTGTGTGCTTGCCCAATTTAGCCCTATTTTACACTGCTATGAAGAACTTAAGCACAAGAACCGCTATTTTTGCTTCTATTAACACCATAAAGCTATTTTAAGGGCATGCTTTTATAAACACTAATAACCTGAGATGAAACATTGACAGAGCAAGCTGGGAGAACCACAGGGACACCTTGGAACATACTGTCACGACTCTACCTCTACATCCCGTCCTCATTGAGAAGGCACGTGGCACTGATGCTGATTTAGCATCACAGACTTGCAAGATGCTGTCAGCTGTGCTTTCCTTCTACCTACTTTCCTACCAGTCACGCCAGTGTAGGTAACTGGCTGTCATCTCCATGGAACAAAGGCTGGAGCTAATAAAAATGTCAAACAATCCATTTTCTGTGAGGGGGTGGTAGTTCTATTCCTGGAGTTACCAGAACTATCCATGACCACAGCATTAAATAGTGTAAAACTGCTGCAGGGACTGCAACAATACATGTTAATGAACATTTTAAGTATAACTCCCTAGCTGGAAAGCAGGGTCCTATGGAACCAGGCATCCCACCAGCTGGGGTAATCTGCTGGGTCTGGACCAATAATAGCTCTGCAGTGCAGACACAGATGCTAACAGAGTGTGTGAGACTATAAGGAGGCTGGGAATGTCCATGAAGCAGAAAAGGGAGGAAGATGAGGACACCTGTAATCAGTGAAGTTAATACCTGTTTTATGACAGTATAGGAATACAGAGATGTTGCTCTGCCAGCTCAGTTTAATGCATTGCAGGAGAGGGTGTTTCCCTGAAAAAGGCCTGCTTGCTTCCCTACCTCTCAGTAACTTTCTGACCAGTCACAACTCCCACTTTTTTCCTCATCCTATTTCTTGTTGGTTTTTTGCCTCACTCTTCTAATAAGCTCCTGCTATGGCGTCTCTTCATCATCAGCTTTGTCCATTGGTTTAATCTCCAAATTAGATGTTTCTTGTATGGCCACTGGCTCCTCTTGGTCCATCACCTGCTGCACCTGGTGAGAGACCACATCCCTGTGCCCTCTTAGGAAGCCAGACACTACAAAAACTTCACCTGCCATAAAGACTTAGGGAGGAAGTCTTAGTCTTGAAACTCTAGGATCAAGAGCACTTGACTGAGATTGAACCTCTGTGAAATCTAGTGTAGAAACTAATACTTTTAAAGTGCACAACTTCACAAGTTTATAAAAATCATAGAAATATAGAATGATTTTGGTTGGAAGAGACCTTAAAGATCATCTAGTTTCGACTCCCTTGCCATGGTCTGGGACACTTTCTACTAGACAAGGTTGCTCAAAGGCCCATCCAGTCTGGCCTGAGCAATTGCAGGGATATGCCACCCATAACTTCTTTGGACAACCTGAGCCTCACCATCCTCACAGCAAAGAATTTATTCTTAATATTTAATCCGAATTTATTCTTTTCCAGTTTAAAGCCATTCTTCCTTATCCTATCACTACATGCCCCTCTCAAATGTTCCTCTCCTGTAAGCCCACCTTAGATACTGGAAGTCCCCCAGGTCCTTCTCCTCAGGGCTGTTCTCAATCTGTTCTCTGCCCAGCCTGTACTTGTGCTTGGGATTACCCTCACCCATAGGCAGGACCTTGCTCTTGGCCTTGTTATACTTCATGAGGTTTGCATGAGCCCACCTCCCACCTCTGAAGCCTGTCCAGGTCCCTCTTGGTGGCATCCCTTCCCTCAAACGTGCCAACTCCACCACACAGCTCGGCGTTGTCAGCAAATTGCTGAGGATGCACTGAATCCCACTGTCCATGTTGATGGCAAAGATGTCAAATAGTATCTTTATTCCTCACAGAGGCATTTAAGCTGGCCTTCTGTTAAAGCCAAACTACTGGCCAGAGGGTCTGGGATTCCTTTGTGCTGCTTTTCAGGTGACCTCCTACTGACATGTGATCCCTCTTCAGGCTCTGTTAAAGGCACTGACATCAAACTGGTGCAACTGGGATGGATTGAGATTCCTGTCCCTTCACAACATCAGTTTAAAGCCCTTTTCGCAAACTTTCCAAGCCTATGCTAATTATAACACAAATTCTTGACACCCTGGAAAGCTCCTTGGAATATTTTAGGTCCCAGATGCAAAGCAGGTTGGTTGAGGTGTTCCTAATGAAAAAAGTAATTGCTATGAGTAAACACACTTTTTTTTCTTAGTTATATTTTCTGAAATAGCTGAGGCATTTTAACACAAAAATGTGGCATACAACATTCCAATTGATACAGTCAAAATTTTGCAAAGTGTTAAGAAATCTGTCAGTGGAAAATTTTGGGTAGTCTCAGTGATCAGTAATGCTGCTGGGTCACCACATCTCCCTTACCTACCTATTTATCCACCTATATTTATCAAACCATGTGGGTGGCCTTTTATGAAGTAAACATGTATGAATATGCATACACACATATATGTATGTATATGTATGTACATACTTTAAATCCACTCTTTTCGGGAAATATATGAGGAAAATAGTACACAAAGGCTTTAAAATGCCATTCTTATGCTATAAATACGCAAATGAATAATTATCACTCTATTAGGCGGGGTACCAGAGCAGTTGTGGTAGAATTGGAGTTATTTGCAGTGTTTGATTTTGTTTGTTGATGCCTTCAAATAGTTGTGTCGCCAAAATACAAATTACATTTCATTCAGACACAAAGCAGTCAGTTCAATGGAGGTGTATGAACAAAATATAGGGATTTATGACTAATGAATTAATGAACTTTCTGTTCTCAAAATGCTAAGATGCCTTACTCTCTGTATGATAACATAAGCTAATCAGCTTTCCATAAATTTTTGATATTTAACAACAGATTTAAGCTCTCAAAAGTACCTGTGGAAGCAGATCACATTTTTCCAAACTTTTGTTTTATTGCATTAATGGGGTACTCTAGTTTGTGTATCAATATCCAATATTGGCTTTAAGCTAGTGGGTTATTGCAACAAAATCCAAGATTTTGAAGCTTTGTATGCTCGGTGATCACTTTTATTGGTATCACTGTGGCATTATATTTTGTCTATATGACTTCAAATTTTTTCAGTCTTTAAATGCATGAAATATACTAACAAATCTGAAATTTAATAGCTAGCTGAGTACAATTTTACTGAATATTAGATTTGCAGAAGAAAAAGAGAAACAGGTGCAGAAACATTCCCTCCTGCAACTGCAGGAAAATATGATAGGAATTAGTCATTCCGCATCTGCATGGAAATAATCATAAATTGTTAATAATATTTCACTTTGAGTCTCCTGCTAGAGAAGCTGATCATCTGCATATTGTGAAAAACATCAGCTAGCTTTACTGTCCTACAACTTATAAACTATTGCTTTAAAATAACAACAGTCACTCTTTTAAGGGTTAGAGATCATCCTTGCAATATAATTCAATGACAGCTGATAGTTTGTATACTGCTTAAACACATTTTATTATTATTTCCAGTGGGAAGCAATATCCATGAATGCATTGTGTAAGTGCCAAAACATACCTGTTGTTTGTGGACATTTCCCACTGGGACTATACCTGCTAGTGTGCTTTATATGTGTCCTGAAGGGTCAGTATTAGCAGTGGTTCTCCAGTGCTGCCAATGATAATACACAACAGCTTCTCTGAGGCATTTATTTTTATGATGAGTTTTTGCATAATGGCAGGAAACAGTTTTCATGAGGAATGATTTTCCACATGCAGGAAAATAAATATCAGATTGACCTAAGGGCTGTTCTTTCCTCCATTTCCATTGGGTTCTTTTCTTCATCTAGCTGAATAAGAGTTGTTTCTAATGTAATTAGACCATCACAAATCATTCCCCCCCTACTTTTACTCTACCATAAATGCTTTGTTCCAGTGTCCCAGCAGCAGATCTGTATTTTTTTCATCCTTTTTTTATGGTTTTACTTCAGGCAATCTTTATAACACTCCAGCTGCCCTGTCTGAGTACACTTAAAGCTTTGTTTCAATGTGGAGAACATTATGGGATAGCTGTCAGTAAGTATCAGGTTGAGAAGACTTCTCTGTCTACACATTAATTTTTATCAATCTTAAGGAGTCAAATTTGGAAAGATATTTTGGTATCCTAGTTTGGAATATTAAGATGCTTAAGGTATCAGCTGCATAAATTAGTACTATATTAAAATCTACCTTCTAAATCCTGTATTGCCAGTGTAATTTTCCCTTTCAACAGTCTTCCTTGAAGCCTCTAAGTTTGGGAGCTTTAGATAATCACTGAGTCATTTTGTCATCTAGGAATGCACTATGTAAGAGGTCTTCTCTAAATATATGGATGTATTTACTGCATACATCAACTGTGCTTGTATTTATATTTCATACCTTTTCCAAAATCTGCTGTGATGATTTTAAGCAGGGGGATGTGAATGTGTGAATAAAATCATACTGAATATAGAGTAGGACTATCTTTACTGAGAATAGCAGCTCTTTTGTGCAAAGACTGGTCTGTGCTTTCAGAGTTCCAGCAATCCATGCCTGGTGCCTCCAGAGAATCTAATAATTACAAGGCATTCCTTTAAAATTACACACATTTTACATAGTAAGTCGAATAAGGCTAACAATTAAGACTGAAATATATTCCTTTAACTATAAAGAGGTATCCTAAATTATGTCTGGTGTTTCAGTAACTTTCATTTAGTCACCAAATGCAGTGCTAAAAAGTCTTTTAGGCTAAAGATCTGTTTTCTAAGCAGCTCCAGGAAACTATGGTGTGAAGTGTTTCAGCAAGAGAAGGAATGCTGGCATACTGGACAAAGGACAGTGATGTCTTTGGGAACATTATGCAGAATCTCAGTCACCTTCTTTCAAGAGAGGGATTCAGTCTGGAAGAGATGCACAGAAAAGGGTTTCTCTGAGACCTGAGGCAACTTAGGAAACCAACTCAAAGTAAAGTTTGTCTAAATAAGTCCAAAAAAAAAACCAAAACGGAGTGGGGATGTGGCTGATATTGTAAACGTAACAGGGAGGGGCAAAAATTTATTTCCTCTAAAGAAAAGTGATGGTCTAAGAAGAAACTGATAATAGAAGATTTCTAATGACAGGACATGGTTTTGAAACAGCCTTTCAATAAGAGTAGCAGATAGAGAACCACTTAGAAGATGGAGCATCTGGATACCTGTAATGCAGTCCTGTACCTGTAAATGCAGTTCACTGTCCCTAAATGCCCAGGTTCCTAAATGTCTTTTTTCATAAACTGATTTTTCACAAAAAGGCTATTGTCAATAGATATTTTCTAACAATGGATCTCAGCCCTTCAATATATCACTCCCTTCAGTAATTGGTACTTGTGGGAGAACAGATCTAGGCACCATATCAGTACTGCCAATGACTGGAGTCAGACATGGAAGAAATATCATTGAAAAAACAGTCTTACCTTTCAGAACCTGATGCAGTTAATAACTTTGTCATTTGATCTCTGTTAGCAATGCATTTATAAGTTCAACACTTTTATGTGTTTACAATACGAATGCTCTGCTACAGAGCAGTTGGATTTACAATTCAGAATTCTATGATTACAGAGATAATATCTAGAGAAACATTCCCAGGAGATGCTTCCAGGCAGCTTAAAATCAATAGACATGATGAGTATTTTACATCTGTTCAGATTTTGCTTCTGGTTTGGCTATTACAGCCCTTATCTTTTACCCCTGCAGAGCATGGGTGCTTCCACTGTGGATAGATTTCTGCGTTCCTTTTGCTGAGAAAATTAAGCAGTGAGTGATCTGCTTCAGAAATCTGCTCACTGGAGAACTGGTAAATATGCATGTAAACAACTGCCCTAGAGTATAATCTGAGCTATTTTTGTGTTACAGTTTGGTAGGCTAGAAGAAGGAATTAATTAAAACAAGAGAGAATAGACTTCAGAAATTGTTTTTCTGTCTCCTCAGAAACCCAGTCAAGGTCTCCGCCTTTGCTTGCCACCACAGATTTAGATTTTTTTTTGTTCAATTCTGATTTTATTGACTAATTAATTCAGCAGTGGCTGTACCTCTGGTGAAATGATTCAGTGAAATTGCCTGGGCTAGCCAGGATGAAGTTTATCCCTTGTATACCTCTGCAAGTTGTCTCAGTCCATCTCGCACTCTGTGGTGCTATTTGAATTGATTCTTTCTAGTTTTATGTGCCTTCCATTATACAGGACAGGTTTTCTGTTGTCTTAGGGTATGCTACACTCACTTTGCAGCCACTTCTCTATGCCAGGCACTGTTACATTGGACTCCTGGGTACGTCAAATAAACAATATGGCTCCCAATATAGAGACAATCAGCTCCCTTTTCTGTTGCTTGACTTGCTCTCCTACCCTTTTCCTTCTTCTCCATTTAAAGTATGAGTTTATCGAGGGAGAGGAAATCTCTTAGGCCTGTGGAAGAACAACACGCGGTATAATGAATCCTTATCTCAGAATGGGACCTCAAGATTCCGGTGGGGTCACTTGAATGGAGGATCTTTTGAGAAAACAAGAAAAAGAGTAAAAAAAGCATGTGAAGGATGGCAGACTTAAGATATATTAAAAACATCCCAATACTCTCAGATCTGTTCAGGGCTGTATTTCAGAATAGCTAATGGGACGATTTCAAAATTATTTCATTATCCTGCATACCAATTTAAACCAGACAAATGTCAATGAAACATCTGAATCCAGAAAAATGCAGGAAACAGAGCTGACTGAGAGGCAAAGAAAATGCAGAATTTCACTACCCCGTGGATGACTGCTGTCAAGGAAGGTGGCAGAGCTGTGGAGAAGTAGGCGTGGTGCTCCTGCTTGTGCCAGAACAAAGGGCCATGACCACTGCTTCTTCCAAGAAGGATGAGCAAGAGTTTTCAGTCTACTGAGAGCATCCTTTCCTTTGGCAGTAGCAGTGGCAGGTCTCTGGCAGAGGCAAAGCAGGCAGCTGCCCCAGCAACTGCATACTTTGTCTGTGTTTAAAGCTGGCTCTGCAAATCCCATTCCATTTATTTCAGGGCTTGAAATATGTACTATACCTGGCGCAAGGCCCATCCTATGCTTTGAAAGTGCTTTGGGGGAAAAAAGCATGCCTCAAAACAAAATTGCCAGGTGTGAGCAATCAGAGCACAGTTAAATCTATTATGAATGGAATGAATTATCTCGTTAAAAAAAAAAAAATCCTAGCTGTTGTGGAACATGTCTCATTTAGCAATTAAAAGATGTATATGTTCAGGTGAGTCTTATTACTGCCTGGCTAACTCATGTCATGTGTTTCTTCAAACTTTCTCTTGCCAGAATAGGCTGTGTGGCAGAAAACAGACCCAGTTTTCATCCAGATGTACATCAGTGAGTCACGGGCATGAGACTGCTTTACTCAGTGTAGACAATGTCTAACTAGGATAACAGCTAACTAATGGATACTGTTAAAACTACAGAAACAGAAATGCAGAATGTGTAAGGAGGAGAATCCGAGTGCATGGAATACTCCTCTCAAAGGGAGGGCATCGAGCGCTAAGGGCGGGGACGGCTCAGAAGCAATACTTGGCTGAAGTGCATGTCCTGTTTTCAAGGCATGAGTACAGAAGAATTACTCTCTCTAACCAGTCTCACAGACATGCAGAATTTGGGATTCTGGAGTGCCCTGGGAGGTTGTGCAGACACTGATTTGCCTGAGGACAAGTGGCCAGGCTCCCCAGCACTACTGCAATTCCTCAGCAAGGCAAGAGCTACAGGTCCACGGTGGAGCTTGACCCATTCATGGTGCTTCAAATCCCCCTAGCCCACCGGGATGGGCAGTACAGAGTTAGCATGGAGATCAGCAGCTGTGATCTCTTATTTTAAAAGCCCAGTGGTAGTGGTATATATCCCACACTTTCAGAGATTTGAGCAGGGAGCAAATTTATTTTATATCAAATTGAAGACCTCAGTCTTGTTTCTACTTTTTCTCAGGATATACTCTTGCTAGGTGGCTATCAGTACAGATTTCCATGCCCTCCACTGAGACTTGACATTGGATAAACAGGAATACAAAGTCATGAAGCCAGTAAGAAAGAAAGCAAGCAAAAAAATAAAACAAAACAAAAATCTATATCTCTCCCTAACTGTGGTGTACTTCTCTCTTCAGGTGTTTAAGGACTCAGGGTTCCTTTTTTCAGGAGGTCTGAAAGTCATCTCTGGACCCAGGGATCAGTTCTAGAAGCAGTGTCATGCCTGTATTTTGTGCCCAGAATATGATATGGCTCAGACAGCAGAAAGAGCAAGCGTGTGTACATTAGGTGCAGTACACTAATGGTAACTAGGCTGTGCAAGCAACTTAAATTTTAGCACATCCCTTTGGAGTTGGATGCCAAGCGCAACTGATAGTTAATAGGGCCTGAGGTTTGCAACAGTGTTAGCTTGTTATGGTACAAATGTGGAAACCAGAAGGTCTGATCTGGGAGCTGGTCCCTTCAAACAAGAAAACCCAACACACACATGAAGCCAGGAAAGCAGAATTTCCAGTCTGGTAGTGGGGCCAAGACACAGAGAAATCTGGTTCATACTTGTGCAAGCCTTACTGGTCATAGCAATTAGAGTCAAATTACCAGCTCAGTTAAAGTGTAACATTCTAATACCTCCCTAAAGGATACTGAAACTCTGGGCCACTCCTCAAGGAGTTGGAAGATTATCATGTGGCCCACACAGCCAAATGGTTTAGAGCTGCAGATGTTAAGAGAGACTGTAAATAGCAGATTGTACTTGCTTCAATCTCATGTAATTTTGGAGTCTGTAACTCCCCCCTGGTCCCTGATAAAAGGTATCATCATCTCCTTTGCCAGAAATGTGCTACTGCTTAGTAGCTGAGTAATGGGGCTTGTCTCTGCAAAATAACAGCTTTAGGATCCTGCCAGCTCCAGACCAGAGCTGCAGCCTCTTGGCTCCTACAAGTGTAGACGTTATTGCATTAAAGCAGGGTAGATTAAGGGATTGTCTCTTGCTTGACTTTTGAATTGGGGAAAGCATCAAGCCTGATAAACAGACACCAGAGCTGAGCTAATGCAAATGCCAGGAGTTGGGTAGAACTTGATGATGAGCTAAGCAGTCCTCCCCAGCCCCCATCTGCTGGGTAGTATTTGCAGAAGCTGGTGACTACTTAATAATGTTATAGTCTGCAAGGGACCTCTGGGAATGTGAGATGAGAGAGGAAGTGTTTGTGGGAGAAAGAAGCACTAAATAAAGATAGCTCATGTGAGAATACAGCAAATCCTCAATTATCAAGATAGTTTATTTGGAACAGTTTGTGTTTCCTTTTTGATCTGACATGTTCTCCTTGCTTTATAGAAAGAGAATTTTGGGAGCTGAAGGGCTACCTCCCCTCAGCTTCACCAGTCTTGCTTGTACTTTGCTCATTCCTAACATCCCTTTGATTTCCTCTGCATAATGAGAACTGAGTATAAACTGAAGAGGTTTAACTTTCTCAGGTCCTTATATTGCATTTATGCAGGACAAGATCACAGAAAGGACTGTAATTTCTGTACTGCCTCAGCAGTAGCTATTCTGCAGGAAGGCTGACAACCTTGACCATCAGCAGAGCCTGCTTTAACTCACTTCTAACCCCTGCACTATTGCAACTAGTGAACATCTGAGCTCTTGGTGTTGGAATTCAGAAATTTTTTACAATGTATTTTTTCCTATTCCTTTGCCTCTGAGCATAGATAAAAAGTGTGTTTTATTACTTATTTCAGCACCTGCTAGCCACTTTCTCTCAATCTATTGTCTTCTGGAAAGAAACTGCACTCCTCCATTGCTACTGGAAGGCTTAGGCTTGATCCTGGCAGCTGCATTACACTTTTAGATAAGCAATCTTTTTGAATACTTACAGGAATATCCACTTATAGCTTGTTGTAACAGAATCTTTTTTTTCTCACTCTCTTTCTCCTTTGCAAAGTGTATTTTGGCATCATCCCTGAACTTCCTACTGGCAACTACCTCTTTGCTGAGAAGTGACATCCTTTCACGGTCTAATGCCCAGTATCTTGTTCCTGTCTTGTTTACATGTAATCTGCTTTTAACAGCTCCAGACATCTTGGCAGGAGGGCCAAAGCACACTCACTAGCTGTATTTCTTGGCCTTTTTCTGATAAGACTTAGACTTGTTCTGCTCCCTGTGGACCCTCGGATGAGTATGGAAGGGGAATTCAAAGTCCTATTCTTTTTCTTCCTTGCTGTGTTCCAGTGCAACAGGAATGGCAGTGCCTGCACTCTGGGGAATGCAGACAAGCAACTGCTTGGACAGTAATAGGGTGGAAGGGTATGGGGCCGGCAGTGTCCCATGTCTGCATTACTGGCTGACATCTGGGAGAGCTCTGTAGGAGTCTAGCAATAAAACTCCACAATTTCTCTTTCATGGGCTTTGTCTTAAAGGCACATTTTGATACCTTAGGATTAGTTTTTGCTCTGGTGTATTTAATATTGAAGACCCAATGGGAATTTGGGGTTGAGTTTCTGCTTTGATTTAATGTGAATTCTCTGGCCAAACTTGTGGCCAAAGTTAACCTTTAATAGTCATATCTCAAGATATGACAGGATTTTTATGCTCTTAGATGATTGCTTACTAATGGATGATGTATTTATAACCTGGCAGAGCCATGATCTGGTACCTTCTGACTCCTGAAAACTAATCCAGGCAGATGATCAGCTCTATCACCTCATTAATCAGACCTGAGTTAGCAAACAACCCTCACATATTAGAAAGTTCTGACAGTTGGTCACTTCCGATTGTTTTTCACTCTCAACATATTTCAGAACCACTGCAACCAATCATTTGTCTTGGACAATTAGACCAAGGTAAGGCTATAGAAGTGGGAAGCTGAGGAAGAAAAAGAAAAACTTTAAGGTTATCTAGTGATATGTTCAGCAAGCTGTGCACATTTCTGGTTTATAACACGAGTTATAAAGAGTTAGTACATGGAGTATCAGTAGTAAATGTGGGAATAGGTCACCAAAACACATGTGAGTTCTGTGCACCCTGTAGACAGTTGTGTGACCATTTTAACCTTTGCTAGATACTTCATTAAGTGTTGTGGAAAATAAAATAAGCAAATAATTTCCATCTGTAAGGGTTTCACATCCCGTTGTGAAAAGGGCTTTCATTTCAGTCAAGCCTTGCTTTCTGATTAACTCCCATGGGCAGTGTAAAAGTATTAATAGATTTTTCTATCCTCACCTTACTGATGTTCAATCACAAGTTTTTTCCAACTCTGCACTTTTTTAGTGGACAGTAATTTGTGGAGAACATTCTTAGCAAGTTGATGTCAATCTTATTACAATTAATGATACATTCCATTTCCATTTCCCACTTTGAAATGAAGTTGAATGATGGCAATACAAGTCAGGAAAAGGATTTAAAATAAGATGAGGTCTCTCTGGATTTCTATGAATACAGGGTTCATTCTTTTATGGTAGGCAGCAATTTTTGTACGTATCCCAACACTTTTCTGTTCATTTTGACCAAACAAGGTAAATGAGTAAAAAAGCGAAAAAGGAAAAGTAGATGCAAAGCAAATGCAGTCGTCTGGATTTATTGAGCCCAGCTGATGTTGTTGAAATTATTTTTCCTTATTTTTATAGTAATTCATTTTGTTCAGACCTGCTAGCGCATGTCAAACACAACATAAATGAATAAAGAAACAAACCTTTCTTATTCATAAATGAATAAAGAAATAAGCCTTATGTGTCAATGAAAACTATGTACTCTAAAATTAGTGTGTCTACTGCAGCTCAGAATAATAGAGAACAATTTGTTCCCTTTTATGTACATATTGAATTTCACTATCAATAAGAAATAGAGCAGCTTTTACTTCAAATGGACAATTCCACTAATTTAGAAGACAGGAAAACATGGGTAGCCTCAGGAAAGACAAATAAGGAGCTGGCAGGTCAACCGCCCTGAGGTTTGGGGAGGTAGAACACAGTCCAAATGTTCTTCTTGGGGTATGGTCTCAGCAGCACACATGGCAACCAAATCCACAGACTGTGATGGTGGCAATAGGCCATGGGAGTGGTTTTCTTGGAAGCTTTGACTTGCAGGTTACCTGGTACAAATGGGCTATGGGGAATGACTCCAAGGAAAGGAAACTCGCTCCTGGCATTGACTTCCTATAGCATTTCCTGGGGACTGTCTGAAAAGTTCTTGAGAGATACCATTAGGATTTCAAAAGGCTGCAGAAGAAGGTGCCTGAGAGAACTCCTGAGCAAGCTATTGGCAGCCTGTGCTGCTCCAGATGAACTGGCATGGGGAAAGGTCAGAGTAACCCCTATCTGGAGACCCTGGACTGAAGCAGAAAGGTTAAGGGATGGGAGACAGGATACAGACAGAGAAACAGAGTACACACTCCTTTCTCCAACAATTTGCTAGGTACTTGTGCCCCCTTGGACATCACAGCTGAGGTGTTTATTGCCTGGGGCAGTTGTATCCTCACCTTTCATTTGCAGCCTGGGGAAGGAGCAGTGAGTGAGCTCTGTCAGTTGCTCCATCCCTCCTAAAGCAGAGACCTCTACCCCTGATGAGCCTGACACAGTCAGTAAAACCCAAGGTCACCTGCAGAGAAACTTCAGGATGAACCTTCAACTCAAAGGACTGACATCATTGAGCCCTCAGTAACTTGTACCAGGAAAGCTTTTGGCTAGTGGTATTTCACAGTCTTTAAGGAGTGTGTTATGAATTCAGGTTTTTCTGCTCATTCCATTTATTTAGCGTGACTGGGAGTACTGAGAAAAATCTGAGATAGAGATATTTTAAGTATCTGCAGATTTGGAACAATAACTCTACAGTGAAGCATCACTGGTGTGAAATACTCCAGTATGCTAATTTAGATGTAAAGCTGTGTTAGAACTTGGGTGCTTAAGTTTAGGGTGATGTGCAGAACCTTGGGTAAAATCTGTGGATTTGATACTTAAGTATTGGTGGCAGACCGAAAATACTTCTCTTGGGGTACATGCCAGACATGAAGGTTTTAATTAAGTAATGTACTTTGGACCTTTTATTTTTCCACTTTATGTGCTTTTTTTATTCTACTTGGAAACTATACTTGTGTCACACTGTTGGCGAGGAAACCTCTGTATTTAACAAGATTGATGCAGTGTTGCTGGTTCTCTCCTGTGGCCCTGAAGCACTTTGGATGTTTGCAAATGCCAAATGAGCCACATGAAACATTTTCAGATATGTGCTGTAGTGAACAGGCTGCAAACACCATCTTTGGGCCAAATTAGCACTGCCGTGTCAGCCAGTGAATGAGTACATTGTTGCTATTAAAAACAAACGCAGTACAGTGTGTTTACCTATTTTTCAACCATAGGAGAATCCTGTATTCACTGAGGGAAGGATTATGGCCTCTTCTCTATAATAATTTATAGAAGAAATATAAATTTCTGCTATAAGAAGGATATGCCTCATTCTTGTACTTTACAAATGAGATACACTGTCACAGAAAATATCTGCAGAATGCAAGAAGGGTGCTTAATTTTTCCAATCTCGACCATCTTTGACCTTTCAGAACCAAAGCAAGGAAGGCAGATATTTGGACCCTAAATTATGAGTGCCTTCTGACCTGCTGTTTTACAGAAATGAGGCACAGCAACGAAAGTGTAATGGATACTCGATAGTGAATTACTTAGGTACTGCTGCAAATGCTAAAGGTAAATGGCTTATTGCCTTCATCTCCCTTTTTCTTGTTGTTCAGGAGTAAAGAATTATCATGCTTGAAGGTAAATCAGATCTGTTTTTTATGGAGTAGTGTGAATAGACTGTAGGCTATACATTTTATCTCCCTCTGGGCTAGATTATCTGCCCTCCAAAGCTGTTGGGCCACTGCACTTTATATGCCTGTTTCTCTTCCTTCAGCTTCTTACCTAATCAAATCTCACAGACAATCTGAACAGCAAACAAGGCACAAAGAAGCAGTTAAAGAAGATATCACAAATTTTATGGGAATACAAGATTGAAATAAGTACTTTGGGTGACAGGGATGTGCCCCCTACTGTGTTCTATATTCCATTTAATCAACTGATCAGGATTTTTCTTAAAATTAATTTAGTTTTAGTCTTTAGCCCCATTTTTATGGTTACAAATAGTCTTTCAACTGCAAGACTAAATGTATTCCTGCTCAGTTTGTTCTCATTTGTTTTTATACCCATGATGCCTTGTAGCTTATGTACCTCTCTGCTCACTATAACTATAAACAAGATGGGGGTGGGGGGGAGAGGAGGTAGTCAGAAAAATTGCTTGTGAATAACTGAGTCTTAAGAAGGAATCTCCTTGTAATTGAGATGTTTGGTGAATTTGAAGATTGACCTTTTCTTCTTTGTCCTCTGTTGGCTTAAGTCAGTTGCATCTACTGATTCATGAGATTTGGCTCCAAAGAAAAGAAATTGCATAAATCCAACTGAGGGAAACATAAGGACAACCTGCAAGAGCACCCTAATACCTCAGGGGTCAGGTTAGAGGGGATTGAGGAGGCCAGGACAAGGCTGGGCAGAAGGGCCTGACCAAGAGATATTTGAGGTGAAGAACAATTTTGCTCTGCTCCTATCTCAAGGACTGATCTCTTCTACTTGAATTCTTGATGCTTTTGCTCTTGTCACCAAAGCAGTTTCATAACTCCAGTACAGACTGGATAGTTATTTTGGTAGTTTTTTAAACAGGACTTGCTGAAAGCTGCTGTTGGCACCCTGCTCCCTGTGTTCTCCAAAAAATGGTGTGTTTGTTTACTGTTCCCAACTTCAGAGCACCTTTCTCACCACAATAACAATGCAATGAGGTTTTTAATACCTCATTTCTCCCAGTAAAGATGAAAGCACTGAGCCAGAGACATGCAGGCTCAAAGACCAGTGTCAGAGCTAAGATTTTCCTGTGCCTGAACTCTCTGCAATGGTGGTGTGCCCCTTGCCCCAGCTGCCCATGGTTTTGCCATGCTGTGCAGGCAAGGCCTAGGGAGGTAGCTGTCAAATTAAAAAGGTTTCAGCAGAAATAATTTCTCTGAAACAGTAGCATATTTCCTGCATAAATGTCTGCATGCTCCCCAAGAACAGAAGGATCTTAAGCTCAAGTGGTTCCAAGGAAGAAGCCTGCTCTTCCTTGTAGCAGAAACATATGTATTGTAAATGTCAAATCACTGCAAGATTTGTATTTTGATGTTGTTTGTAGCACAGGCTACAACTATTTTTCATTCAAATAATACATCTTGGCTGGGAAGCTGATAAGGAGTCTCTGAGATTCAGTTATCTTTTTTTTCTACCTTGCAGATACTTTCTCTGCAACTTAATCCCTTCCAGTCCTAAGCAAAAGCTTTGATCTTCTCATTTATTCTCATGAGCTGCACAAAACAATCTCAAATAGATTTTGGTGTTGTGACCTTTGCTAGTGTTAAGTTCTCTGCCTTTGCTGGTCAAGTGAAGGCCTCCAGGGCAGTGAGGGCTGTACTTCTTTGCTCTGGGTCACACAACTCTCCTTCACAAAACTCAGTCACACAAATCTCTTTCCTATTTGTGCCATTGATTTTTTTTTCATGGTTGCTCTCTGATGTTCATTAAGTTTTGTTTTTAATAGCCCACTTGGTCCTCTGGCAGGTGTTTTTATAGTGCTAAAGCCAAGTAACCTTCTTTCCTCGTGTGGGCTGAGCCCAGTAATGAGATGTTCACAGACTGAAAAGATACAATTTTGCATGTTGGGGAAACAGCATTTTTGTGAGGTCAAAAAGTGGAAAAGAATCTTCATTAAACAAAATTCAAACTAAGGACCTACATCCTCCAAATCAGCCTGAAATATCCTGGCTGGGCTCATGGGATCTTGAACAGGGATTTGTAAGGCTTCCTGAATGAATATGGGTTACTGTAAGATCTTTTTAGGAGGAGTTTAAAGCCTCTGGCTTTCCAAAGAGGTGCTTCTTACAAACTGAAATTCATATGAAAACCTTACAGGGAGAAGAGGGTAAGAAGGCACAGTGATGGACAGGCTGATTACACTGTGCTGGAAGACCTATTGATCGGGGAGTGCATCCAGTTCAGCACATTTAATCATTTTCCACTTTGCACAGGCTGCTTTATTGCCCTGAGTTGGCACAGTTCTTGCCTGTACATCAGGGTGATGGAATACAAGCAAAGGGTTCTGAGCAATTCTTGAACTTGAAGAAACAACATGTACTACAAATAATAATCTGTTCTGTACTGGGTAGGTGTGTACAGCTTGGTAGTGTTGGTTTTGTTTCTTTGTTTGGTTTTAATTGTTATTTCATTTTTCAGTAGCAGACACTTAAACACTGTGCCTGAAACCACACTGTTCACATCCTTTTATAAACATGACTGTCATCTATTTACTAGTGGTAATGGCAGTGTCTCAGCAGCACTAGCAGAGATGATTGGAAAAGGTGTCTGTGTTAGTATGATAAATGCCACTGTTCAATTTCAAGTAGAAAACAATTTTACACAACAGCGTGTCACACATCAATTAATTTTCTTCCTTGCTCCAAGCTGTAGTTAATCTATATGTTTGCAGCACACCTATTACTGCACCATTTAGACATTTTCAGATTTGGTGTTTAGAAGTGTTTGATGTTTATTTAACTAATTGGGGAAAATAAAGGCTATGCAGTTTCATAAATAAAAGAACAAAAATGAATAGAAGAGTAACCATTTTATTCTGAAGTCCTAGATGACCTAAGTTAAAATGGAGTTCTACACAAACATTAATTATGCTCTGTGCTTCCTGCTGAGTAACTGTGTTCAAGAAAAATGCCTACAAGTCAGTGCAAGCTGTCATTTTAGCAAGTATACAGTGGTTTGTAATGGGCTGAAATGTGCACCCTGATGTTTTATACAAGTGACTTCCATAACTCTGTTCCATTTAGGCCCTGAGAAAAGTCTTCTGTATGTTCATAGGAAATGTCAGCCCTGGCTTCCCTGGCTCTTAGGAAACAGCTGTGATGCTTTATTTGCAGATGGGAAATAATTTTCCCCTGGGCAGTGGCTCTCAAAGGTTTGGTTTTTCTCTTCTCCCATGTAAGTGCACACCATATTTCATGCATGAACACAAGGACCTGAAGAAATCTAACAGTGGTATGTGCAGATGTGGAACTGTTCACCCAGCTGACCGTGGCTACAAGCACAAGTATGATACTGTTCACCCAGCTGACCGTGGCTACAAGCACAAGTATGATATTTACACAGGAGAAGTGAGTTTTTGTGTATGTTCGTGTCTGCCTACCTCTGTCCACAGCTTAAAATTCCCAAAGGAAAATAAGGAACTTGTCCCAGTCATTTTGTCATTTCTGTATAAAACACTTTTTCTGGTAAATGCTTTTTTTTAAAATGAAATAGAGTTCCAGACCCATATAATTATAACTGATGGAGCTCAATGTTTATCAAAAATTATTCTGCTAGGTGGCATCTGTCACAGGGATGAAAAAGTAAATACTTCTGTCTTTAAATTGAACTACATAAAATAAAAAACATATTGGAATTAAATATGTCTGCAGTAGATAGAGATGTCCTTTAAACTCCCATTCCCTCCAATGGGAATTCCAGCGTATAAAGGACCTAGACTGGGAGTCTGTAGAATCATAGAAAAAATTAGATTGGAGTGTGTTTTTGAACGTCATATGGTCAAATGTTGGAGAATGGATTTATTGGGATCAATAAAGGAGCTGTGCAAGCTATTAAGCTGAAGGGTTTTTGGGCCTGAGTGCGTGAGACACTTTCTGTGGGAAAGTCTCTGTGAAAAGCAAAACAGTTCCAGCCTGAGAAAGTTAAGGGAGTAACGTACTTGCAGGTGTGATATCTAGGAGTATAAGGGAGGCAAGGGCAAGATTCCTTTGAACATAACAAGATTGTGGAAGACTGCCAATGTAGTCTGATTGTGTAGAAATAGAAAAATGTCCTGATAAGTAAGCCCCTTAGAAGCTAACAAGCTGGTATACTATTTAAGTGCCTCGAGACTGCTAATAAATCGGAGTTTAGTTTTCAACCATATTGGCTGCTGTCTGTTCTTCTCCCCCCGCCGGGGATCCGAGCTCCCCGTCCCGCCGCGGCTTCCGACCTCTGGCTTCTTACAGTCAAACCTCTTGTTCAAAGCAGATTCAGTCAGACCAGGATGCTTAGGGCCTTGCCCAGTCAAATTCTGAATATCTTCAAGGATGGAAATTTCATAATCTCTCTAAGCATTCTACATTACCCTTCCTCTCTCCTATTGTCTGGTCTCAGGCCATTGCTAAAACCAGAATTAAATCTGACCAAAATGCACACCAAGAAAAATATTCCATTTAGAGAAAAGAAAAACCAGTGGAACCACAAAATTTTCATCTTTTAGGAAAATCATTAGTGAAAACTAGTGAGGGGAGGAGAGGATTTTATAGCAAAGCACTGGATCTGTTAGAATTTCACACTGTCAGGGATGCCTTGCAATTTCTAGTGGAAAATTTTAATGGAGTAATTCTTCCTTAGCCTTTCATGTAGACATAGAATCTCAGAAAAGTTTCATTGGGAAGGGACCTTTAAAGGTCCTCTAGTCCAACTAACCCCCCTGCAATGGGCAGGAACATCTTCAACTAGATCAGTTTGTTCAGAGCCCTGCCCAACCTGACCTTGAATATTTCCAGGGATGGGATATCTACCACCTCTCTGGGCAACCTCTGCCAATGTTTCCTCCACCTCCTTGTAAAAAAGATATTAAAAAAAAATCCTTTAAGGAACAATTTAATTTTTTTTAGCCTAAATATACCCTCTTTTAGATTAAACCACTTCTCCTTGTCTTCTCACAACAAGTCTTACTAAACCGTGTGTTCCCTTCTTCCTTATAAGCCCCCTTTAGCTACTGGAAGGGTGCAACAATGTCTCCCTGGAGCCTTCTCTTTTACAGGTTGAGCAATCCCAGCTCTCTCAGCCTTTTCCTCTTCAAGAGGACATGCTTAGCCTATGACTAATTTAGCAGATTCAGCCTTCTGGAAGAGTTTATCTGGTGTTTAGCTTGCTTCTTGTTTTCTCCACGGACATTATTAATAGTTTTTGCCTGGCTTGTAGCTCTTTTTTCCTACTGGAGGGAGGGGGCAACTCTCTTATCATGTGACCTCGGTGCAGTTGACCCTCCCATTGCATGACAGAGGTGATTGCTGGGATCTGACTATGCAGACAATGGTGGCACTGCTGGAATGGGAATCAGAAAAAAAATCACTGTATGCTTGTCCTTTCAGTGTCTTTAATAGCTGCTGCACAGTGAAAGGTTGGACATCCTTACTTTTTCCATTAATGCAAAATTTCTTCACTGAACTCAATATAACTACACAGGATTAAAGAGGAGGCATATCTGTAGCATGCAGTAGACAATCCAGTTCAGTTCTTGTGCTTTAGTACCATCACTAGTGTACTGCAGGAATGGTCAGAAGACAATTATTCTTCCACCTGTGTGTTTTATAGGTCTTCCCAGTGCAGCTGCAGGGTTTATTCATTCTCATTCCAGTCTTGTCTCCTTCAATATCCTTTTAATTTGATGCACGACACCTTCTCTGCTAGAGCAAAATGCCACAAGCAGGCAAGATGCTCACTTCCAAGGAAAAGCAGCCTGATCTGCAAGTCACTTTTCTCAACCCCACACAGATATTTTAAATTTTTTTGTTTTTACTCAGTTGGAAAGGTAAAGCTTACTTCTAGTATTACAGAGTGTAAGCAGCTCTGCTTAACATTAATTTAAGGGAGAACTTTTCAAAGTGGATTTTAGAAAGACTCAGCAGCTGGAAATGGATGTGTCTATATGCACATGGACATATGTACAATGTACCCAAGCCTGACACTTGAATAGATGCAGTGCTGGTACGGTTTTCCTCTTGGAAGCCATAAGAAGCTGGGGGTTGTCTGTGTGGGAGCCACAGATAAAGAAGGAAGGGAAGTGAACGCCTTAGCTGAAACCTGCAGCCACAGAAAGGGGACCTGGAGAGCAGGATTCCTGCTGCAGAACCTGAGGACCAGGTGGTCTCCTGTGCTGCTTGATGTCTTTCGGCTTGGAACTGTCCCCCATAGGCTTTTGGGGCTCTTAGACACTGGGCTAGGAGTGCTGCAGTTGCTGAGCTTATTCATGTAAGTGCCGAATGTTTTATTTCAAATTACATGCTGAAAATGTCCATTTGTTCCCGTTTGAATATACTCCATTCAAACTTGCCAAGATTTATGTTCTAAAATGGGAACTGATGTCCCATTCTTTACAATCACTGTATTAGCACTCAAATAGTCTTGCTACCCAGCTGGAGAGTCCTTTGAACAATCAGAGCACCTAAATATGGGAGATCCGTATCAAGAATGCAGTTTATAATGCAGAACTTAGAGTCCAAACAGTACTTCTGAGAATGGGAGCAAAAGATGCAAGGGTCAGAAAAAATAAAATGCACTGTTTCTTTCCATGTCAAAGCAAAGATTAAAACTTCAAATGTGAAGAACTACACAGAAACTACTGCAATGCCTTTTTTATCTAATGAAGACTGAAGTAACTCATGAGCTTTTAATGACGTAGAATCAAATAGCAAATATTAGCTCTTATGCAATGAGTCATTTGCAGATCTGAATCTTCCTCTGGTGTCCTACTAATCAATAAACTCTCTTGTCCTACCTGCACCTGGTATATTTGAATTAGATAACCACTTGATGGAGGTGCCTCATAGCTTTCTATATCCTTACTTCATGTTGCCCTTTTACTCTCAGAAAGAGCTCTCCAACATTCCCATTTTACAGATGAAAACTGAGGCCTGAAGATATTAAAGGTGAGATCCATACAGTCTTTGTAATCTTAAATCCCCTCTGAGGTATTTGCAGTATCTCTTTGCATTTTTTTTTTCAGTTTTGAGAAACAAAGTATTTTTCCTAAACTTGTCTGCTTCAACAATTTCCCTGCAAAAATGCTTCCAGCTTGGGTACAAAGTTCCCTCTTACTAAACAACCCTCTTTATTTCTTTAACTGTTGCCTTTCAGACCTGTAAGGAGTGTATGTGGTGTTTCCCACGGCATCTCCAGGTTTCTGCCAACATCCAGTTCTGCTTTCCTGCCTCTCCTGCCTAGGTGCAGGATGCATTGCCCTCAGTGGCGGGGCAGCAAAAATGCCTTGGTTTTCCCACATGGCAGAAGACTGTCTTTGCTTTGTTACTTCCCTCTAAATGCCTACTTTAGTGGTTCCTGCAAAAAGAAAAGGATCTGAAAGTCTCTTTGATTGATATCTCAATCCATCTTTTCATTTCTCCTGCTGCCTGTTTCACCTAGATTCCATCACTGATAATTTGCTTTTAAATGTAATGGATAAGCTTCCAAGCCATCCATCTCCTCTTTTAACCACAACCTCTTTCAGTGCATTAATGACTGAAAAGTTACATTTTCATTTAAAGTGAATTTGCAAAGCAACCTTTAGATAATAGGCAGTTCTAATATTCTGACAATGCTGAAGCTATTAGAAGAATAAATCAAAAGAAAATTCTCCTACTGCCTGCACAAAATGGGGGGAGGGACAGAGCAGAGGCCTCAATATTGTGATGCTACACAACAGCAATTACCATAAACTGAAAAGGGCATGGAAATGGTAGCTAGAATTGGGCTTATCTCCCTGAAGTTGAAAGGTGTCAGGAAGGGTCGGGGGGAAACTCCACTATTGAAACTGAAGTTATGGTAATTGCCTTCATTTCACACTGGTTTTTATTACTTATTGGATGACCTTTTTTAGTGCACAGAAAAACATTTGAATAAATCATTCTGAAGATTACCTGTAGAAGCCGCAGTAACTATTTTGATCTGAATGCAGCTGAGTCTGCTCATACTGGTGGTGGATTTAGCTCTTAAATATCCTGCAAGTAGTACTTTTCTTGCAAGAATATATGCAATGATACTTATCCAGTACCCCTAAGTGATGTTAGGAGCCTGTAACAACAATGAGTAGCACTGATTTTGTGGGGATTATTTGTACTTGGGGTCAAGTTAACAAGTCTTTGTATCTCGATCCTTCTTCACAAGGGTTCTCTGCTGTGGAGAGGAAATGAGAAGAAAAACAGTCACAAATGAATTTTTGAAATAATTTGTGAGACAGGTAAGAATTATGCAGTTCTATGAGCATTTTGATTTGGCTGAGGGATGTTCCGCTTTGGAACTTGTCCCTGCTTCTTGGCAGATTGAAACTACTCATTTCAGAAATGGTTATTCTCCTCCTGGAGCAAGAGCTTTTTTCTCTTGTTCTATGTTCTCTGACCTCTGTCTCATTATAAAAAAAACCTGCATAGGGTCTCTTGGCTTTGACAGAAGCCCCTCAAAGAACTTGGAGAAGTCACTTAGCTGTTCTCAGCCTTGCCTTTAAGGAGGCAGCAGTACTTGCAGGAGCCACAGAGGGTTCCTGAGACAGGGCTGATATCTAGAAGTGCAAAAGTTCCTTTGTTGGTCAAACAAACCTACACAGTGAAAGCAGTGATTTCAGATCTCTCTCTCTCGCTGCTGAGCTTCTGCTCTTTGTTCAGGGAAGCGTAGGCAAAAAGGCATGGATTTTATTTCCTTTACATTACAACTCCAATACAACATTTACAATGTGAATGCTTTGCATGCTGGTTTAGAGGGGTTTTTTTAATGTGACTCATGTTCAAGTACTCTAATGATCACTCACATCATTCTTATTATGCAGGTAAACAATGTGTCTACCTTTACAGGGCCAATAATACTCTACAGCTGATGAGAACTATTAGTAATTTGACCTTCCTGTCTGATTTGTACTTATGCATCTAATAATAAATAATCACATGTGAAAGAGTCAATAGAGAAATAATGCAACACACTCCTTTTAGTACCCTAATTCAGCAAAATAAACCATGAGAAGCATTTCAGTAATTTACTATAGTAAGTGCTCTCAGCAGCTTCTGTATTTCAGCTGTTTGGTGCTCCAGCATGAAGAAAATTATCTTTGTAATTATTTATATTGTTATTTAATAGTCCCCAGACAATATTCTATTTTTTTCAAGGAATAGGCCTTTCCTTCTCGGTCTTCCTTCCCCATTACAAATAAATGTTTATCTATGAATCTTTCTCCTTGCCAAATCACCTTTTTTTTTTTTTCTGTTTACTACTTTCTCCAAAAAGTTCCCAGTTATTGAAAAAGAGCTTCTGCTTAGCAGCTTCATTGATGGAGCTGCAGGAGACTTCCTCTTCTTGCATCTCTCTGAGAAAACCACAGGAATCACTCTTGGGCTGGCAAGGGAGCACAGCTGAGGGGGACCAGTGGCTGGCAGCACTGCAAACAGAGACTGCAGAACTGTCCTATGAAACCTGGGTTTCTCCTCACCTGGGCTTCAAGGGAAATAGGAAAAGTGAAAAGGCTGATGAAACGGATTGGCAGTAAAGCCGAAGAGTAAACCTCAGTCTCTGAAGTTATATGCAAAATAATCTTTGTTAAAGTTTCATGTTCTTAGGTGTGGAGTTTTCAGCTGTTTCTGGAGTAACATGGTGAAAAACAACAGTCTGAGGGCTGAAACCAGGATGAGAAGGAAGAAATTACTTCCTGGAAGTAATTTCACTCAAGCTTAGGTGATTTAAATAAGACATTAATGTCTTAAAAACTGCTGGGGTGGGAAATATCAGGAGCTAATGTTCTGCAGACCTAACTCAATATTTGGGGAGGGAAAGGGTGAAGCTGTTGATGGAGCAGGAGGAGAATCCCTCCAGAAGGCAAACGGGTGGGAAACACATGAGAAAAACACACAAGTCTAGGGAGAGATGGGAAGAAAGGCTGGAGTCTTCTGCATTTGGATGTAGGTGGTTATGACCTCAATAAAAAAGACACTTCCCCCAGTGTCACCCTCACTCTCAAAGTGATTTTTATTCCTCCTTTTCCAGAGGAACAGACTGTCATCACTCTTTTTTTCTCACATTACTCCCTCTGTGGTACTATTTCTTACAGCCATAGCAGGAAGCATCTTGTTTGCATACACCTCTTATAATAAACAACATAGCTTCTAGTTTATTTAATGCCTCCAGATTTTGTGCTTTCTTAGTCCTGGCCTTGTTGCAGTTATCCTTTCAAAGTACTGCTATTCAAAGAAACCAAGGTTTTGTCTCTAACTTTTTGTCTGTGGAGATGTTTTGGGTTTTTTTAAAATTTACTTAGTGACTCAAGCTCCACAAAGTACCATTCTTGCTTCTCACCAGCTGGTGGTCCATATGCCACTGCATCTCTGCTCTTGTAAATACACATTTGAAGTCATGCTCATAGATCAGACTTTTGGTGGTTAATATGGCAATATGTTAAAATGTCAAGCAATGCAGAATGAGTGAGTCAGGGGGAAAAAAACCAGAAGCAGTACTCTGCACATTTATAAAATTTTCCTTCTAAAGGACTCCCAGTGGTCTGCAGACATCAGGGGACTTCTGCGAGTCTGACAGGGTCAGCACAGGGCTGGGATTTGGGATCCACAGCATCTTGATAGAAGCATCTGTGAGAGGCAGTGGCTCCCAGCTTCTCAATGTTGTCTACCAACATGTTTAAACTAAATTAGGAACAAAAAATACAGTCTGACACATTGCCCGTGAAAGATTGCCAGCTTCTAACTGCAACTCTTCCTTACTCTGGAAAGAGTGGTGAGTGTTCTGTGAGGAGATGGTAACTTGTGGCTTAGTGCTCAAAAAATGAAAAGGAAAAAAAAAAAAAGAAGAGAATCCTCTAAACTCTGACAGTGCTTCAGGGAGCATCTTAATGACCGTGCCTGCAACCTGTGTCTGCAGAGCAGGACCATCAGAGGTTTCAGATCTTTGGACCTCAGTCCATATTTTCAACTCAGTCATGGCAGCACCTTCACCACCTGCATTTCAAGCAGATGTACAATCTCTGACCTCTCGTACTTCCTCTTTTCATTGCATAATTGCCCTTAAATTTGGCAATGACTCTGCAAGCCAATGCCCTAATTTCCAGTGCTGAAGAAAGTAGCCAGGGTAAGAATAGAAAATGCAGTTAAGAGCTTTCTACAAAAGAGCTGCCACTAGTAAAGGGATAAGAGTTTTTGTTCATTTTTCTGATTCTTCTGTTAATAACAACGCCTTCTGTCATTGTGAAAGTTGTAGTTAACCCATCTCCAATTCAGTGGCTCACAACAAAAGTATAAGGAAACAATTTGTGCCATGAATCCATGCTGTGGCTGTATGCCAACTATGGGTGCATGAATGCAGACTTATATCTGGAAACACTCCAGATATGATTGACAGCATCATGTGAGTGCTTTGTTGTTTTTATGAAAGTAAAAAAGTATAAATAGCATTGCCTTTTAGAGAAAAGAATATGTTGTTTTCTTTAGTGTCTTTCTAATCAAATTAATCTCTCTGAAAAACTGTAGTGAACTCTTTTCAGCTTCTGTGTGGTCTGTGCAAACCAATATATGATGTAACTAATCTATGCATAATGAGGTAGATAACACTCATAAAGGAGTTGCAGTTCTGGGAAAAAACTGGAGTCCTCCAAGGATGAAGTAATGGATTCATTCAGTTACTTAGAATTCAGCATGCAACCATATCTATGCCTATTTATATCTTAAGATGTTTCCCAATATTGTGCCTATAGAGATGATGAATAAGGAGATGGGATGGTCTGCAAATCCAGGCTGGCAATTTAATCAGAACTGTCTGCTCTGCCTGCCATGATAATCAGTAGTTCAGTGCTATAGGAACCTTGAGATGAAAATCCTAGTAGACTTTGTTTTTACTGTGCAGTAGGATTTGGAGTTCTCTTTGGGGGATGGAGATGAGAATGCAAAGTAACTGCAAAGCCACAGTAGAGAAGTCCAGTCCACACTGTGTTACTGAAAAGCATTCATTAAAATTTTACTGTGAAAACTGTAACTCAAACCTTCTGTGTTCATTGAGTCCAAGTAAAATGATGCTTATTTGCTACACATTCTTAGGTTACAATAAAAGGTGTTTTCCACAGTGGACCATGGGAGGGTTGTCACTGCATTAAAAAAAAATGCTTTTAGATGAAAATAAATGTTCTTAAAAGCAAAGTATATTGAGCCAAACTGGCTAGATTAACATTGTTTTTCTCAAACAGCTCCAAGTCACTGTGTGCTGGAATTAATGGGACATCTCTCTTGGAGAATTTTTCTTTTACATTTATATAATATTCAGTTCTAGTTTGTAGAGAAAATCCTCCAGAAGCTCACAGCATGTGAAACTTGTCAGTTCTAGTAACTGAATCTGCTGAGGCTTTATCAGTTTAAAAAGCATAACACAGTTAGAGCAAAACAAGTTGAAGTCTACAGTTGCTGTAAAACTCTGCATCAGCAGCTTTGTCAAGGTGGAGAAAAAAAATGTTCTTGTTTTCAGAAGTTACCATTATCTAGAACTTTTTGCATCATATTCATCAGACAAGACAGCTTTAGTCCTCTGAACTGACATTTGTTAGCAGAGTACCTGTTTAGTGCTATAATTTAATGTATTTTTAATTTCTCAGCAAAAAAAATCATGACTTTTAGGTTGTGATTTCTCTTGTAGATTGAGAAGAAGGGAAGTGGGGCAGGGAGGGAGGTATGTTGCTTTGTTACTAAACAGTATAGGTCAGCTAAATTTGGCCCAAAGAAACTCACGTCAATGTCCTCTACCTGTGACTCATTCCTTCCCTCTCCTGCTCATATGGTCTGTTGCCAGAGCTACCCCTTGAGTTATACAAAGACCTAATTAACCTTCTTCATGGAAAAGCCAAGACTCTTGAATTTGGTCCCACCTTCACATGGAACTGCAGGACTGCTGTGTATCTCCTAGAGGCTTCCTGCTCTTGGTCCCTTCAGGAGTGAAAGAGTTTAATAAAGAACATTTGATGTAAAGACAAGACACTGTCAGCATCTTGTGAAGAAATAAAACAGAGCCAAAGAAACATGAAAACCTGCTTTGGGAGACTCCACCACTGGGAATGTCATTTTAGCAAGGGGACTGCAGCACTTACCACAGCAGTTCCAGCTGCAGAGCAAGGGTACTGCTTTGTCTTCCACAAGCAAGAAAACAGAAAATTCCATCATTCACATTACCTTCATCAGCCCTGTTTACCTGGGCACCTCTGCAAGCTTGTCAGATATCTAGGGGTTCCAGAGCAAAGACTGGCATTAACTGGGCTATTCTAGACTACGTTTCGAAGTGTGGGCTGAAAATCTACCTGGAAACCTGCCCCTCATGCCCATCACACTTGGTGGCATTGGTGCAGTAAGGACATAGATTATCCAGGAAATGTTTTTCTTTTCCAAAAGGCTTGTGAAGGCTCAGGACTGAAGTGGAAGTGCTGAGGTTCAGCCCTGTCAGGGTCACGCTGCTGGTGTGGGTTGAGACAGCAGGTGTTTCCTTTGCCGCGTGGCTCTGCCCGGCCCTGGGTTTGCAGGGCTGCAAGGAGATGTCAAAGTGGGATTTGAGGGCTAGCTGCTGTGCAGATTTAGACAAAAATAACCCAGGGCAGTCATGCACCCCTTTTAGCAACAGCCTGTCTGTGAATTCAGCACTTGAAAGGAGTAGGACAGAGGAGCATTTGGGCTTGTGTAAAAACTTCCTGGCCAGTTTTATGACCGGAACAACCAAATTTTTTTGTGTGTTGTGCTGTGCTGTTGCTTTCCAAGTAATTACTTAAATATTATTGCTGTTCTGTCTTTCATCACTCTACTTGCATTGCTTTGGGCTAGTTTGCTGTGTTTCGCATTTTTGCCCAGTCTTCAGAGTATTTGACTCAATCTTTCCCTCTTTATTTGTTGGTCTCTTATCAATCTTAATCAGAATGCAAATACAAATAAAAGCATCATTGTTATTCATAAGCTGAGAGTCAAAAAGAAACATACAGTTTATTTTGAATTTGAACAGTCTGTTTCAATGCTATAGATTGTTTGTATGTAGTCTCAAAAAATCTCTATTTCCGTATAGAAAGCAGCACTTGCCTCATTGTTAAGGATGAGTTTCTGTCCATGAATGTTCATTGTTACTAGTTTCACACTTAATTATTAAGAATAATGGGCAGAGCTGGAAAATATTTATTTTTCAGCAACTCATGGATCTGCTTTAAATCTTGGAATGTACTTGGTACACCTTTATCTACTTGGAAATTAACTTCTTGGAAATACTTCTTCCTTGTTACAGGACAATGATAGGATTCATAACATGAGGAAATCATATCTCAAAAGGGCAAGTGACCCAGCAGGTACAAACTTAGTTAAATATGCACATGCAAAGTCACGTGCCACACATTTAGTGCTACTTAAATGTAATTTCAAACACCTACATCTGTAGAACTTCTTAGCAGTAAGACCAATTATGCAGATATATAGGCAAGTTCTTTTTTTATGTGTAGACTACTCTGTACAGGTGAAGCATTGAATACTGTGTTAATTTGTGCAGTACCTTGGTTAAGCCAACACCCTGAGTTAAATAGCGGCAGAAAGATTTAACACTTTTTAAACTAGAAAAGAGGAGTGCTGATTGCTTTTCTCTTCAAATTGCCTGCTGCAAGAATAAGCTCTTGGGCAATGTCAAGGGAGAAGATTAAGGAGCCATTCATTGTTGACAATTCCAGTATAGTTCTTGGAATGCCTTAAAAATAGAGCAGTTTCTTAAAGTGATCGTTTTGTCTGAATGGCAATTACAGCTAACAGAAACATACAATGAGCTCATTTGCTTGACCTGATTTGTATGGAAGCTTCAGAGTTAAGGCCCTTTTCTCTGACATGGTCTTGAACAGAAGGCAGCAGTCTGGAGCTGCTGAGTCATGAGAGTTTCTTGTGAATGTGAGGGTCTTTGTATAACAGCAGAGACTCCTTGAAGATCTCAGTGGTTTCCAAAAAAGTTTGAAGCTCCTCTTTTCTTCTAGGACCCTCCTACCTCTTTCTCCTCCTTGGGAAAAAATCAAGGCAAGGTGGTAAAGATTTGCATTTTGCTCTGAACAGCTGAAATGGCATTTGTGTAGTCATGATGTCCTAGTAAGTCAGTCAACCACTGCTTTGCCAACAACATTGTGCTCAAATGCTGTTTACCCTCTTAGATGCAAGTCTGCTGCATGAGTTGTGTGCGTACGATCGTTGAACGCAACTTCTCGGCTTTGCTGACACGGTGACAGTTGGGCAAGTTCAGGATGAAAATTTGATTTTTCAATGATTTTCAGAGCTTAACAAATGCATATATGAAGAAACTCATGCTGTAAGGAACAATATAACTGCATGTGACATGGAGCCCTCACTTTTATCCCAGTTCAAACATTACAAACCAAGAAATGAGCTGTGACTCTGCACTGTTCAGTGAGGGGGATCTTGTTTCTCCTGGAAGAGTTGAATGATAACAGTTGTGCAGTTCACATGAGCAGTAGGACGGTCACACACATGGGAGAAATCCTTCAAGGAGGATCCTACAGGCACTTATGGTCCTGCTGTTCTGCTGGAGGGCTCTGTATACAACCCTCGCATTCATGAATTCCAAAAAGCATGATTACACCTCACTATCTACTGCCCATTTCTCAGCACATTGTGCTTCATGCTAAGCTGGCTTTAGGTCATCACTAAAACATTAGGACAATTCAGTCTTTTCAATTTTTTAATGTGAAAAGCTTAATAGTTTTGATATACTTCAGATGCTTTTGAATTTTAAAGAATGCTGAATCAAATGTGGTGATACCGTTTTTATTTGAATGTATTCTAAAGTCACTTGTGTGTAAATCAAGAACTGATTGGTAAATTAAATTGCCTAAGCCATGCCAGCAGCAGCAGAGCTGGAAATTGCAAAAAGCTTGTAATAAAGTGTTGCAGACAAGTTACCTCCTTTCTTTCAACAGTCTGTGAGCTGTAGCAGCAGCAAGCATTCAAAATCTGCTTGATTTCACCGCAGAACACACTCAAGCGCAGTTCACAAACTGTACTGTCCTTGAACCATCTGGGGTTCATAGCATGAAACCTCTTATATTCTTCAGCTTATAAGATTGTTTTGTTACTGCTGCAGTGGCTGCCACTGTTTGCTTTGCAAGTTGCTGCTTTCAATGTTCAACACATACTCTCCAGTAGCTGCAGTCAAAGTGCTTACATAAACTGAAGCCTATTAGCAATAAAGGGGATGCATCCAATTTTCCTACCTTTGAATTTCTTATAATCATGGATAATTGTGTTCTTGGAGCTCGAAGGGGGAGAACCCAACAACAAAAAAGAAACTGTTCTGTAAGTTCTGCTCCCTATGGTACAAAGTTCTGAACTAATAACAAGCACTATGCAAAATGGAGTTTTCTTTCTTTTTTCTTAAATATTTGTCCAAAATGCCTCCTTTTGTTTATTTTTCTTTTCTGAGATGCTGATGGCATTGCTCAGTGATGCATTTTGCCTTGCAAGAAAGGGGTAGGCAGAACATTATTTGTAAGCTAGGCATCACTTAGGTCCAGCCTCTTCCCCATGACTCACTGCAGCTCCTGGGTGATGGCATGGCTCATATACTCCTACCTACTTCCTTGGTCTGTTCAGATGTTTGTTCATCTCCCACTTGTCCCTGCGGGCCACTTTACACAGCTATACCTGGTTTCATTCAACTTGAATCTGTTCTGCTGTCTGTTTCTGTCATGTTTCTTGTTTGGTGGATGTTTTTGCTTCTCTCAGTATCTATCTGGAACTGAAGGATACTATAACACAACACTTGTTACATCAGCTGACTGGGGATGGTTCCTTGCATACTGACATCACTGCCTTTTAGATCATTCAAGCAGCAGATGAAGCTCAGGGCACAGGATTGTTGGACAGCACAGCAGCAACACTCCTTCCTCAGCTGAGGTAGTGCAGGTTTGACTGACTAGCACAGGGAATAGCAATAGTGGAAATTAGGTGTGATAAGCTGCACAAGCATACTGTGCCTCTGACAGCACTAACAAAATTCTCAGAGGTACTGGAATAGGTAGATCAGCATGGCTCTGTGCCTCAACCAATCCCAGTTCCAGGGATATGGTTCCCCTGGGGACTGTGAATGTATCTGTATGTGTCCATTGCTCCCATTGCTGTGTTTGACAACCACCAAACTCAAAGCTGAGTGTAGTCTCGAGGGGGAGAGAGATGTGCTTTAGCTGCACTCACACCTTGGATGGCAGCATGAACAAACCAGATGTGCTGGAAACAGCACTGCAGGGCTGTCACTGCTGCTGGGACTGCCTGACAGATAAAAACAGCTTGCAAAACAGAGGAAAAATGAAAACCTGTTTTACCTGTTTGACTATATGTTAGGCAGCTTTTTTATTCTTTTCCTTCTCGTCTCCATCTTTCAAAATGGACCCGAAATTCACCCAGCTTGCTGACTTTTTCACCATCGCCTCTAATTACCCCAAACTCATGGCCCTCTCATGCTAGCATTTCCCTATGCTCTGTTTCTTCCAAGCTTGCCCTGTTCCATCTCTTTGCCTGTGTCCACAGCTGGGGTTTCACATCCCAGCATCAGCTAGAGCCTGAAGACACTGCTGAGCAGATGGTGGAGCTGCTTCTTGCACAACCCTGCTGCTGTCCTGTGGCATTTTGCTTCTGTACAAGGCAGTGGCTCCCAGCATATCAGCTGTGGATGTGAAGACCAGACCTAGGGTAAAGTAAACCATGTTTGTTGGTTAACTTTCTGGGGAAAAAAAAATCCTCCCCTTGTGTTCAAGTATATGGTAAAATTAATGTAGATACAGGCTGTGTGAGTAATAAGGGCGAGGTGGGGAGGGCAGGAAATTGCAGTGTGCTCATTAGCATAAGAAGAGGGCTATACTTATACCAAGTGCAAGGAAGGCAGCATGATCAGGTGGGCATTTAGAAAGGTATTTACATTTCCAGCAAAGCATGGCAGAGGCTTTTCCCTAGAACTGCATGTGCCTCTGATGTTCCTTTTGAGGAAACCCATATTCCTTCCTTACCACAGATGAACTCAAACATGCTTGAGAAAAGTCCAAGTCTAAAAATTCAAGAGACTTGGATCAAGCTGCTGACTTACTACCAGCTGTGTGTGCAAAACAAACCACTTTGCTTTCATATGTTCTGAAACAAGGACTCAAGTGAAATGAAGATGTTACCTCGCAGGTTCTTTGAGACACAGGTCACTTTCATCAGAGATCCCTGGGTAATTAGTAAAGTTCCCCTACTGATGCTGCCAAAATAAAGTAATCGTCAGTTGAGGAATACCATGATTATAATGTAAAGTGGAAAATCAGCCTCCTTAGAGGCACTGTGAGCCTGGCAGTTGGTGATGGTGATGGTGTGTCCTGTTTTGTGTACTTTTAGATACACAGTTCATCCTGTTGTGGATCTTGAAAGCTTAGAACTAAGAATATTGATTTATAGTTTCTGAATTGTCACTGAAACTTTAGGAGTGTATTAAAAAAAAAAAAAAAAGAAAAAGCTTTTATTGAACAATATCTGTCTCTTCAAGTGACATTTCCTGTAGAGTGAGATACACTTCAGTGTAAGGAACCCTGAGAATCTGATCAGTATTTGTGTATAAAGTATATCTAGAGTTCTCTTCTGTCAAACCTTACATCTTCTGCACTAGAAACTTTGAATATTACAACCTGTATTTGAAGCTGGATGAAATGGAAGCAGAGAAAACCTGCTATGAGTCTGTACTGGAGTTGCAGTGGAACTGGTCTTTCATTTGCACATCTAACCTTTCCATGGGTTCAATCTGATTTAAAGGAGTTGTTTCCAGTGTACTGGCAATTTTGTGTGCCAGCCCCCACAGATCTACAAGGCCTCCAGCTTGGAAGGCTTGTGCTTCTCTTGCATATATGCAGCAAAGATTGCACACTGCTGAGTCAAAATAAGGTAGCATAGGTATATTTGAAACTCACTTTAATTAACTAAGATTTTCAATCCTTGTTTATAGACATGAAAAAGAACCAGATCCAAAAAACAGTATTTAAAAGGTTGGAGTCAGAAGTAATTAATGCTCAAACTGACTCTATAACCATACATAGCCAACCTACATGAGTGCAGATCCTCAAGAGGTTTGTGTTTAGTAGTTAGCCATTCTTCTGCCTAATATATTGGTACCTTGAGATGTAATAAACACTGTACTGCTAAGAATCATTCACAGTGAGAAGACTTCATTGCAAAACCTGATTCTTTTGAGTCCAAGTTTTAGCATAAAATTGCATGTTTCCACTTCCAGAGGAAGGTGTCCCTGTGCCAGGCTAAATACTGACAACCTCCCACCTCTGCTTCCTGCTGCTCCTTCCACACATAACTCTGTCACAGCAAGCCCCTGCTTGTGACATTGCAGGTCACAGCAGCTCCTTGGTCTGCAAAGGGAATTATTGCTGCATTACGTGAGACGAATCACATTGCTCTGGACAGATCCTCAGTGAAGGAATGTAACAATAAGATGTGTATTAATTTGCTGGACTACTACTTGTGCTGCCTGGCTCAATGAATTTTATGGCTGAATAAAGCATGGACCATCAGTGGATCAATTTTTCATGCTCCTGCATTCACCCCTCTTTCTGAATGGGCCTGGCTACCCCAGTCCTTGGGGATGCCCCAGATGGATCCCCATTCTCCTGGGCGGGAGAATGTGCAAAGCTCACCCAAAGACTTACAGAGCTGCCTTCTTAAAATGTTTGGCCCTTCGAGCTGCCAAGGTCTGTCACCTGTTCTCCTTATTTAAAAGACTTTCTTCTCTGAAGAGCACTGTGGAACGCAAACCTCTATTTCTCTAACCCTGAGGGTTTTCAACCTGGCTTCACTGTCCTGTGGTTTTGCACCTTTCTCCTCTTGTCCTGTTTGTCTAACAAGATTTGTTTCCTTTATGCTGATTACAGAACCCCTTTCTCTCCCTCTGTTACAGGAGCCTTGTACCCTCCGTGCACCCCAGCTCCACAGCTGGTGTGGGCTCACCCTCTAATCCTTGGGCCAACACTGTCCCAGGTGCTGTGGAACTGCATATCATCAGCTAGTAACAAAAAACAGTGGCAAAGGAGCTGGGCAGAGGAGATAGGGCAGAACACAATGAAGTATCATGTGGGAATGGCTTTTCCACACTACACTGGTTTCTACATATAACAAAAAATACCTATTTCCTCCCAGCCTGCCATTTTCCTGTTGTTTCTTTCTTTCTTCTCCTAGCTTCAGGTTATCTCTCTTCATGACCTCTCTGAATCTACTGTGGTTAAAATACAGGGTAATTTTTTTTTTTTACCTGGGTACCAGACTTCTGTAAGTTTAGAAAAATCTAATTCTCTCCAGGCTGTGAATTTACCAGCTATTTAAGATAATGACTCCAGATAGTTTCCTTAAACTGCCAAAAATTCTGTCAGTTTGCATCCTAGAGAATGACTGTCGACAGGGAGGCTGGAAAAGTTTGTGATGGAGCAGTGCAGCTTCTGCACTGGGTCCTGCTGGAGTGCCCCTAGCCTGGCTTGCTGCTCTACTTGGGAGCACATGAAACTTTGGAACTAGCCTTGCACCTGCTGGGGTCATGGGGACAAACATCTGCCAAAATCAGCTTTTGCACACAAGAATTTTTAACAGAAAATTTCTTTAGCAAACTCCTGAGAGAGCCTGGCCCTTCTCTTTGTGGAGTTAACAGCGAAGCTCCTGCATCATTCAGTGGGGCAGGGTGGGTTTTCCATCTATGTAGCACTCAGAGCGTAGGGAGGTAAAGTCTGGCAAGCCTGACAGCTGCAAAATTGTGGTGTTTGGAAAATGGAACTTTACAAATGCTTATTCTCATAATAGAAAATTCTTTCTTTTTCCAATACATTCTGCTTGTTCTCCTGGGCTCTGCAGCCCATTATTGCAAAAGAGGCAAGACTAAAAGCAGAGGCCAAAGTATGCTCAGGAAAGTATTACAAGAATTATATTGCATTTGTGCACTCATGCTTCTCAAGCAAACATGTAAATATATATTTGCTTGCATCTTCTAAGAGAGTAATTCATGACAGGAGCATGCATACGCCATAGGTGATTGTTTGGAATTTTTATTAGACACCAGTCCACATATCGAGGCACTTTCTCAGGCATTACTCAGGAAAAACTCACAGCTTTAACATTGTAATGCTTATATACATTGCTAATCCATAGTACATTGCACAGTGTTTTCCTTTCAGCACAAAAGTTACAATACTTCTGTTGCCATGAGGCTCTACGAAAGTGTGTAAGTTAAGTGCTTTAAAAATGTATTCTTAGTAACTTTTGGACATGCATCTTCAGGTCCACTGTAAGAGACTCAACCTCCTTTGCATCAAAAGAAAAACAGGATTCTGTTTCCAGCCCAGAATTCATTAAACACTTGATCAAATTTCTGTTGGTTTGCATTTGCCATTTCTTCCCGAGTTATTTCTAGAATTTCAGAACTTTTCTGCATTTCTGATAACTCAGGATAGCCATTCCAAACTGAAGGAATTTAAAAAGTTGCTCTTGGACAACAGTTGTCACTAACTGGAGTTACCAGGTTCAGAGAAGGAATTTAGGCTTGTCCAATAAAACCAAGTAAGATCATAGCCAGTGTGTTTGGTTATGAAAAGAAGTTCCATAAAGTATTTAAAGGGTAGTAAAAGGTTCATCTCTTGCCTATACTTTGATAATGTGTTAGTAGACAAGATTTTACTAATTTTTAATTCATTTATTAAAAAGGGCTAGAATGCTTTCTTCTTTTTCTCTCTCAACAACATACACAAAAGCAATATCCCCCAAAGCAGACTTGCACTAGGACATGAGATGGAAAACTTATGTTATAAAACCCATCTCCTTCTGCTTAAAGCAGAGAGATGTGCTGAGAAACTGGTACAATATGACAACATTTTAAACACAGAAGAGACAAGATTTATCTGGCTGGTATACAATATAAAACAAAAATCGAACACCAATGTTATAGTGCTATATTGAAACAAACCACATTAATTAGATGCTTTGAAGTCAAGCCTATGTTTTCTTCAGCTTTTTCATGAATTATTGATCCACTTTCCTCATTAAATGGAATGGCAGGCTCTTGCAGTAAATGGACAAGTGGCTACAACATTTATATAATCAAATATGCTCTGCATCTGGCAATAAAATGTTTGTGTGTAAAACATGCTTTCTGAATTGACATCCCTGCAAAATAGATTTACTAGAACAACCACATTCCTTTTCTTTTGTCTCTAAAGCACAGATTGCCTTGCATCATCATGCAATCCAGTATTCTACTCTGATGGTATTAAGCGAAATATTTTCCAAGAGCCTGTAACGAGCATTGTGCAACAGAACATTTCTTCTCTATAATGAGATGTAAATAAACTGTCTCACTTACCTTATTTTCTCCATTTCTGCCGCAGAGGCCTACAAGAAATCAAATAATAGGAGCAAGTGAATGAAAGAAAACATTCACTCTGCAGATTTATGCATAGTTAAGGCTTTCCGAATGCTTCTCGCCAAGTGGCTACAAAGCGCCGGCGAGCGAGCCCCACATCTGCATTAGCCGAAAATAACGCTGCCAGCTGAAGTGGGGAATAAAGCCGAGCGCAGTGGGAGCCCGGTATACCCACGAGCCATGGGCACTAGAATGACTCAGTTGTAGCGCTGAGGCAGAAAATGGGGAGGGGAAAAAAAAAAAGAAAGAAAAAAAGAAAAAAGAAAAAAGCAAGCAGCAGCAAGTAACAGGTTACTGAGCCTCCTGCGTTTCCGAGGGAAAGTTGAATTGCAGTGCTACCCTCTGTGCGGTGGGCATGGCAGCGGGCTGGGCTGGCGGGGATTGACAGTGACTTCATCACACGTGAATTTGGAGCTCAATTCATCATCTTTCACAGAGCCCGACAGATGGAAGGACACGAGCTTGCCTCCTTAGTGGGAGTTTCGAGTAATCAAATTACTTTCCTCCAGTAATACACTATCTTGACAATTAGCGTCTCAATGCATGGAGGCGTCTCGTTAACCCTTTCGCTGCTGCTGCCCCGCCGGAAGCTCCCCGCCCCAGTGCCTCGCCCGGCCCCTGCCCCGCCGCGCCGGGCTCCCGTTAACCCTTCGCCCGCGGCTCGGCTCTCCCACGGAGAGAGAGGCTCTCCTTGCATCCTCACAGACCTGGCACAGCAGTGGGTGGTCATTTCATTAATCTGCCTGGGCTCTTTTTACCGTAGAGATGCTGTAAATCCCTACTTATCTATAGCATGGAGACTCTAATTTCTCCGGCATTACTTATATCAAAAGCATACTCTTGTTAACCCTTTGGTTTCTTTTTCATCATTATCTCACACAGATCCCTAAGAGCTGCTCCCATTTCATTTCAGCAAGCACTGGGACAGAATCTCATCAATTCTCCCGGTCCCGCTTTATTGTAACTAAGGAATGAGCACTCAGAGCAATCCTGCCATCTCTAGAGCCAGAATCTCTTATTTATAGAGAAAGCACTGGCCATTAATCATGAGCACTTTAAACCTTATTGATTAATGGCTAACAATCATATTTGAGTATGAAATAAATTAAAGATTAAAAATAGAGAAATATAAATTTAATCAGTTGACCAGCAAGAAATTTGTCAAACTGCTTAATAACACATCCCAAATGACAAATTGTTGGTTCTTCACTGGGTCACTTGTCTTCCGTTTTTCTCATTTACTTTTGATTTGCCCATTAGATAAGTTGTCAGTCAGGCTGGTGTTTGCACAGTAATTTCGATGACAAACATTAAGGATTTTAGGCATCCACCATAACTTGGCAGGCAGGAAGCCAGCTGCAGGAAAAACCCTCCTCAGTTTCTCGGTAACATATGTAATATATGTTTACATGGTCCTTGCAATGTCTGCTGGAACCACAAGGTTGCCTGGGGAAAATCTCAGACCTTGAGTTTCAAAATGTAACCTAAAGACCCATAATTGCTTTCTCTAATTTGTGTCTATCCATTGAATCATGCTGTCATATGCAGGAAAGAGATTCAACATTGCTGATTAGAAAATGAACCACAGGGGCTTTCTCCCTGGGCATTAGAAGCTGCTGGCAGACCCATGGGCTTGACAGTTTGGCTCTCCAGACATGAACCCTCCAACACTGCCCTGATCATGATCATTCCTTTAATGTTGGGGAGACAACATAGTTTCTCTCCAGGGTTACTTACTATTTCCTTGCCTTGAACTCTGGGAGCCACCACGAAGGCAGAGTACTTAGAATATCTGATTTTAGAGCTTCTGTTTTGGCAATATCTGCAGACATAAAGGGAAGCTACCTGGCCTTGTTTTTGCCTAGTGCTTTGAATAATGCTGCACTCTTGGGGTCACTGTGGGGGTTGCTTTGTGTGATTAAATCAAAGTATTGAGAAGAGGAGCTGCAGACTGATGTTTTGGTGATACTCATCTGTGAATGCAGGTGAGTCATTGGCTGCCAATCCTGACAGGAAATTAGTAAGGGGAAGAAAAGCACAGAAAATGCCTAACACCAATTCAAACAAGAAAACTAAACCAAGCTTCAATTACTTTTTTTTTTTCCTGGTAGGGCTGGGTTTTTTACCTCCTCACAGTAAAAGCTCTTTGTTTCATGTAATATTGCCAATTTTCCTTTGAACTGTTGAGGATGTTCTCCTCTGCCTTTCCCTGGCAGGATATGCAGTAAAGAGACAGCTCCTCTCTGATGTGGAAGCTGTGGGTTCAGATCAATCCTCCTCGAGGAGGACGCTCTGCCCCAGGTCAGGGGCCTCTCTGGGCTGCAGCACTGCAATTCTCTATTATGTCTTTTGATGGGGATCCACTTCCAGTAAATAAATAAGAGCACAGGACAGGACTAGAGCCTCTGTGTTCTCCAGCAGATTGCCCTAGCTTTCAGCCTAGGGAGTCAAATGAGTGTATAGAAACTAGAAATGGTGGAAACAAAGACAGGAGCATCTGTAGAAATATAGCTTTCATCTCAAGCAGTTTATTTTCTCAGACAGTTGTGTCCCTTAGAAAGGTCCATTTTATCATATTTTTTTTCCTTCTTCTTCTTCTTCTGTTTCTTCCTCCTCTCCCGTTTTATTTTTTTTTTTTTAATTTTTTTTCTTTTATCCACCCAAAAAAGCCTTAGCAACTCACAACTATTTTAAAAGTCTGTGGTTTTCTGAAACAGCTCTGTTATCACAAGGTGACATTTTTACTAAGGCAAAATTGCTGTTCCTAGCCGGATCCCTGCCATTGATTTAGCCTGTAGAAGTTTGGAGGTTGCATCATCCTCCCACTGCACTCTATGAAGGCTCCTATTTGAAATATCTTACTGAATTGAGTTTAAAATATATTCTAAACAGCTCTGAATTGGCCACTTTAAGGACAAATCTTGTCCTTAAAGTCTTGTGGGACCTATTTCAAGCAGATAGACTGAAGTAAAAGTTGGTATAAGAATGTCCTTAATGGTAAGTCATCCATAAATTGTTGCTTGCTAGTGTGTTGATTCATTTCAAGTGATTCTGGATGCCTAAACTGAGCAGTGATTGAAGATGTGTGTTTAAATTAAGATCAGTAATTACCTTTAATTACAAAAATATCAGATGTGATTTATTTACATGGGGCTTTTTTTTTAAACAATATCAATGCTGTATGACTAAAGAATTTATTTAATTGGCCTAAAAATAACAACTTTTTCTTTTTATAAAAAGTTTGGTCTTAGTAATTCAATAGCCTACATTTCCATACACAGTCTCTTTATTTAAAATACTGAGACAGGTTTGAAGATTTTGATTTTTACAGAAATACTTGGTGTGGCAACTCTGCCTAGAAGCACTTTTGGGCAATGCCTAATAATATTGGTAGAAACCTGATTTTTTTTCAAGTATTTGAAGGAAGCAAGTGTGATACACTGAACAACTGCCAAGACTCTCCTTTTTTGGAAGTGTTAAACATTTAAAGCTCCACTTTGGAGCTATTCTAGATTGCAAGTTGATATTCTTTGATATTCTTTGAGAACAAAGTCATTTGCTGGCTTGAATGAAAGCATGGATGCTGTTAATGGAAACCCCAGGAAATTTTACTGTGCTTTTTTCCCTCTTTACAATATGGTTATTGCCTTTTTGACAGCGTGACAACTTCTGGGTTGTTTTCAAGTTAGCAGAGTGAATAAAGGATACTGTGATCCCCTAATTTTTTATCTTTCCATGTTTCATTAATGAGTCAAACAACCTCAAGACAATGGCAGAATATTCTTAGTCATTGACATACATAAAACTTAGTATAGTGATCCAATTCTTTGGGTTTTTTATATAATCAGTGTCCATAGTATTGATTAGTGAACCTAAACATTTTTTTATGAAAAAGTCATGCTGATGGTTTATCTACCACTATTCAGTTCACAGTGTGTTTGTATTTTATTTCCTTTATGACCACTTTTTGAGGGATAAGCAATCATAAGATTTCAGATCTTTAAGATGTCTAATGAAATTTCCTTCCCCTATGATCTTAATTTTCATCCTTCTGCATCTTCCCAATGTGTGTGTGAAAAAGAAGGAGTACCCTGAAGGTGAATTTTTTATTTCATTTGTTATCTTTTGTTTTCTTGGAAAGAGCTGTTTCATTTCAGAGGGAGAGACAGGACCCAGACTGGCTCAGTGCTCACCAAGTCTTCCCACTGTGTTCAGTCACTTTGGAGCGGCATGTTGGCTTGTTGCTACCAAATGTACCAGAAAAGAAAGTGTAGCAGGAAGTTACTGCCACTAATTTATTCTGACTGTTTACTCAGACTTGTTTATTTTTGTGGAAGTTACTTTTATTTCTTTGTTGAGGAAACCTGTAAATGAGAGCTCAATCACAACTAAAGTTTTCTGGACTTCTGGCACATCTGTAAACTGCCACTTGTTTTCAATCCAACTACCTTACTTCAACATCCTTTTGTGCTCGCTGTTGTACTAAAGTTTTGTTGATAGAAACCACTGTGGTCTTTTTCCTTTCTTTTCCCACAGAGTACAAGAGTTAAAGATTTGATTTAATAAAAATTAGACTATGTAATTGAATAGGATCAATCTTTAATTAGACCTTAATCAATTTTTAGAGATTTCTTTTATCAGCTTTAAAGTACCGCTCAGGAAATGCCTGAAGAAAGACTAAAGTTTAATCTATAGAAACTTTAAAAAAGCTGGAGGAAGTGTTCATTTGAATTTGATTGTATCGAATGTATCTGATAGATGTTTACAAAAGAAGAATCATCTTTCTGTAAAACTCTTGCCTGAAATTTCATGGAGATATATAGAAAATTGGGTCCATGTCTCCACAGTTGCCTATGTAGTAGATATTTTGCTCAGAAAGCATGTTCTCCAGCCATACCTCCACACCACGGGCCATGAAATACTTCCACTATGCTCAGACCATCTGAAGACAGTTCAGATACGAAAGGTGAAGAGATTTAACACTGAGGGAAGAAGGCAGAAGCTGCCAAGACTAACAGCCTTTATCCTTTCCATACTAATGAACTTGTTGGGGCCACTGAAGATTTTCTCTTGGGAAAAGGAACATCACATATATTAAAAAGAATGGGAGGGTTCCATTAAGCTGTGGAGGGTTTGCATGTTGGACATGAGGAAAAGCATTTGTCAACCAGTTTACATGTAAACAACCACAAGTAAGTCATAGCAAATCTCTTAACTCCCCCAAGAGTAGCATTGCACTTTCCCAGCATTCCCTCCCTATCTGGGACAAATTGCCCATGTTTCTTAGGGTAACAGAAGAAATCCTCCACAGCAAAATTAAGTTACAAATGAAAACTCAGATATTTGGGACTAACTGCATACAGCAAAGATATGGCATAAATGGACCCAACTCAGTAAACAAAAACATAAATTGTCTTTTTAATTCTTAGAGCAGATGTCTAAGTTCAATGCCCAGAATTTTTACACTGCACCAGAACACCTGTACTCTGTCATGCAATGTCCATAAGGCCGTTGGGATCCATCTTGAAACAGTTAGATTTATTTTTACTCTGTTTTTCTGAACACTACTAAACTGATTGAAATCAGAGGGTGATTTTAACCATGTTAAATTTTGTATGACCAATTCTCTCTTTGATCTTGTACCAATTTTATGTTTAAAGCTTATTACTCCCGCCCTGTTTTACATTTCCATACACATTTATGAAGAGAAGATTTATCTGAGAAGGAAAACAAGATGTGCTTCTCTGACTGCTCTCAGAAGATTGTACTCCTTTTCATCTGTCATTTCAGTATTCCTTCTCTGGATCTGCTCCAAATTACCTTAAATCTGATTTGAAAATGGGTGATCAGAATAAACATCATGCACAAAGCACCTTGGCAGTACCTTGTATGGTAAATGTATGCTTCAGTGACTCTAAAGAAAATATATCTGCCATGCATCTTAGGCTTGTCTCAGATTTCTTGTGGTTCTCTCTCAGTGGAGGCTCACACCTGTTTCACAGTCTAACAACACACCTGGATCTCTGTTTCTCTGCTGCTGCCAAATGATGAGCTACACAACATAAAGTCTTCGTGGGGATATGTTGTGTTAAAGTTCATCAGTTTCCGTTATTCTGCTTATAAATAAACCAGTTCTTATATGAGCTTCCTAATTGTTGTCAATATGTCAAAATGCCTATATTATTTAGGCGAACAGTTTATTGGCTCAAAGTCACTAACAAGTATTAGCAAAAAAATGTTTCCAAACCTTCTTTGAAAGTTCCAATAATCCCTTTCCAACCTGACAGACTTCAATTTTAACATTTACATAGGGTTTTTGTTCTGATTAATAATCTTGAATTACTCTCCATTTTATGTTTTAGAGGGTAATTCTCAACTGAGCACTTTATGAACTACTTTGTGCAAATCTAGATAGATCACGACTTGTTCCCTGAGTATGAAATTGCTTCTCTTAACAAAAAGTTACTTTTGCAAGAACTGTCATGATTTATGCCACTTTTCCTCATCCTTGATTGCTCAGCTTGCTTGACCATGAAGCCTTTGCTTCGCTTCACGTTACATTTTCTCTTTACCACTTAGGATATATTTGTACCATTGCACACAGAGAAAAGCTTTTCTTCTGAGCTTGCCTATTCATGTGTCAACTGAGCAAGATTTTGGGCTGGGGATTACTGCAGGATTCCTGACACCAGCAGAGTGAATAGTCTTAGCTTGAATCTGCCTTAATTATGATAGTTTCTGTTAAACCTTCCTCATCCTTACTCAGATATCCTCCAATTATTCCCTGTTCACTATCATTCATACTGAAAGATGAGGCAGAGAATCTCTTTTATAACTGGACAACATCTAAGTTATCCTGAACTTCTGTCTGACTTTCAATATACACTAGGTCTTCCTTTTATTTTTTTTAGTTTGTCTGTCTGTGTGGTTGAAGACCTTTTCAGCACTAGTGTTTTAAAAATCATTAGCAAGGTCTGACATCACTGAATTTTTGGCTGAAACAGACTGGGGAATAATCATAACAGAAATAAGATAAAAAGAAATAATGGGATTTTTTTCTCAAAACAGACATTTAAATTCTTCATGACACATCCTGCATGTGTGAACATGTATCAAATAGCAACAAATTAAATTGAAACTGTAACCTACAGGCTTTTTTTTTTGCATGGTTGGGAAAACATAACATTCTCAAGCTGTTTTATTTGCTAATATTTTAGAATCTTTGTTTTGCTTCCTTAGTTTCTTTTTCACTCTGTAAAGTCTCAAAGCCACATTCCCAACAGGGGCAAATTAGCAGAGCTCCAGTGAAGTGAATTCTTGTTGATTTATATCACTAGAGGTTCTGCTTTTAAGTGGCTGTTTCAATGAGTCAAGCTGATTTCTGTCATAACCATTACCCCCAAGTACCATGAATGCTGTAGTTTCTCTCAGAAAAGGGTCCCAAAAGAACCTACACCTCTTCTCCATGTCACTGGGCAAACCATCCAGTGAAACCTGAACAAAGATCATTGAAAACAGGGGGCTTCCTGTCTTAAAATGATAGTTCAGACTCCACTTGAATTGTTCAGTGTATTTTTGCTCAATCTGATTGCTTGAACCTGTGCCTGCAACTATTGTGATTAAATGCTTGGTTTTTATGAAAATGGTCCTTGTAGTCATCAGCAGAGATGAGGATCCATAGTGCTAGGAGCTGTACAAACTTTTCAAGTGAAAAGAAAAACTGTTCCCAGATGACCTGACCAACTAAAATAGGGACAGATATGTACAGTATTTTTTTTTCTTTATGGTGCAGAGATACAGCAGCATGTGTGACAATGGATTGATGAACTATTTTCTCTAGAGTTGTTCAGCATCCTATCATGCCATAACATTACAAAAGGTTAGAATAGTGAGGTGAAGCCCCACTGCTTGCCCAGCCAACCCTCTGTACATTTCAGTTCCATCCAGTGAGATCCCACCAGTGACAGTGTAACTAAATACTTTAAGTGAGAGGAGTACTAAATACTTTAAGTGAGGAGCCAGAGGAAAATGCAATCTAGTTGACTAAATGGACTCTATGTCTCCTAAACTACCAACTGGACATTGCCAGTACACATATGTGGCTGTCTCTAATACAGACATTGATAACTGCAATTACAGACACAATATTAAAGCATTTAGCTACAACAATTGTCATTTAAAAAGCTCCTGTTTGTCAATAGATAATATAAAGTGGTATCTGGGATAGTGAGGAGTAACTGCAATATCCTGGAGCACTGACTCCTGACTGGTTAGGTATGGATTTGTACTGAGTGGGACCAAAGCCTGGGTTGTCATGACCCAGGATGGCATATGAATTCTAACGTAGCTGCTCCCATGAATTTCTGTGCTTGCAGCTTTGTATCTCTACATATGTCCCTACATAATGAGGATGTTTTGTTCATGAATGTTGAAGATGGGAAGTGGGAGAGAGAGATGAGAGGGGGAGCAGAACTGTAAAATTCATACATCCTACACTTGGAGAACTCTGTTTGTTACAAAACATGTATTTTATGCTCTAACTGCTTCTATACCTATCTAGGTGATAAAAGTAATCACATGAGGCCCTGTTAAATAAAACTTCACCTCTAATTCTTGTTGTGGTCCCTAGTTTTGTGCCCTGTGTTTAGAACCACCCCTAAAGGAAAGGTTCAGAGGAAGGCAGCCAGAATCCTAGGACAGCCAAACAACATCCCAGCAAAACCAAGACTGCAATGGATGAAGATATTTGTTTTCAAACAGGGTGAAGATTGCTGTAAAGAGAATGGAAATCTACCATTTTTCCTGTTCAGTGTAGATTGAATAGGAAATAATAGATTCAATGTGAAGACAAAAAATGTAGAGAAAGTGTTAGAGGGATTATTTTAATCACAGAGGTAGTTATATACTGAGGGGATTTCCCATAATAGCATGTCCCATAAAGATTGGAAGGATTTACATACAACTTTCCTTGCCTGGGGCAGGAGGACAGACCTTTAATGGTCTTCATGACTCTTCTGAGTCCACGAACAAAGGACAATATAAATCAGTGTAAATATTTCTTAAAACAAACGGAATTTTCTCTCTGCTTTACTGCCTTCAGCATGAATCAGTTCCCAAGGCACCACTGCTTCCCTGAGACCCATACACTGGGGACTTGAAAAGGTGTCCTAAAAGTAGGACATTTGTGTTCATGACGTTTGTCTCTTGTGAACTTGTCTACGGACAGGGAAGACTAAACTAAACAAAGTGCACCAATACACCCAGTCAATATCACAGACATTTCCTTCAAAAGAAAGGCAAACTTCAAAGCTTTCACTTCTCCTGTCACAGCACTGGTGGAAAACAGTATCTGCTAATTGATTTGCCTTATTTTTCATCCTGCTTCCAACCAACGGGAGTGGGGCTTCAAAGTCATACCAGTGGTGCTACATCTATTTCTGGAACAATGGTATTTCCAGGGAATAAAAAGCCATGGCCTGTGATAGATCATTTGGATTTTTGCCTGAAATTGTTTAAGAGAACTTTACTTAAGCAATAAAAGAATGAGGCCAGAGAATAATGCTGAGGAGATCTTTGATCTTCCTCCTTCAAACCAGTCTCTTCACCAAAGGCATAGGATCTTCCCAAAAGATTAAAAACATCTCCCCAAACCCAGAGCAGACTAGGAGGGAATTAGGATGTTACTTGAATGAAAATAACTTGTTCTAGTCACCACTTTGACTCATGTGCCAGGAAAGTATAAATATGGGGAAGCAAAGAGGAGATCATATTCCTAGAAGTGCTGTTGGTTGATGCTGCTTTTCTTTTTACCACTGTAAAACTTGTACATTTGTTCCCTCAGTTGCCTTAGGGTATCTGCAAATTATGCATCTGTAAGACAGGTGTGTCTCAGTTCTCTGTTAAATTATAGTGTCTGCTGTCCACATGGAGGTCAAGAGATAATGAGGCATCACCATATATTTTTAATATATATCTATATTATATGTAGATGTATTAATATATCTAAGCTCACTTAGAGCTTTAAGACTGTGAATATTAATTACCATCAAATTAATCTGCTAGGTAAGATAGGGTTTAGAGAAGTACCTGTTCTAAAGAAAGCTCAAGTTCCTTAAGGGAGTTCCAAGGCCAAGCAGTGATGTTAAGAGGCAGAAGAGACTTGAACTTTGCTCTCCCCAAGTCTTTAACTAATTTGCTAACTACTTAATCTGTCTCTTCACTACTTTTTAGGCAAGGTATGAAAGTAAGTAAAGCTCCTCTTGCCAGCTCCTCTCTGCACTCCTGCATGAGAGCCAGCCATGCTCTCACTCCAGTATTCTCTAGGAAATATTTCCTAAGCTGTAGTGATTTTTGTTTCTGCAAAGCCACAATATTACTGGTGTGTGTCAGCATTGCTGAGTCCACTGGTGTCATTGTAATAATTTTAAGTTTAATATAAGGGGACTTCTATGCTGGACTTGGATGGTGTCTTTAATTGCTACAGGGTCATCAGAGGTCTTTTTATTTTCACTGCACTGTGCATTAGCATTTTTCTCAGGGGTTCTTTTCTGGGAGTTTAAAGAAGTCTGTTCTTACTCCTACACAAAACGTGGAGTTGCTAGGCTTTACTGTGGAGATATTAAATCAGACTCTGGAGATTCCTTTGTTGAAAGGGAAGCTGTATTGTTAAAATTACATCTGGCTTTTGCACGTGTCACATTTCATGGGAGCATTGAGCCTGTATTATCTAGTGGCTTTGCCTGCAGTCTTTCTTCACACAGTGCTATTTTTAGATTTTCATACTGTTGGAATTCAATAGTCTAGTTGTCAAGGCAAGCACGAGAAGATAGTTAAGGTTGAATTTGTCAATGATTCAGCCATGTTCGTTGCTACTATTACTATATAATCTTACCATAGTGGGGGACAAATACCACATTTAGGACATGTAATTGCATGGAACTGTCAGGTTTTAGATTGAAATTATAAAGTGCTTAAATATAATTACAGTCCAGGTTTGAATCATTACAGAGTAGAAGGTTATCAGAAGACTCTGGGGGAAGCTATAATTTTTCTGAAAGGAATGGCAGTCAACCACACTGTGACTTCAGCTAGCATTTTACCCTTTTTCCTCTCTCCTGCCCCTTTTTACACTATGGGCACTTTCATATACCCTTACAGACACATGAAGGAGAAAAGAGTTTGGCCATGGTGTTAGATGAGGACAGTGAAAGATCTGAGCATTATTCTGTCCTGATGCATGATAAGAAATGAAGGCATTTGCAGTTAAATAGAATCAGGATCAAAATCCATAAAAAGGCTGGCTCCAGTCACCTACAGATTGGGGTTTAATATTGTGATGTTACACTGAATAACTTAAAAGCTATGAATGAGAAAATAGACATTATTCTTCATAGGTGAATAACTTTGTAACATATACCTATTTAAACTGTACTAAAGGCAGTGATCCAGTAGAGCATAAAACCGATACAGAGCTCTGATCACAAGTGTTATTTCATTGAAAATAGCATGCTCTTGTGCTTAGCAGAGCTCCTGGGTCATAAAGAATACAGAATTTTAAAGATTACCAAATTATAGACCTCAGTGATTTCCGAGATCCTTACTATGCCCTCTCGGTCACTGCAATAAAACCACTCTGATTTAGCAGATATGGGATATTTCCTTTAATTTAGTTAAAATTAAGAGATGGAGTCAATGCTGCAAAAACTCCACTGTGGCACTCCTACCTCTAAGTGCACATACTCTGGGATGTCTAGGTGCCAGGGAGACCAATGCACTTCTGTTGCTGTAGCTGTAGCCTGGGAGCTCCCAGAGGCACAGGTGGTAAAGGAGGCAGTTTGAGGTTGCTCAGGGTGCAGATGGTCTGCCTGTAAGGCAATGGAAATGGTAGGTCTGGGGATGGCCAAACTCTCCCTCTGAACTGACTTAAATGAGCTCAGCTTTTTCTGTGGTGGGAAAAACTTATCAGCACACTGAAAACAAGTTTCTAGATATCAGATACCCAAGGTACTATTGATTAAAAAAGGATTTAATGGTGCTGTATTATAGATACAAGATAAAATACCTACTTGGAGAAATCCAAGAACTCCTGAATTTTCCTGTTGTACAAACTTTAGTTTAAATCAAAATTTTTAAACACTAAGCCATAACTTCAGTTGTTTGAGTGCTGTCTGGCAGGAAAACCTGATTATTGCCAGTTTGCTCTTCACAGTGTGGAAGATTTGCAGGATGAAACAGCAGTCTCCTAGCAACCACAGATCCTCTAAGAATCTTCTCTTTGATAGTTCTTAAAATATGTTAATGCCACTAGATATTGCAAAATAAAACATTGGGATCCACACCTAATGAAAGGAGAAATTTTGACTTATATCTTCAGTCCAGAATAACAGCGCACTAGTCAGCAACTGTAGCACAGTTCTGACAGTGACTCAACCCAGTTTGAGTTGCTAACCATTTTTGTTTTGTTTAATTAGATCTGCATTGCTAAATCCCAGTAGTGCAAATGCTTATACTCATAATTGTGTATATGAGTAGTCCCAGTGAACTTCATGTGACTATTTATGTGCTTAATTACTTGCTGGACTGAAGATTTACAGTCTGAATTTTAGTGGGCAATATTTTAAAGACCTGATCCTCTCTCTTCCCCTGGTTATCTACAGGTATGTTATTAGGAGATTATTCTCTGACAATTTTTCATACACATGCTGAGAAACAGAGAATTTAAATCTTGAAAGCAAAGTTCAAAGATCATATTCTTATGGGAGATTTTGATTCAGCAATTACCTTGTCCTCAGAGCATCTACAGAGTGCCTCACCCTTCCAAAGTGCAGTAAACCTTTCTGGGTGAGGCCCTGAGAGCGGGAGAGAAATAAGAAAAGGAGTAAGCATGTTAATCAATTCAAATGCCTACTATGAGGGACAGCTGCAGTGGTGTGCCAGCAGACATCAAAAGGGATACACAGATGTAAGCCAGCGCAGGATGCAAGACTCTGCATTTAATGTAGAATCCCAAAGGATTTATTCATGCTGCTGCATTGCTATTTTTAATGAATGGAGCAGGAAGGACCATAGTGCCAGGCAGAATTTATTGTAAGGGACTGAAATTCCTATTTCTGAAAAATAAGGAGGAGAGTTCACAAATGCTTTTTGTCCCCCTTCAACCATGCCTTCCTGAAGAGACAAAAGAATTGAACAAAGAACAAACTGTATGAAATAACTTCTCAGAAATCTTGGAATTAGCAAAAATGCATCTTCCCATATGGAGCTGAGCTGTAAAGAACACATGCATTCTAAGTCTCTGTAGGGCAGTTGATAGACAAAGCGTAGCATTTCTCATCCATTTCTACTGATTATTGTTTAAGTGCCACAGAATCTCATTAGTTTTGTCTTTATTATGTTCATTATAGAGGCTTCACAGAGAGGAAAAAGGCTTCCCCTTATCCATTTCTCTTACAGCCAAAGGACAACTGACCATTTGTGGTCAGATATTGTGGTCAATATCTGCTTGGCTTATTTTAGAGTGAAAAAAGGGTTGATAGAACAGAAGTGAAGCATATGAGAGGCAGTGTCTGTCTCCTCCAGAGCAGCCCCGCCTGAGCTCTTGAGTGCACGAAGAAGGGAACTTTCCTTCTATTTAAAGCATTTCTATTTGTAGCATATTGAAAAGAGCTGCTGCTAATTTCTATGCATGTAATCAGTAAGCAAAGCTACAGCAGAGTGGAGGGGGATTCTCCAGGTAATGAAAATCTCTGTAACTGAGGACTATGGCCTTCTTTTGAGTAATTTTAAACAGGTATTTCTAGATCTTCTAGATTTCTTAAACTGCTAAGAAATATTGCAGATATCAGATTGTGTCCTTGTATGGAGCTCTGACATTCAGAATCTTTTTAGAAGTTACTGCAAATGCAAGGAAATTTCTTTCTGTGAGTTCTCTGGTGTGTGCTGTCTAGAGATACAGCCACTCAGATGATTCCTGCAATGGTCCAAAAGGAAAGTTTTTTACAAAATTTATTTATTTATAAGTGAGATTATAAGTGAAAAACCAATATTGTAAACAGGCCTAAAATGTTTCCCTCTTTTTATCCTACCCCTTAGCTAGCAAAAACTGGTGATGGAATTTCATGACTGTAAAGACATATCTTTTTTCTCTATTCAACAGGACTATGTTTCTTTATGGCTGCATCATTATTTAGCACAATAGTACATCTTGTCCCTACATTAGGGAAGTTTGTTTTCTTGTTATAAGGCAGACACATTATGCAAACTGTCCTGTTTTGTGACCCCATATGATTTCTGAGACACAGACCATATGTGAAGCAGTGCTGTTGACCAAGGCCAGTCAGTCACCTATTTACATCCCAGGTGGCTGCTGTTGAGACTAGAAAAAGGGACTGAAACATAAGGAGAGCCTATCAAAAGGCTATAGAGAGAAGAAGAATGGAGAGGTATCAAATAATGACAACCTACACCTGCAAAGTTGTCTAAATAAATTTTTAAGAGAAGTATTATTGCATTAAAAATGTGTCTTCCAGTGCTTTGCTAGGCTAATGGTTTTCTGATGAATACCTGACAAAGAGGTGGGGAAAAGAGGCTCTGGCTTTTTCCAAACTCCAGAGACATTACAGAACTGTTTTCTTTCTCAAGAGGTCAACAGAAAGCCAACTAATTCTAAGTGCTTGTAGAAGAAATGCTTTTAATATAGGCCAGGGAAGGTTCTCCCTTACCAAGTGGCAATGGAATAGCAACTGAGCAGGACCACATCAAAGTGACTTCAGCCAGAGTGTCTCTGTTAATTATTTCAAAAATTCTTCTGGATAGATACAAATGGAAAGAGCGTGGGAGTCGAGGATTTTGCTCTGCTGGCACCAGAACTGCTGTTTTGAGGGTAGGTTTTCTTTAGCTGTTATTATTTCAAAGGAGCTAGGCATCTTTTGAACTGTGTTATGCCCATCACTGCTATAGGAAAATGGCAGGTTTGGGCACCAGAAAGACAAATTCATAGGGATGAACAAGAGCTGTCACTTGCAAAGACTCAAGGATATTGCACAGGCTTGGATAAACAAACATCTAAATGGGACCCTAAGAAATTAATGAACAGTGCTTTATGAATAGTGTCACCACATGCTGGCTTTCCAGTCAAGGTTGAATGAAGACATAGTGACATCTTTTAAGAAGTCAACTATTTTAGTTGGGAGATTGTGATTCAAGCAGCAAAGAAACCTCATTAGAAACCTTGATTCAATTCCTTCATCTACTTCAAATTTCCTTTCCAGTAAGTTTCTTGACCCCTACTATTGCCAAGATAAATAACTACACTCATATGTGGAGGTTTAGGATCTAAATCTCCATCTATCCTACAGTTTACACTTTACAAGCACTTCAAATATCACTGCTTCTTCCTGTATATTTATGTCACAATCATACAGTGACAATTGCAATCATAATTTTATTTTAGTTAGGAAAGCTGTATTATTACTGCACTGATTTCATAAAAAAGACAAGGATAATACAAGTAATAAAGATTCAACTAGTTAAGCTCTATAAACTGAAATATATTTTGTATCTGTCAATGGTTTTGTTTTGCATTTAAATTAAATTTTTGTATCAAAGAGGGAAGATGTTGCTGTGGTTCAAGACTTCATCTAGTTTCACAAATCTTGCTTTTCAGCTCATTCGTTGAGTGACAATGGAACTACTCGGGAGATAGATTTGTGTCTTAGTGTCTCTATATTGATACCTGTAAAACAAAGGTTGTAAACAAAGCTTCACGATATCACAAATAGGGAGAGGGAAGAAAAGAACCAAGGACCATGAAATCTTCAGAGGCAAAAGGAGATGGACTCAGTAAAAAAACCCACAGGCGGTGTTGTATCTGTAAAACACTTATTCATGACTATGGAAAGGAAATGGGGCATTAAAGTAGGTCTAAATTAAACTGAAGGCACGTTTATGTTGGTAGTGGTCTTTGGCATGACCATACCTTTGTGAATATGAAGCAGTGAAATAATAGCCTTTGTACAGAAATAAACAAAGGGAGGCTATGCATCTGCCAAATGCTTTGTCATGAAGTAGAAGGAATTTTAGTGCTGAAAATCTGCTTGAGACATTAATCAGGGATAGGCAGATTGATAAAGAGTAAAGCATATAAGCAACTACAAGATATGTAGGGGCAAATAGCTTTCTGGGTGGCCAAAATAGAAAAAGTCACAAGGAGAACTTCAGGGTAGAGGATGATCATCTCATACAGTTGTAAATTTCTTCTTTGAACAGTGAAAACATGAGAAACTCAAGTAAGAGAACCAGAGAAAGGATTGTCACCAGTGTGACAGAATACAGAATCCATTGAGCCAAAAGAATTACATGAAGCAAAAAATAAAAGGGAGTGAAATAATTAACTAAAATAAGGAAGGGCTAAAAAGAACATATCTAGAAAATCTAGGACCAGATGAAAAATATAAGGCTTAACAGACAAACCTGTGATATACAATATTATGACATTTTTGCAATCAACATACCAAGAGACTTTTTTCACAAACACTGTAGGAAAACGTCAGAGCCCACCAGAGAAAGCCATTCTTATGATGTCCTTTTACAACTGGGAAAGGATCTAAATTTACAGACCGAAATTCTGGCTCTATTGATCTCTTGTGTGATTTTTGCTATTTGATTCAACTGTTTCCAGAATTTCATCCAACAGGCATATTCTTCTAGGATAGAGAATTCACTTTAACTTCCAGTTTGGTAATAGTATTATCAGTGAGAAGACAACATCACTCTTTGTCTTAAACCAAAGAGAATAGCAAGGATTTGCCTGTAAGCCTGTATTCAGACATCACTAGGAAAGGGCTGTTGGGATCATCTCCTCTTTAAGGCTGCAGTGAGGCCAATCTAGTAGCCTGGTTATTACTACAGAGCCAAATGAACCACCTGAAAGAAGTATTTCATGCTGCCAGGTCATTATTTCAAAAAGAAAAGCTGTTTTTTTTTTTCTCTTTAGAGCAATAACTGACACACATGAAATGAGGTAGTCAAGTTTTATAGGGAGGATTCATACATTTTATTACACCAGTTGGTATATTTCTGAATAGCAGAAAAGCCATGACATCCTTGGAACTTTATTTGGGAGAAACAAAGATTTAAACACAAACAGCCTTTGTTGGTTTTGCTTTCTTTCCCCAGCTATATCACTTAGCCCAATCTAATTTCTCTTGTTCTTCAAACATTGCCTGCTTATATCCTTATATTATGAAAGCTAGAATAACTCTGCAAAAATATGTGGCATGTGTGTATCCTTCCATATTTTGCTACCACTGTATACAGTTTTATTCAGCTTGATAATGACCAAAACGCTCCCCTCCTTCCCAATTTTCCACATCAGTGATCTCCAGAGATGCATTTTGGAATTCTATGCTCCTGGCATTGTAGCATCTAAACTAAAAGTCTTATCCCTAATGTTTCACAAGAAAATGGATGAAGTGACATAGTGAGTGATTGAGGATGACTGAGGAGGAACTCATAAGTAGGAACTAACTTTCTAATTCCTGCCAGGTAGAATTTGGATTATGCCTTGCTGCCTGGGGATTTCTGTACCTTCAGACAAATGTCTAACTTCACTCTGATTCCCACTGATCATTTTAGACCTTCAGATTGTTTTGTGACAATGAGCTCCACATGCAACTTACTCTATCTAAAAATCACTTTTTATCAGTTTTGATCTTATTGCCTTTCTTTGTCATTTAAGTCTTTCATTCTTGCATTATGAAAGTAGAAAGTGGAGCACCTGACAATCATTTTTCTACCCATGGTTTTGTATATTTTTTCTCCTAAACATAATGCGTTCTTTTTGCTGTCTCTTCCTAAAGGAGTCTTTCAACTTTTAGTTCATCTTTCCTAAAAGCTTTCTCTTTCTGATTGTTGTTGGCAAGGTGAAGATCAGAACTCTTTTCTATACTCTAGACCAGAGTTATATGGTCAGAAAAATTACATTTTTCTTTGCCTGCGTTGTGTTTTGACTACAGCAGTGCTCAGCAGATCTTACTACTGGGTTTTCCATATGGGTTTTTTGGTTCTGTTCCTGTCTTTTCCCCCCACAATAAATTCAGACTTTTTGTCACCAAGCACACTTGGATTTGTTAGTATTGAACTTTTCCTTCTCCTGTGCCCTATCTTCATCCAGTTCTGTTAGTTCTCCTTGAAATATTTTATCTACTGATTCTTCTGAATAGGTTTGTGCATCTTTAAGGCTTTTTCCTTCACTTTTCATCTACTTTTCCTACATCTTTGCTAAAGTATGACCCAGTGGTCCCTGTGTTAACCTATTATTAGGCTTTAACTTTTATTAACCTTTTTGAATATTTAGCCTTAAAATTTCTTTTTATTGGTTTGCTTTGAATGGCAACAAAATTTTACTTCCCTCTCACTCCTTTCTGACTTCATTTAACTGATAAAAGCACACATTCCATACACACCTCCATGGGACCTACCAAATGTAGTATATGTAATCTTCTTGAATGACTTGGAGAACAGTAACTTTAGGAAGCCTCTGAGAAAGGAGCCTTGAGGAATTACATACCAGTCAGCCTTGCCTTTGGTCTGGAATAGCCATGGAGCATATATTCTTTGAATCCATTTCCACACACATGAGTTTCTTCTGTCATAGTATAATTGTGTTTTTCTACAATGACAGCCTGGAATTTTTGTCAGTCTTTCTAACACTGACCTTGCTTTACTCTGTGCATAGAGGTGAATATACCTTAACATTCCACCCATTTAAGTTTTTAAATCTGAGGTTATGTTAGCTTCTTTTCAGCTGAACAGAACTCCTTGATCCTCAGCAGACTCTGATTTATGGTCTCCTAGTCTAAAAAGTATGATCTTACCTTCCTACATCTGGATGTATAATTTTATCATTGACCATTTAAATGTTCTTTCAGTAGGTTAGAAGTGAGATCACTCTGTCCTGATATCATTATTTATCACACTATGAATGTTTGCATTAACCATGAATTAATCATAAAAGGTTTTCCTTGCAATCACCAACGAAAAGGATTAATACTCTTAGACCTGATTTCTCAGATCCTTGTAAGGTGATTTTCTTTGAAACAACTCTCTAAAGAGTAGTTAGTCTGTTCTGTAGTCACTGCAAAAGTGTTTTATTGCCATAGTATAGCTCCATACATTTTTCAAAAGAAAGCATCATGTCATATTAAATCAAATATCCGTAAAAGACTGGTACAGCTGCTCTTTCAAATTTATCAGTCCTTCGGGGAACTTTGGCCAGAGTGTAAAGCTGACATTGTCTATAGGGATGGAAAAATCACAGTACTTCTTATCAGAGTAATGACATTTTATAGAACTTTGAAAAAAACCCAGTTTAATTATTTCCTTCCAGCCTGCTGTGATTATGCAAGACTCAAACTGAGAAATCAGCTGTTACAATTATTTAGCATCATAAGCTGAGACTCAGGCTCTGTGAGGACTATGCAATGCCTCCTTTTGGGGGCATCCTTTGGTCCTTGCTGTTAAGACTGGGGACTTGACTGAAGCACATTGTGCTTCCTTCTGCAATGGGCAGCTGGGTTTTCCTTCCCATTAAAAGAGTGACAGGACAGCAGTAGGAGAGGGAATACAATCCAAAGTCTCAAATGATGTAGAATCAGGATTACTGGGCACTGGAATGCTGCAAGCTTACTTGGCTGCCAGGCTGACCAGCTCAGTGATGATATTCCAGGTAAACTATCACTATTTTCATCCTGGGAATCAATCCTAAAGACACTTCCTCTCACCTCCAATCAGTACCTCTCACATACATCTCATCCAGTTTGGGAACACAACCCAAAGAGTGAGGATGAGTGGTGACTCCAAGCACAGGTGAGTATTTTCTGCCTGTGTTTGTTTCATTGCCTGACACATCAGGGAGCATTTTCAAGATTAGGTTCTCAAGCCCTACTGCTTTGCCTTTGACTTCACATCTCAGTAATGAGTAGTTCCACAGTGGCCATAATGTGTCATACATTGATAATAACAGCACATATATCATTAGACTTCCTACTTACAGTATTTGTCATAACCCTTAAATAATATTTTTCCACAAATAAATAGAACCCAGGGCTAGATAATTTCAGGCTTTTATATCAGAAGAGCACAAAAAGCTATAGTTCTTTCAGTACTTGGGGTTTTTTTCCCTGAGTTCTCTTTTAATATTTTGAGAGTTAAAACATTAATATAAAACAGTAACATGGCTGTCAGTTAATTTTTAATGTGTTTTAGTGGAGAGAGGTAGAAATGCATCACTGAATAAAAAGAATTTATTTGAAGTATTTTAGGCCTAAGATGAACACACAACACCCCATTGCACCCCATTTTTATGGTACATAAAAAATGCAGAACTATTAAAGAGAAGAAGAGATATGAAAAAGGTCTGCTAGATAGGGTATTTTGGGAAATACAGATGACAGTTGGAAAAGATTTTAATGGTGCACCTATCATCTGTGAAGGCAATGGATGACAATGGAAACCAAGATAATAAAAAGGTAGATTTATTTCTCACAGTAACAAGTTCTGCTCCACTTCTACTGAAGTTAATAGTTTACAGTTAATCCAGACACGGTAATTTAACTGCAAAACGGCATTACAGGGGTTTGAGTGCTGTACTTGACATAGAAATGTAAGATATTTTTAACTCTGAGCTATAAGAGGAAAGTGCAAATATAGAAAGTCTGCAACTGAACTAAGTCTGAACCACAACAGCTTTGCAGGCTGCAAGTCCTGCCAGTTCTGGCTGGCAGAAAAGGCACTGAATGCTGGAAGACTCAGGACCAGCCTGAGACAAGACAGTTAAATTTGCCATGGCATGCTGCTTTCTATGTAGATCAAAGTTTTCAGGGGTTGACAGTGCATTGAAATTATAGATGGACCTAACTTTATTCATTACTAGGAATAGGTTGCCCAGGGATGTTGGGGAGTTACCATCCCTGGAGGTGTTCTAGAGGTATGGGGGTGTGGTACTGGGTGATGTGGTTTACTGGTCTAGGGGCTACAGGGGCAGAGACGGGTTAATGGTTGCACTGGATGATCTTAAAGGCCTCTTCCAACTTTGATGATTCCATGGTTTTATTATTCTATTTTATTTTTGTTACAACTAGCTCAATTGGAATTACATAAATACAAAATAATTTCTTCAAGAGAAATTTAGATGGCACACAGAGGGGTTAATATGTTCGTAGATTTAGATGCCCTTTAAAAGACCAAGGAAGACAGCATAGCAGATATATTTTTGCACATTCAACACCTTTCTTGGAAAATCCTTTTATACTTGATGCCCAAGAAATTTCCCTAGAAAACACATTAGTGCCATTACTAAGGCTCACAGAGATTATGCCCTAATCTGGAAGAAAAATAATGAGGTAATGTGATAATAGGGTGTAAGTAACTTTGGGAATAACCAATCTTACTGGTCTGGAGCTAAAAACAATCAACTACAATACAGAAATTTTCCTTTCAACAAATTGAAGCAATTGAGAAGCTCATAATTCCCTAGTTACCCTAGAGGGACATATCCATGCTTTTGAAAAATTCTGTTATGACTAGGAGGTTCATAAGACATACTAAGCGTGAAAAAATAAAAAGGTATTATTGACACAATTCAGTGTCAATCTACCTGCTCTGATAAAAAAAGGAAGGTGTACATACCTTTGTGGAAACAGGTAATTCTTTTGGTGAATATGTGTCTAATTTAGTTGACCTGGGAATGACATATGCAAAACTACCCGCCAAAAAGGACTGCTCACTTTAAATAATTTCAGGAAACTGAGGAATGAAATAAACACATGTTCATGTCTTGAAGTATTAAGGCAGTAAGCACAAGACTCAGTCATCCCTCAGTGCCTCCAGAGGGACTCAAGCAGTGCTATACCTTTACCTTGCTGGCCAGACTGCACACGATGTTCATAGACTATCCTGAGTTGGAAGGGACCCATCAAGGTCATTGAATCCAACTCCTGGTCCTGCACAGGACACCCCAAAGTTCACATCATGTGCCTGAGAGCATTATCCAAACGCTCCTTGAGCTCTGATGGACTTGGTGCTGTGACCACTTTCATGCTGACCCTCTTTCAATTCTTAGTTATTTTCTTTCAGAAATAAAGATTATATGATATTCTAACACTCACCATAATTTAATTATCTATTTAATTATCCATTCCAGGAAAAGATCCCGTGTTTTCAGTTGCAGGCTACATCTTAAAAGTTTTTAACAAAAACCAAAGGAAGGCATAAACACTTCAGAATAGCAAAAACAGAAACACTCCTAAATATCATAGATTTGATAAGTACTACAGGGGGATAGGACAAATTTCCAGTATACATTAGAATAAGGATTCCTCATTTTTCTAAGAATGTTTTTGAAACACATCCATTTTATGAGAGGATCTTGAAGCACTAATCAAACTGACTAAGTGTTATTTTTATTTTGCAGCTGGAGAAACTGAGGAACTGCCAAATTCGACCCTTACCCAAAGTTACACAATAAACCAGTGGACGCAACTGTGAGGAAAGCCAGTCTTATTTCCTATAAATATGTATCTAAATTTACCTACATTTTGCCACAGTGTTTATCTGGAAAATAATTGTTTGCACAAGAAGTAACAATCAGCACTGGAGCAGCTGTGGTATTAACAATTGTTCCACAGAAAGTAAGGATTTGAAAGACACTTGTTAGCGATTTCTTCCTGACAAATCACAGCAGTGCACATTCACCTTCATAAAATTCCATTATGGCTTAGAGGACACATACTAATATTTATTATAGCTATTAAGCTTCATAATTTTGAGAAATGTAAAAATCAAGCTATTGATCTGTGGCACTAAAATAACTGAGTTACTAGAAGAGCTACCTCTTGTTTTTCTTCTGATGATAGAAGTTCATTAAGAGTGGAAAATACTTAATCCCTGGTTGTCATGATGTTTAGCTAATTATTGTGTTATTAAATAGTGACTCAGCCAGAAGGGTTCATTTGTTTCTTCCTTCTCAACTGGAAGAGCTTGAAAGCTTATGCAATGGGAAAGTAAAAGCTGAAACTTTCTTCTCAACATCCCACTCTTTGTTACTCACATTTCCCAACATGGGCGAGAGATGTATTTCCTTCAAGGAAGGAAGGAACATTTAAGATGCGAATGAATACAAGAAAAGCAGGAAACCAACCACAGCTGTCATTACACAATTTATAGAGCTGCAACACTGCTGGGGTAATATCAGTCAGAGAAGCAATCACCTGTAAAAGGAATTCCTGCAGACCTGAGCTCAGAAATGAGCCATTAGCTATGTTAGTACCATTTGTTCGGAAGGCCTGGTCGTTGAAGGACAAAGCCTCTTTCATTCCTAGGTTGCTTCCTGCAATATTAGTTTCTACACTCCAAAATGATTATGAGCAAGATACAAAAAAGCTGCCAGTAGCTTGTGAGTGGAACAGTCTTACTTCTTTCTGCCCTTGCCTATTTCCAACATAAATAAACAGATAAATAATAATTTACCAGCAACTTCCCTCCTGCTGTAGGGAAATGTTCCATGTTTGGTTGGAATAATTAACAGGCTTTTTGTTATTTTCTACCACCATATGCTGCTTTTCTGTTCTGTATTTGCAACTCCTCAGACCAGCTCCCAGTTTTGCAGCACTGGGAGTTGAATGGCAGATTGGTTGTGGAAGGTGTGTAGAGAAGGGGGAAGGGGGGAAAGGGGGGGCTTATGTATTTACACCTTAACACTGGAAGGAGAACTTGGGGCTGCAAAGGTCTGCTTTTGTAGCTGTCAATGAAGCAAAAAGCCATTTACTTTTAACTGGGGACTGAGAGGCCCAACAAAAGAGCCAAACTAATTTTGTTTTAATTATTTATTGTGTTCCAATTCTCATGACTGATTCTGTTTTAATTGTATTTTTAATTAACTGCATTGATTGCAATGGACTGTACACTTCCCTCATGTAACTGCTGACTGGTTTAGCTTCCATTTTGCTTTACTACATCAAAAAAGGAAGCAAGAGAAGACAGGTTTATCCAGAGAAAATGGTCTTTTCTGCATTTTACTGGTGAATATGGGCACTTATGAAGCTAATTTTAGGAGGCTTTTGTTGGCAATTTGTTACTCTATGTAAATTTGTTAGCAATTTGTTACTCCATAAGTAACTCTGGTTTTGCATGGGTTGCAATATGGTGGTTCTGTTTCTTCCTTATGATAACTTGGCAGTATTTTATCTTCTACTGCTGCCCAGGGATCAGCTGGGTGGGAGTGGCAGGAAGCCAGTGCCTGGTACAACACAGCCTCCATCTCTGCTCTGCTGGAATCCCATTGTGGGGCTGGGGACTCCCCTGGGGTCTGCCGAGGGCACCAGGGGCAGCCCCAGCCCCACGCCCAGGGTACCCTCCTGTGTCATGAAGTTCTGCTTATGGCCCTGACTGCTCACTATTTCTGCTTCTCTGAATCCTGCTGACTTACCAGCACTCCTGGTTTTCCCCTTGCAAGACTATGAATCAGCTCAGAGTCTCCAGAAATAGGACGTGTCTGGTGCTTTCTGTGCGCTCGCAGCACCGTGCAGCATCGCAGGCAGAGCGAAGGTCTGACTGGCTGCTGGAGAAATAAGTGGTTGTGAACCAGATTTTGAATCCTCAATAGCTGCTCATTTTAGCCGTGTTCACAAAGCGGGTTTTTGTCACTACAGTTATCCAGGGAATAGCTGCTCTTTGCGGGAAATGTCTCTTCATTTTTAAGACAACAATTGTAGCTGTGTGAACAGGCCTAGTATTTATTCCTCATTCTCTTTTGTTTAAAATGCTCTCTCTATCCAAGCAGCGAACAGGGGGCTGAGACTGCCATATCCCTGATCATTCTTGCCCAACTGTCATCAAACATTAATGCAACCAGCCCATAAGCTCGACAGATACAGATGTGATTTGAATAATTTTAGTTTATCTTTGCAGGTATTGAATTTACTGTCAGAAATTGAGAGCTGTTGGCCCACAGTGTCACAACAGAAGGCCCTGCAGACTACAGTCTAGGAGCTAGTTGTTCAGCAATGGGAGCTCCAACACTGTTGTATCCGGCTCCCTCGGGTTTTTTCAACATTAAGTTCTGAACAAGGTTTGGAATTCCCTTTTGGTAGTGAAAAAGGAAAGGGAGTTGGATGTAGACAGTGCTGATTTGAGGCATGGAGACAACAGTGGGATCTTTAAACAATTTCTGTCCATTCTAGGTACTGAGTAAGTGTGACACAGAATTAAAGCACTTGAAGGCTTTTCAACTAAGAGTGATTTTCAACACAGGAAAGGTTTCTTTAAACTTGCTAAGTACCTGCTTACTTTTGCGAAATTAGCATTTTTTGAAATTCCAAAAGCATCCTCTCAAGAGTATTACACAGGGGCATAGACACACTACTGTAGTGTCCAGCTCAAATAAAGGAGAATTGCATGTTTTATTTGCTCTCTGTAGTTGGAAAGAAATGGTATCTCAAAACAAATGCATTTGCTTGCTAATAGCAAATAGTTTTGGCACCCCTGAGACCCTGGTCACAACTAAGTATTATGAATTACCCTCTCAATAAGGTTTTCCAATCAGTTTTTCCTCTACCTTTTAATATATCCCCCCTTATCTTACCAGCTTAATTTTGAGAATATCAAGGAGACTGTTTTAAAGCCAAGATTTATGGCATCTACTGCTTCTTCCTTATCCACAAGATGTGTTTTTCTGTCACCTAAACCTCCTGGTACTGAAGAGTTTCTGAGAAGGTCAAATCTAAGCTGCTTTGCAAAGAGGAAGTTGTTGAAACACATGCCTGAGCTAGTCTGTGAAAATACTTTTTTTTTTAGTTTTATGAAAAAATATATATTTTATAAACATAAAATAGGTTCCCAAATGACGTCCTGCTTCTTCTTATCTGATCTGAGGTAAAAAACAACAGTTCCTGATGTTATGAGATGTGAGTCATGCTGTTGGGGCAGGTAGACTTAATTTCTGAGACATACATTTAGTATAAAAGCTTTCAAACCATCCCATAATTCATGAAAATGTCTGTTCTTTAAATACATTTGGCTCAAAGTTTTAATTCTACAGTTTCTGATGGGAGAATAAAACCAACCTGTAGGACCACCAAGCCTACTTAAAAAACAGAGTAATGCAAATGCAGCTTTGGCAGAGCACTGTAATACTGATTCCCTCTTTTCTGTCCCCAAAATGCTTGCTGTGGTGGGTTCATATTAATAAGTAAACTTTTATTTTACTCCAGTTGGATGTTAGAAAACAATGGGAATGTGGGAGCAACGTTACATTTATGTTTCTATTAATTGCATGCAGTACATCACTGAGCAGAATTTTAGTAGAGATGAAAACCTTAGAATGAGTGGGGAAAAATATCAGTCCCTCACAACTGAAAAATAAATCAGAGCAACCTCTGGCTCTGGGCAGTGCCTTGCACTTGAATCTTTTCTCAGTAGAGTTCAGAGATTTTCACTATGTGGACTGGGTTAAATAGTTACGTTAGGTATTGCATATGGCTGTGTGAGAGGGTCACTGCATACCGAGGTCTTTGCTTTTCTGGTGTACTACAGCCATGCTATGCCAGGGCAAGACCCACATTTTGTAAACATGACAAACACAGGCTGCTGGCTGAATAAAGAAATGAAAAATGAGCTCAAGCACCTTTAAAATCTTTGTCATAAATAACACTTGCAGACCAAACCTGGACTAGAAAAGAGAAATCTGTTAGTCTTTTCTACCTCTTGCTCTTTCACCTTTCCTTGCCTGGCTTGCAGTTTTCAGACATCTCTGCTGATGGTAATTGTTCTAAGCCTATTGTAACTTCCATTACTCTGAAAGTACCATTTCTTTCCAAAGGCATCCAGAGATAAAGAGTACAATTGAGGAGTCTTTTTCAAACTCAAAGGAAGGGGAACTCAAAGGAAGCGGAAAAGTCATGTTAACAAAAATCACTGGGAAAGGAACACTAAATATTTCTGACAGCCAGTTTTGCTTTCCTGTGGCACGTGCCAAAAGATACTGAAATCAATGTGAACTGCATGTGCTCAGGATTTTTCTCCTCATGAGTAGCTGCCCCTCTGAAGGCAAATAGTAGATTTGGCTGGAAAATTATTTTGTTTTCAAGTTGGAGCTCTGAATCCTGGGCAAAAACTCACCATTTTAATATTGGGGTTTTTTCCTTTATACAAATATCTCCCTCCTGACTCACTTGCTGCTCTCCTCTCTAAAAAAGAAAGGGTGGGAGGGCAGACAAGGGAGGAAAACTGAATTAAAAACCCTAACTTCAAAAATTCATGCTTTATGGTGAAATACTTAATTTCATTGGAAACACATCCTTGTTATTGGGAAACAGCTCAGACTGTCTATTTTAGCCTGTCTTGAATAAATAGCTTATTCTTTTGAGTACTGCCTTATAGATGTCTATGCTCTGTGAAGAAGATTTTGATCTAATTTGTATTTGATGAGCTGGGAAGCTGTAAATGACCATATGCGTCATCTTGGGAACATTGTAGCTTTATGCAGTGTTCGACGAGACGAAGGATCCATTAGTGACCCAACGGAGGTGTTTTAGAGCAGGCAAGGAGAACTCTCTAAACACCATCTGCTCCTACTGTTGCTTGTAAAACGATGTCACATCTGCTGCTCTAAAAACATTATGCTGATCTCTCCTACAGCACACGGCTGCTGCCCTCCTCTAAGCACTGGAAAAAGGAGTCAATGCCACAGTACTGGGACAAGAGGCGTTAACTATAGATGAAATTGCACGTGGCCTGCTTGGCTTTCCATGTCTTGTGACCAAACCAGAAATGTCACCCAAAAAAAAAAAAAAAAAAAATTAAGGAGGGGATTCAGCACTCTACATTTAACTGGTGAAGCTGGGTAAATACTTCAGCTGTAAGTCTTTGCTGAGCTGCATCTTGCCCCAGCTTGGCTGCTGCTGGTACAACTAATACCGCTGTATGTATCAAGCTTAACATGGCTAAGTCCTCTCAGAGATTGAGAAGATATTTGAGATAGCTTGATTGGTGGAAAATGAGATTTTTCTTTGATTTCAGACAGAATGAGCTCAGAAAGTACTACCATTTCCTTTGGCCATCAGATTTTATGGCTTGGAGTATTTGGCTGCCTAACACCTATGAGGTGTTATAAAGCTAATTTACCTACCCTGGAAGCTCCAAGTATACACAGTGGAGTACATTTGCAATACCCAGAGTGATTATTTCATAAGAGTGGTGTACAGGAAAACAGTGTTGGTGTCAGAAGAAAGAGGTTATAATGATGCAATAGAAATCCTTGGAAGTACGAAGGAACTGCAGCCCCAGATGATTAAAGATTTAGTACTTGGCTTTGCACACCCAAATGCAATTGTTATGACCCGAGATTCTTATACAGTACTGCCAGACACAGAGACTGTTTTCAGGAATCTCCAGATGAAGGAAAAATAACAGAGTGAAGTTGTTATGGTGTATGTTGCTTGCAGTTCATTGTCTATGCTCACTTCACATAATAATGAGTTTAAACTAGTAAATCTTAAAATTTTTGTGTTTGCCTGGTATCTCTGAATGGTGAAAAGAAGTGAACACCATCTTCTGTCAATCAAGTTTAAGGTAAGGAATTAAACAATCTATTTTAGTACTCATTTTGAGAAAAAATTTTAGGCTACTGACAACCTGATGGTCTCCTCCAATTTGGAAAGAAGAGGGGAACAAACTTCTATGCAGTGTCATGTGGAATAATCATGGCAAGAAAGAGGCCAGGATGTCAGGAAAGGTGGCCATGTGGCATTTTCCATTGCTGTATGAGACTCATAAAAGGCCCTAATGGTATACTGTGTTATCTGGATATCCTGCTAAAGAACTGAAGCACCTGAGGTACTTCACTTTCTTACTTTCCTCTGGTAACCTAGAGATGCCACAGCTTCATTATATCAGCTATTGAGGGTAGTTCTACATTGACCTGCCTGTCTACAGAGCAAGAGCAGGAACAGAACAGAAAATAGGACACTGGAAGACTTTTCAGGCCGGTGTTTGGTTGCTGGCTTCATCACTGACCTAGGGAAAGCATCTCACTACCCTTTCCTTCTGGTGCCACCTCTTACTATTTCTCTTTTAGCATATTGCATGCATGAGTCAGTATAACAATATACACTTTCCATTATAATGTATTTGAACCCAAATCTTACTTGTAAACATCACTGTACTGTAAATAGAAATGAGAGATTTGGTATTCATCCAAGAACAAAGCAAATGCCTATTTTTATATCATGGTGACAGGCTGGAAGGGCTAAAAGAGGACTGAAAACCTTCTTGTATAAAAGAGCTTTGACCTAGAGCAACAAAAATCTTGTCTGCTCTTTCAGCAAGATTCTGTTAGTACTCAGGTGCCCTAGAAACTGAGAACCTAGAAACGGCCCTAGAAACTTCCATTTAGAAATGGGAGATTGGTTGCATCTTCTACTGCTGTGGAATTCTACCACAGCCTTTGCATGACAATCTTCCTCTATACTTACAAATTTCACAGATTTCACAGAATATTCTGAGTTGGAAGAGAACCACAAGGATCTTTGAGTTCAGCTCTTAAGAGAATGGCCCATATGGGGATCAAACCCCTTAATGCCTGTGAAGTTCAGGTGTGTGATGCTTTAATTTCTAAAGATGCTTGTGGACCTTCAGAGAGCCATCCCCATGCTCAGGCATTTGTCTTGCAAGAGAACCTGTAATGAGCAGCAGGAAACCTCATGGATAACAAATAGTAAAAGAGTAGAAATTAATAAAATTTTCCTTGTTTGTGTTAATGCCTGTGACACTGTACTTCAGTGTCTACCTACAGGGCTCCTTAAGAATTAAACAGCCTACCTGGATTAGAGGTATACATGAATCTTTGAATCTTCTCATTACCCTAGGTAAATGTCTACTCTGTTTGTTTTCCTCTTTACAATAGTTATTGTAATAATGTTTTCTTGTTAGAGGAATGAAAAGGGGTGTTATTCTAGTTTGTGCTTCATTCATCTGCATTTTATAAGGATGCAAGCCTTTGTAACAGGCAATTGTTCCCTTCTCTCTCAAGGGTTATAGAATTTAAATCCTTTAGGGAATACGTTGCCTGAAATCAGAGTAAGAGTGAATATTTTGTTTTCAAATAGTTTTGCTAAGGCTATGGGAGGGAATTGAATTGCTCATATGGGGTCAAAGTTTGGCCCTTGAGACCAAAACACACAGGAGGGAGCATGACTGAACAGTGACTCTCCAGGTGGCTGAAGAACCAACCTGAGCCAGGTGATGTCTAGGAAATAAGTAATTGACATTGCATCTGTCTTCATTGGTGCAGCCTTGCAGGTCCAGCAAATTATTCTCAGACTTTAAGCTCAGCAAAGTGAAATGCAAGGTCCTGGATCACAGCAATCCCAGGCAGACCAACAAGCTAGGCAGAGAACTGATTGAGAGCAGCCCTGAAGAGAAAGACTTGGGGGTGATGGTTGATGAAAAACTCAGTATGAGCTGGCAAAGTGTTCTCACAGCCCAGAAAAACAACTGTGTCCTGGGTTGCATCCAAAGGAGTGTGGGCAGCAGGTCAAGGGAGGGGATTCTGTCCCTCTATTCTGCCTTGTAAAACCCCACCTGGAGTGCTGCATCCAGTTCTGGTGTGCCCATCAGAAGAACATGGAAATGTTGGAGTAAGTCCAGAGAAGATGAAAAAAGGCCTGGAGCACCTTTCTCTACAAAGACAGGCTGAGGAAGTTGGAGCTGTTCAGCCTGGAGAAGAGAAGGTTGCATGGAGAATTGACAGCAACCTTACAGTAGGGCTACAGGAAAGGGGCTACAGGAAAGCTGGAGAGGGACTTGTTGTGAACTGCAGTGATAGGACAAGGAATACAGGGTACAAACTAAAAGAGAGGAAATTTAGGTTAGATATTAGGAAAAACTTCTTCACTGTGAGGGTGGTGGGGCACTGGAACAGGTTGCCCAGGTGGGTTATTGATGCCCCAACCCTGGCAGTGTTCAAGGCCAGGTTGGGTAAGGTCTTGAGCAATGTGGTTTAGTGGAAGGTGTCCCTGCCCATGGCAGGGGAGATTGGGATGAGATGGCCTTTAAGGTCCCTCCTACTCCTTAACATTCCTAGCTCAGCTGGTCAGAGCCTGGTGCTAATAATGCCAAGGTTGCAGGTTTGATCCCTGTGTGGGCCTTCGTTTAAGAGCCTGGACTTGATAATCCTTGTGTGTCCCTTCAAACTCAGAATATTCTGTGATCCAAATATATAGGGGTGTCTAGGGAATGATTATGACGATTATGAGGAATCTATGGCTCCATAAGCATGGTAAGTTCCTGTGGAGCATGGCAAAGTTTCTACCTCTCACCACCTGCATTATTCAGTCATAGTTTACAGTATCTGAAGTCTTAACTTCCAAATTGTAGAAGTGACACTATCCCAAGCTTGTTTTTTAAGACAGCCTTTGCAGCTCAGTAAGTCATTTGTATTGATCAGGCTTGCCCATAGTTATTTTGCGTGATAATGACACGGTCTTAGTTAAGAAATGCACAATTCCTTAGGATATGTATACATATAGTTGCAATGGTGAGGTCAAAAATTTTTTCTAAGACCTCTTGCACACAGAAATAGTTTAATGTAAGATGGAAAGATACAGCTCTTTGAAGAAAGATATTGACTGCCTGTGATCAAGAAGAGTCAATGTCTAATATGTTATATGGTTCCTGGTGCAGGTAAAAGTAGGTATGTAAAGATGAGACCTAGCTGGTCTCATGATGAGACCTCATTCATGTATTACTAAAGTTAACTGAAATGCAATTTTCAGGTTGATTCAAACCCTAAGGTGCTGCAGACTTAGTCAGGTCTGAAGTCAGTCTGAAGATCCTCTATGATCATTCAAGAATTAAATTTTTACCTGTATTTTCTTCCTGGAAGAGTAGTGGTGTATAAAGCTTTCCTGAAGGCATTGGTTACTTGGAACAAATGTATTTGAGATAAAATATATATTAAAAGACACAGGCTAATCTCCTTTCATACCTGGCTTTCTTTGAAACATACCCTGGGTCTAAGAAAAAAGTATGTATTGTTTGGATCCCTCCACATTTCTCTCTGTATTGATCTGTCCTTTGACAGACTCTGACAAGCATGTCTTTCCAGTTCTTAGAAACCTTCCATTGTGTACAACCCTTTTCATATATTTCCTGCATTTTTTCAGCCCACTGAACTGGTCATATCATTTCAGTCTGGAAGTATGACACAGTCTCGAGTTGCCCACCCTCCACTACATTGGTGTGGATTCAGAGGTTTGCTTTCATTTAGTTATAGCATTTGTCTTTCCTGCTTGTTTGTCCAGTGACTTCAAATTTAGATCAATACATAGAAAAGAAAAATTATTTCATCCTGCTGGCCAGGTTACTAAAATATTTAGACCACAGTCATTGTATTTTGGAATTGCTTTCTACCTATCCCAATTCCCTTTAACTTCAGTCAAGAAATAAAGCATCCTTTTTTTTTATTCTGCTAGCTGTCCAGAAATTCCTCTGCATAAATCTACAGTGATGGTTGTTTTTTTTGTTTCATTTCAGCAGCAGCTGAACCAATAAATAGTTGCTGCAGAAATTGAACATTTTGACCAGTTCTCAGAAGTCTAAAAGTTGAAAATCACTTTAGTGGGTCTGGATCCAATCAACTATTGTACAGAGGTAGTTGTGGACACCTCAGGGGTCTTCAGAAAACATAATAGACAGGAGGCAATGTCACAGCATTCATCTTCTGAGTCACATATTTTTTTATGAGGTGGAGCTTTTTTAACCTCAAACTTTCAGGTGTGTTCTTTCATGCTCTTTAGGATGTGTGTTATTATACCTCTGCTATCCAGTTTTGATATTTAAGCCAATGTAATCTTATAATTTCTTTCTCTCAAAGGTTATCTTCTGCACACAAATAATAACTTGGCAACTAAAACATGAAACAGTTTTAGGCAATGTTCTATATGTGTATTCAAATGAACATTACATAAACAAGAACTTTTAAAACATCTTTACAATAATGACACCCGAGACTGTACAGTTATCCTTTTGCTCCTTGCTAGGCATGCTTCAGGTGAGGACTGGCACTAAGTAAATTGCATTGAAGTCAAAGCTTCTGCATCTGTGAATGCAAAGACATGAATCTGTGGATGTGGCTGAACATGTTTTGCTCTTGTATTTAGCCCTGCCACTCCTTTCTTTTCTCATGCTGAGCACTGCAGTCTGAGGCATTGTTTGTTGCAGCAGAATGTTGGGTAACTACTGTGTTTAATTTAAATGACTAGGCTTAGAGCAGACTGATGCTTAAACTAGAGTAGACTGATGCCTACACTGTCTGTGTGGAATTACAGAGCACTCGGCAGTGTTCAGTCAGTGAGTACTCGATCAGTTGGGAGTTTCAATCTGTACGTATAATCAAGACCACTGGCAAAGATGCTCTGACAGATGCTTAATTAAAATTTGAAAAAAACATATCCTGCCATGGGCTCAGACTGCAGCCTCCTCACCCCTTTGCAGGACAGCTCTCATTGTGGAGCTGTGACACAACACAGTGTGGAAATTCTCTGTGTTTCATTACCTTTCACCTCTTCTCCCTCCAGACATCTTTGATGGGTCACAATTAAAACATCCAAGGACATAAAATCCTAAGCTTGGGTCGCTGAAGCTTGAATGAAATTCTTAAGACTGGGATGTTCTCCTATTTGCTGCAGTACTCTGTGAAATGAAATAACTTTTTGTTTCTTTGTTTTTAAACTTGAATAGAATTTTTAAAGAATAATGCAGTTGTAATAGCTCCCAGTTTAGCAACGCCTGTGTACATGTGTATAGTCTTAAGCAATAGTTTCTGGACCTTTATTGTTTTAGTGGAATTGCAAATACTACTCTGGAGAGATACTAACATAATGTATCAGTTCAAGGTTTGGCAGTTCAGTATTTCAGACCATGCCATGCTAGCAAACAACAATTTCCCTTTGCCCTCTTTCATAAGCATAAATATCTCTTCCTCAACAAAACCAAGAATCTCATATGAAAAGATTAAACACATAAATTTTTTTTACCAGACCATAGAAGAAAGCTTCAGCCCTTTTTAGTTTTTTTTTTTCTTTTTTTTTTTTATTTGCTAAGATTTTGTGGCTGCTTGGGGGTTTTTTAGCACATCAATAAAGAAATTATCAATTGATATGTATTAATTCCAGACACACAAACATTAGCAACACTTTCAGGATGTCAGAGCTCTTAGTAGTACTTAAACACACTAACTGAGCATTCTTGTTTAGTGTAGAGATACCTGAGCAAGTGGTCCATCCCAGAGCTCTCTTCACCCTTTTCTGAAAGTGCCTTGTTCATATCAAGGTGACCTGGTTATACACATGGTTCATTGCAGTGCAGGAATAACTTTCTTGTTTGATATTGTAAGGCCATCTTCTACGACACCAAACTAAAAGGACTAGGGAATTGTATTCTGTTTTTCCTTCCTCCCATACCTTCTACAGCTGGTTTCTTGAGCTATTAAAAATAAACATTCCACATTTGTTCCCACCCTGGAAGAAAGTTTTTTTACATAGTAACAGCCCACCCAGGAAGACAGAAACACTTTTCAAATAGTCACACTAACGAGTAAGTACTTGTCATATACCACCCAAAGAACATATTTGAGAGAGCTCACCATGCTTGTACTTCTAGGAAGAGACGCAGATTTTGTGGCTGGCATTCCTTTGCTTTGAGAAATCATAATTTCTACTGGCAAGCCAGATCTTGTTCTGCACGAGACACCATTATCAAACGACCTGAAAGAGGGACTTGTGTCCAGGGACAACGATTTCTCTAATTTGTGGGCTCCAGCCACGATGCCGTCACTTCTCAGAGTCTCTAAGTCTACTTCTTCATGGGTCTTCCCATCTAGAATGTTTTCTTTCCAGTTTTCAGGAGACTTTCTCTTAATATGAAAATCATCTAAGCTTCTCACACTCGATGGAAAGGTATTTTTCAGTTTAGCAGCTCGGTATGCCCTCAGGCTCATGGGATCAAGCACTCTGAAAGTAACTTCATTAATAAATTGAGAGAATTTGAGTTTAGCTTCTATTTTTTCTTCCACAACAGATAATGAACTTGATGATCCTTGACTCACCAAGCTCAAGTCAGATGTAGAGGAACTGCTTTTCTTGTGAGCCTTCTTCTGCCTCTGGAGCTTTTGGCTTGCATTTCCCACTTCTGCTGGATATAGAGAAGACTGTTCCAGTCCGTGAGTTTTTTCACCCCCTTTCTGGCAGTGCTTTGATCGATGGGGTCGATAGCCTTCATCCTTATTTTTGCTTTTAACAAAGCTTTTAGCTTCTGACCTTGATCTACCCGGTAACTCAAAGCTGTCCTCACTGGAGCTGCAGCGTTTTGAGTAACTGTTCATTGTCAAATCTCCAGAGAGGTTCCTCTCTGCATCAGTTCCTACTTCTGGTGCACATGCAGTGGTGCACGCACCGCATGCTCTTTCTTCATTCACCCTGCCACCCCCCTCTTGCTTGGCTGATCTTCCAGGCACAGCACCCTCTGGCTTAACTGGGGAAATGGAACCTTTCCATTTACTTTAGTGTCTGTATGTCAAATACTGTCAGTAAGAGGGATTCCCATAAATCCTTGTCTAACTTGTAAGACAAAAGGCATGTCTTCAAAGGGCATAACGACGCACCCACCACATTTGTCCCATATGCACTTCAAATTATGCATATATTTCATAATTACATCACAAGCAAACTCTCATAATTTTAATTAACCATACTAATGAACAGAATCTATAGGACATGCAAATTTTCCAGGGTATTGAGTGTTCAGTGGATAAGCATGGGCTTTCATTGACCCAGAGCAACATATGATATATTCCTGTTTGTTGAACTGGAAACCAAACTGCCATGATGTAGATCAATTCTCACTAAGTAAAGTCTAGGGTGGTTCTGTTTCAGGGCTTTTTAAAATCCAATAGTAGAGAAGGTCATGCTATATTGTCCTAATGCTACTAGTGTTTGCTGTTCTATTAAAAAACTTAGTGACAAATCTGCTAGATCCAGAAAAGCAAACAAAGCGTGATTCTCACTTCCTACCTGCTTGTTTTTGTCATAATTTTAATTCTAAAATAATTTTAAAAGGTTAGGTTCCAAAACAAGGTACAATATTTCAACATTGTCAATGACATTGGAGTAGTAAAGAAAAGTTCTTTGAGTACCTTGTATGTGAAGTTCTCATTATTTACTGTCTTTATAGACAGGCAAGTCTGAACTCTGAAGTGAAGAGTTTCTATTTTTGGTTCGTACATGCAGGAACCTAAGGACTAGTTTAAGTGAGATTAAAGACTGTAGTCTGACTTTATAATCAGCGTGGATATTTGTAGTGCCCCAATGATGTGTTGCCACAGGAAATGACCAGAGAAAGGACTGATAAATTTGAAAGGCTGGAGTTTTTTTGGTTTTTGCATCTCCTTACTTTAGCATAAGGGTGAAAGCAAGTGATTTTCCCCTTTTTGTGTGGTGAGATTCAGACTCTGCTTACATCACTGTAAAATGCAGCAAGCAGAGAAAGAGACTGACAAAGAGAAAACTGAGTGACCTCCCTTAAAGATAAGAGCACATTTAAAAATGTAATGCATAGCTGACAGGTCAACAGCGTCTTGAGCTGAAATGTACTTCCATGTGCTTTTGAAGCAGACATTTAGGTCCCTCATTATAAGGCACTTTACTTACTGCCTAGAATTTATTGTCTCCACGTTGGTAATTCCAACACTCATTTAAATCATAGTTCATAAAAGCTGCTGAAGTGTTGCAAATCTCTCAAATTAACATAGTAAGTACATTAATTTCGCAAATAACAGGGGGACATGAAGATCCTTTTAACACATCAGAAATCAATTGCTTTTACTGGAATTACTTTTTGAAATGCTTCCATATTTTCTATGGGACTGTGCCATTCCATTGCATCCTACAAACATTATCCTGATCACAGAGATAATGGGGATTAAAATGCATAAATCTCGTTCACACTGTCTTGTTTTAGATTAATTTATGCCTCTCTCACTTGAATGTGAATGCTAGCAGTTTAAAGGGCTGGCAAATGCTTTCAATTGTCAACACAAAGATTTTCATGACATTTTCAATGCAGTCAGGGAACAATACAGCACTACTCTCTTCTTGTAAAGACAGAATTTAGGGATTTTTTAGTATGTCCAATACAGACTTCTACAAACTTAATGTTATTCTTGAAGCACACAGGATTCTGAATTGCATAGAGTCTATGCTAATCTATCCTAGGTCTTTTGCCTTCCAGATCCATTAGAGCTTGGCAAAGGGTGAGTTCTGCAGTTTTAATGGACTTCATTAATAATGCCTGTTTCAGAAATAGAGCAAGCCTCATTGTTGATCCAGAACCTGTAATGACTTGTACATATTTGGAGAAGAGCTTTTTTATTCATGAGAGATTGGGCTCCTTTGTATATGAATAAAGCTATGTTAACTACAAGCATAAATTCAGCTATCCATTGCATATGTGCAAATTTTAAGGTATGAATTTAAAAATCTGTGGTACAGTCAATAAAAATGGACCATATAATTCTCTTTTATTGTCAGGAAAGAGCTCTTTTGTTCAGAAAAATGTTATTTGCACAGCAGTCAAATATATATATAGATATATGGTCATAGGTAACTTAGGTAGGGTACATACACTTGTGGGTGTCATACAGCTTATAATGCTGCTTCTCTTCCTTCAGATGATTTCTGCTTAATGACACTAGACATATGACACAGACACATCTGATTATTGAGAAAAAGATATAATCCACAGCTGCAAAATGAAAAATAATTCTTCTTACTTAAATGATACAGATCTTTTCACATCAACCAGTGTGAATCTTGGTCAGAACAGATGTTATCAAAGTTTGTAGTAACAGTAACTATTCAGTGTTCTCTTAAGTAAATTTGCCAAAATATTCTCTAGAGACTACCTGAATTGCAGAAATTATTTCCATTATGTGTACAAATAGAGAAGCTGAATATTAAAACAAAATATGATTAAAAATCTGAATGTTTGATATCTTGAACTTTATTTATAATTATTTGATGGTCATTATTTATTTTCCATATGCCAAGTGACTTATTTTTTGAAGTGTTCAAATTATTTTACCTTAATATATTTAAATCTCTTTGAAGACATTGCTGATATAGGGAATTTCCTGTTCCAATGCAAGCAGGTGTGTCTGTGGATGGCAATACTTTGCTGCAGTAGTCTGAGTTGTACTCTTGAAACAAATACTTTCAGAGAGCTCAAATTCTTCTGCTCTTTATTACTACAATATGCCTCAGCTAGGTGGATGCTTGCCAGATTTCTAGGTTCTTCTGAACCAGTCATATTAACTTTAAAATAATCTTAAGAGAAAAAGTTATGCATTAATTTTGCCCTGCTTTAGAAATGGTGGGCACCACTGTTGGAATAAACAGTATGTCTGTGCAAATCAACAGAAAACTGTCTGGCCTAAGTGACAGACTTCACTATAAATAAGATTTCCTCTATCAGCAGCTCTGCCATTATCTAGTTCATTCACCTTTGATCAATACCTGCACTTTGGTCTGTAGCTGCCATTAACTGGCCTTTAAATTAGGAAACGACTGTATTCTTTCAATTAGGAAAGGACTGTATTTTTCTATGTACTTTTATGATACCCAATCTTGCATAAGGACACATCCCCAGATACCATCAGGGCTCACTCATAAGTGAACCCTTCCTAGGGACTGGAGTGGATACAGTTTGTAATTTTGTGTGTTGCAATGGCTAAGTTTTTCTATCCTATTTTAGTGTTAATATAAGAACATAAACAGAGTGACGCTGATCCTTTCCTGATAAACTTCTGAACCTGGAACATTTATAACAGAATGATATTTAAGATCATAGCTTAAATGGGACTTTCATAATGACTTAGTATTGCATTTGACAAGATTGAAACATTCAGGAATTTGTCTAGTAAACTTGTTACTTAGGAAAACACATCAAGATTTTTCTAAATTTAGGCTTATTTATATTCTGCATGTCATTTTAGAAAGACATTATTAGAAACCTCCATGTATAAACATGGAGCATAACAGAGTTACCTGCAAATATGACTTGATGTAATGGAACATTTCTACATACCATTGGCTTATGATTTTAATTTAAATGCTGAATTTTGTGGGAATTTAAAAAAAACAAACATTCCACCCTCTCTTTTAAATAACATCCCTGGTTTTTAATCTTCAGGAGATGTTTGCTAATTGTACTAAAAGCAAGTACAAGCTATCTTGTATTTGCTGCAGGATGTTGTTATGACAACTAGAAGTTTCTTTGTGTAGAGCTCTGGAAGATATGATCATTTTTGGATCAAGGCAGAAAATATTCAACAGTTTTAGTACTAAGTTTTTCTGTATCCAAGAGTATGTCTTTTGATACATGAACAAGAATATCTTCAGCAGATTATCTACATTAAAAAACCCAAACACGTATAAAGGTTTTTTACATTTTGAGATTCATAAAAAACTTTTAAGTTATTATTAAAAAAAAGTAAATCTGATTTTTAAACAATATTGAGGTTTATTTTAATTGCAATTAATACTGGTTCCAGAGCCTTTTACAGTCAGTGAATAAACTCCAAGATTATGGATGAATAATAACACTGTTGTGTGTGCTGTTCTTGTTGAAGCAAAGAACAAGTTTTACATTATAACGGTGTGTATTTCCTGTATTTGTGTTCCTAGTTCTCACTCATCCTTTCAACTATTCAGAAATATTGCCTAAGCAGCAGGGCCAAACTTACTATTATTTTTAGGAAGGGCATTCAGTTCAAAGCTCTCAGTTTGCCCTACAGATATGTACATCCCTCAGCAGATACTCCACTCTTAAAATAGCTATATCCCAACTCTCCCAGTGCCCATTCTTGCTCAGATGTATTCTTCCCTCCTGCCTTTAATGAAAATTTTATCTTATCCAGTCCTCTTCACAATTAATGCAGTTAATTTTGAAGTGGTTTATGAGACCTTTCAGTTTTACACTTCAGTTTATCCCTTTAAATAATACAGATGTTCCTCTCTGGGTTTTTCTAACAGATGGTTTCGTTTTCTTTTTTTTCTGTATTGGCTGTCAAATACAAATTTGCTTTTAATGTAAGGTTGCCTAGACCAGTTTCATCAGCAAGACAGAGTTTCCTTAAATTCTTCTCAGCATTGTTCTATTTTGTTTTTCTCCAGAAATTCTATCACATTTTCAAATTAATGGGAATAATATCTCTTTCTAGGATGCTAGGCCTCACACAGGAAAAATTCAATTTCACAAAATATTACTTTCACCATTTCTGTTTCCTTTTGGAACAAACAATTTGTAATGGAGGGGAGATGCAGTCAGTGTTGTATGTATTGGTTTTACCTCACTAGGTTCTGCCTGAAAGTGTTTCAGCCTTAAGGAGAATTTAAGCAGGCATTTGCTCTAAGTCTGTAAGATCTAGCTGCCTTCAGGACCAGTAGAATGAAAATTCAGTTATTTTAATGTATGACTGCTAATGTGAACAAGTTAAAACAGGTTTTTCCTTTTTCTATCAGTTGTTGGTAGATTTGTAACACGTTACGACAAACAGAAAATTGGACCAGTACTGCCACCATTAAATCAGTCTGGATTCTTAAGAAATGGTAGGTTTTGTTGGCATGAAAAGGAGGTGAAAAGGTACTATGGTGTCTTAAAGAACAGAGACTAATGTTTCTATGCAGGAATCTGCATGGTGGACAGTGTTTGCATTCAGCCTTGAATCTAAATCAAAATATATAATGGATCCAAATTGCCCTAAATTCTCATTAATCAACCTCTCCACCATGATGAGTAAAACATTTATCTGTTTTACAACTACAGGATGACTAAACTAAAGGCAACAAATTGCTGTGTCATCTTTCTTGTCAACATCCATAAGTCTGATTCATTTAATTTATAGCTGTATACTAGACAGAACTGTGATAAGCCTGTAAGAAGTGCTGAGCATTAGAGAAGAGATATTTTTTTGGTATAAATCCTGCACCACCCTGAAAAAAGAGCCACTGTTCTCTGGCAAATGCTACAGCTGCAGTAAAATTAGAGACAGACACCCAATTAAAATGCAAGCTATATTTATAGCTTTAAAAATAAATGAAAAATTAAAGAGAAAAATGTAAGCTCAAAATGTTTTAGTACACCTTTTTTTTTTTTTTTTTTTTTAAATTCCAGTCCAACAGCATATTGGACACAGGCTCTTATTGCCCTCAATATCATCCTGTCAGAGCACCTTCCATTACAGTGCCAGCAGCCAAATCAGTATCAATTGTAAGCTGTTGGCTGTAGTGTTGTCTGCTCCTTAGCAGTAGAAAATGGCACTGTGGACACATGTTACTGCACATAGCTTTAAAGTTTTTCAAAGATATATACAAGGCACTTGTGGCACTAGCTAATGACGTTTGGCTACCCTTAATTACCAACGGACTTTTGTCTCCCATGAAGAGAAATTTTGCTGAGAAAAGCCAGAGAAATGAAGCTGCAGACTGTAATTTTTTTCTAGGTGTTTTAAGTGATCTTTTATTTATCCACAGTCCAGACAATGGACTGCTTGGAAGAGAGGAATACAAAATTATATGAGGCTGATCTACAGTGTAAGGAACGGATTACTAGTCTAGTTAGGCCAAGCTTCAGAGTATAAACACTATAGCTTTTCCTTCATGTTAGAACTTCTTAGCACTAAAAGCTTGTAATATCACCTGTCTGAGAAATTTTTTCCCATCTAAGAGAGATAGAGATTCCTAGCTAACAGAAGTTAACAGGATCTGTGAATAACAATTTATCAGATTTGCGTTTAAGTGACCAACCGCGGCTGCGTACCTGGACTGTGAATGAGTCCTCAAAATGCTCTCTATCCTCTGCCAGCATCATCTTTTTCTTGCTCAGTTTCTGCTTTAGCCAGCTGCTCCATGAGCTCTTCTTCACACGCTGTACCGTTTTTGTGGCCGTGCTGTAGGATGGGTAGAGCTGTAGGTCATCTGCATTACACTAGCATTTGATTCTGTGTCTCCAGTTCACTTTGTAGTTGCTTGGTGAAAAGACAGTAAAATAATTGATCCTTCTGAGAATACACAGATGAGGAGTCTTAGTTTCTTCCACTGCTCCTTGAAAATGTATATTTTTAGGAAAGTGTCAAATCCTTTGAGTCTAGTCTTTAAATATGTCCTTCTTTGAGGTAGTCTGGCAGTGTCATGTGGCTTTCCAAATTAGGTATACCATTTTCCTCATTTTCCTCTCCCTTTTCTCTCTTCTTTTTTCCCAATAATAATCATAATTGTAATAATTATTATAATCAAAATCATCGTCATTATTATTATCATCATTATCATCATTAAGAAAAGGGGGAAAAAAGCATGAGAAAATTTAAGACAGTAGAGAGGAAAAATGAGTGGAGGAATGGAATTAGTTTCTCATGCAAAATCAGGCTTAGGATAAAAATACACTGCCTTTTTCTTCAGGTGGACTGAAAATATTTCCCACTCATTCATTATGTTATATTTTAAAATTAATGATATTTTATATACCAGTTTATTTTTCTTTAATCCATTCCTAAATTTATGCTGGATGCCACAATCTGCAAGGCCTTGCTGTCTCTGAAGCTGTATAATATCTCTTTCTGATCCCATACCACATTAGTGGTGAACTAAGGCTACCCAAAGTCCTTCCCATTGATGCTTCAAGGAGTATTGAAAAGATCTTTCAGTACAGCAGTGTTTTTCTTGTCATGTTTTTTTTATATCTGCAGGAATATGAAATTCTTCTAATTAAATGTTAAACATAGAGGAAAGTTTAAGACTGGAAGGTAAGTCTAAATGCATAAACCACAAAGGAATAAGATGCTGCTGTGATATTCTCTATCTCTTTTTTTTTTTTTTTCCCTGTCCAATGAGTTTATTTAAATTAGTGAAATATGTGTTTGACCAAGTTGTTCCAGAGCATAATACAAATATTCACAGTTCTTTGCAGTGGGTAATCCTACACCCCCCATAGGGACTTTGACTTCGTAAGAGCAATAGACCTGTACTAGGTTTGTGGCATTTCATTAGGATCACTCTTTTGCAGGATTAGGAAATCACAAAGTATAAGGAAGGAATAAGCCTTTTTACCTGGGCAACACTGTCCCCTCTATCACGAAGTCACCATTTCCCCTTAAAGACACCCCCAAGGCAGTTCTCTACCTCTTCCTCACCCTCCCAGTCTGTCTCAGAAATAGTTACCGAGGATTGCCTCCTCTAGTAAAGAGTAACAGCTGTGGAAACAGTCTAAGCTTGTTAGTGGCATTTCTGCTCACTGATGTCTCCTTTAGTCTTGTAGAGATGGAACCATAAATTTCACTATTTACTGGTCTTGTTATTACTATGCTGTGTTTTCTTGAGATTTGGGGAAGGGCTGTGGAATGTCAGACTAAACCTCTACATTATTGGCTTCTAATTTATTAGGCTCTTCAGAGCCAGCCCTTGGGAAGCTTAAGGTTGCTTGCAAAAGGAAGGATATATTATTGTTCACCATACCTGGAACACAGTAATTTTTTAATCTCTGTTTCTATTCTTTACCTCTGCATACACATAATCTGCCAAAAACTTTTTATTTCTATTACACAGTAAAAAAGGAAATGGTTTTTCCAGTTCCATGCTTCAGTATGTCCTGAAAAAGTTTGCTTATAAAAAACTTGCCTGGGTATAAATGAGTTCGACTGGAAGTATGTTTTAAAATTTGTTGTTCTGAGTAATTTGAAAATAACTGGGAGAAATAAATGGTAATTTCTTGACTGCTGTTACCATGGGTTATTGGGGGATGGATAACTTGAGCAGGGGGGAAGTATTTGTGTAGTTTTCTGTGGAAGTTAACTAAACAGTGCGAATTTTTTGCAGCATAATCTTCCCTACATAAAAAAACTATGATAAATAATATTACTTGGAGGTATAGGATATGCTTGTGCTAAACGTTTTCAGAAGATTAGTTCTGGTGCTGTAATGTCTCTGTTGCAGCTCCAAAATATTTCTGCTGAGTGCTGCAAACCTGCAGGTTTACAATCAGAGTTGCATGTTACAGGAATTGGTGATAAGCAGCTATGACTAAATAAGAGAATAAAAGGTATGTTTGTACTTGGATATGTGTGTGTTTGCATACCAAATGTAACAGTAGCCCTGTGCATTGCCTGTCCCTAACTCCTTTCTATTACAACAGTTGCAATTTAAACATGAAGCAAAATACTGTTATTTATTTTCCTTCCACGACCATAGTCCCACCTCATTCATTATATTAAAGAGACATGTCCATCAGAGCTGTTTAAATACTCTTGCAGAAAGCATGCTACAGTATGTCCTGTTTGTTTGGGCAAATGTTATGCATTTATGTTGTTTTTCATACAAACAATTATTTCATCTATACTCTGTTTGGTTTAGCAATGTCTGACTAATACTTTGTGTAATTAGACAAAGTCATGCACCACATATATTTTCCTTCATCATTTAATACAAACCTGAGCTACGTTTAATGTGTACATACTAGCTTTATTAATATTAATGCCACTGCCTGAATTTTTCCTTTCTTGAAGATATAAATTATTTTGCTAATTTCATACTTAATGGCCAGTAGCATATTCAGAATAAATATTCCAGTTTTGATGAGATCAAATAGACATGTTCCATGATGTGCATTATGCAAATAAAAGATACATAACTCATTAAAAAACCCCTATCATGACAGTCAATTATAAATCATTTCATTAGCTTTCCAGCACTGCAGCTTTAGGAAGCTTCATCCATATAATTTGCTGTCTTGTACCTTAATGTATTAACTATTTCATTTTAAAGACAGTAATGTCTGCCAAATGAAACAACAGAGCATGTTAATTCATGCACCAGGCACCCAGTTGTCATATTGCAGCACCACTAATTCAGTGCTGAAGACTTCTTTCCTACCTGTTATAAATTTTAAATAAAAAAAATAGAAACATGCAGTTAAGAGAAAGCAATACTTACTTGAGAAGGATTCTGCAAGCTCTGTTCTGCTAGTTCACAGACTGAAATGATGGAGCCAGATTTAGAAGTAGCTTATTAGGTGCATGCTGCTTCAACAGTTACAGCTTTTCTTTTTTTTTAACTGAAAGACGGAATCGTTTTCTTTTAATGAAGCCAGCACAGAATGATATGCTGCCCATGTTGCTATGAGAGACTAAACTTGTAGAGCAAAGTCTGGCAATTTCAAAATAACTTACCAGGGGTCATTCACTATCAACCTGCCACTGCTTTTCTGTGTAGTCGCAAAGTTTGACAGCATCAAGCAAGATCATGGCATGTCACAAACGCAGGAAATTGCTAGTTAGTCGTGTACACTTGAGATTGAAAGTGATTGAGGCACTACTGTTTATGAATATAGGTATAAAACCATGTTAAGCCAAAATCTTTCAATTTGGAACACCCACTGAATTCTCTTAAAAGGGAACAAGGCTCTGATTACAGTCAATCTGCGGTACTTGCGACTCTCCTGGTTTTGGATGCTATGTCTACAGCTCTAGCACTAAGAAAAGAGCATAGGAACTGGCCCAAAGGGATCACACAACTGTGAAAAACTATATATTTTTTATTGTCTTTGATATTTTAGGAGAAAGACTATTAAGTATCACATATTTTTGTGTGTACACAAACCAATGCAACTATAAAGGCATGTAATTATGGTTATAAAATCATCCATTTGCATTTACCATATAAAACCACACCCAGTTTTGGAGTTTCATTGATGTCAAACCATTGCAATTATAAAGACATGTAATTATGGTTATAAAATTATCCACATATATCTGTATATCTAATACATAGGACCACTCACAGTTTCTAAGTTTTAGTGATATCACCATTTAAAGTATTTGAATGTTTTTGATAGAATTCTGTCTGTGGAAAGACCAACAAAAAATGTGTCTATCATGGTACAATAGTCTATTACCTCTGCAGTATTGCACTGCATATATAAATTTAGCCCTGCATTTTGAAACATTCTATTTTGTCTTCTGCCCAAGAATGCTTTAGGATATAGAGAGATCTCTGATCTATTTGTCAGTTGGAAATTCCTCTCAGTAGTCAGGTTTTGGCTGATTTGGTTTGCCCAAAAGACTGGATCTTTCATCTCTGGTGTGGAGACAGAGGTGAACTGTGCTATCAGCCACACTCTGCATCATTACCTTGCCAGCCTGAGGTGGGGAGACGGCCAATGTTTAGCCATACTGCATGCCTTGACTTGAAAAACACCAAAAGTGTCAGGGTATGGGGAAGGATAACTGGCTACATTAAGTTATTGGAGTGTTGCTTTTGAGTTCCTACCTGCATCCCAGCTAGAGTGGGCATGCTCAAATCTCCTCCTTACAGTTGCTACTTATCAGCTCTCAGGAGCTTTGGGTTTATTGCTCCCACTATGTTTTGATGACTGTGCAATGTGCAAGAACCTGGGTATTCAAGGAGGCAGATCTTCACAACATCCCAGCAGCAAATTTAACAGTAGCACCTTCCTCTCACCAGAAATAAAACCAGGCCTTGTTTCTCAAAAGGCAACAATTAATACCTCTGGACTGACACTGATTTCAAAACTCAAAAGAAGGTTCTGGAATCTATCACACATTGCTTCTAACAGCTGCAAGGTGCAGATGCAGAGAAGAGGTTTGTAGCTCATGACTCCTTGTGTCTTCAGTAATAGAGTGGTTCCTGTAACCACAGCATCTTGTAACTGTATCCCTACTTGTGTTCCCACTTGTTTTAACCAATGGTGACATGGAACATGTTTAGCCAAACATCTCTCTTTATTGGTTCTTAATTCTGTTTGGTTTTGTGGTGTTTGGGGGGAGAGGGGGATGCTTGTTTGGTTTCGTTTGTTGGTTTGGTTTTTGGTTTTTTCCAGAGCAGCGAGGCCATTGCAAAATTCTGTAACAGTTTTTCCATGATAAGATCTTTTGACTAAGAAATTCCTCCCCTCAAGATCCAGTATATCTTAGAAGCAGCCTGGTGAGTTTGAGCCAAATGCAAATGTGCAGTGATTATATGTCAGGGCCTTCATGTATGAGGAAGGCAGAAAGACCATTTCATTTTTTTTTTTGAGAAATGTAACTTTTTTCCCAGTGAGATGACATAAGAGAAAAGAAAACATGACTTCATTTGCAGATTTTGCTTTAGCCGTTGCCATACATACAACTGGGAGGTTAGAGAGACAAAATATTTGTCTCTATGTGCATACTTTTGTCTACGGATCTTGCAGGTTGAAAAATGTTTTTCCAGGTGTTAGTGGTCAATTCCAAATTAGCCCAATGGAATTCCAGTTCCAGTCACCAAACGAAAGTAAGTCAAGGCAGAAGAACTCCTCATTGAACAAAATGTCTATCATGAGCTACAAATAACTCCTTCTTTTCCTACCTCCTTTTCAATTTCTCTGTCTTCATGGCTTGCTCTTCCTTTTGCACTCTCTGGTGTGCTGTATCAAACAAATCCCCTTTCACTTCCTGCCCCTCTTTGAGCAGAGCTTTCTCCTGAATCCATAAACATACTGTGAAGTCCTGTACAGGACACATGAGGCTTCTCAGAATGAAGGGTTGGCACAACCACCAAACTTGGAGAAAGATACAGGATTCATGATCACTAGTGTGGCTGAGAAAACAGTAAAATGATTGATTCTAAGTATAGCTTGCAGAACACTGCTATTTAACCACTCATTCTTTCTCTTTCTGAAAGTTTTTTTTTTTTTAATCCACCTTCTTTTCTCAGTAAAATTATTGCTAACAATAACCTCAGCAGCAGTAGGAAAAGAAAGTACAGTCAAGGCTCAACTTTGAATTTCAGCAGTAATGTGACTGAAACCTTTGGCCTTGCCCTTTTATGGGATTTGAACTGAATATTTTAAAATTCGTTCAATGTGAGGGGTACATGTCTCAGAATAGTGAGAGAAAGAATACAATGAAGCAGATATTTGTAAATTCGGTGCTCCAACAGGTAAAAGCAAAAGTCTAGGGTAAGATTGATCCCATTGCTGAGTTGGTCATTGATTGTATAATTTTCAATTTTCAGAGCTGATGGGTGTTGGATTATGGTTGAGGTTAGGGTTACAGGGGGACCTTGGTGAGTTAAAAATTCTGTTTGTTCTTCATATTCCCAAATAAAGAAGGTTGTTCCAAGTAAGGCTCTAAAACAATAGTCATATTAAGTAGTGGGATGAAACATGACTCTAAAGCAATCAACATTTTGCCAGGCATTCAAGCAACAAAAATTACTTTGGAAGTAGTCAATCAACTTCTTCATACCAAGAAGTGACATTATGTCTAAATCACAAGTAATCTTTCCTGCCTATAATGCCTTATAGTACTGCATACTATTCCATTTCCATTGATTTTTGCTAGAGATTAAGAAAGACCAATTAGAAAAATTGTACTATGGCAGCTCTAAGAAGCAGCTTTTCTCTTAGTTTGTTGCTAACTTTATGTGGACCATATTTTTATTGCCCCAAACAGAAAAAGGATTAAATCCTCCAGTACATTCCAGTTCAACTTGAATGAATAACAGGCATTGCCATAGAAATACTGCCAGGAAACTTCAAGTATTTTCTAAGAGTCTATGAAGAATGCATCTATAATGAACTTGGGTAAAACATTTTAAAAGAATCACAACACTTAAACAATAAGAGGAGCTTTGGAAAGTTTAGTGTCTCTTAGTGTCACCTTCTTTCAGCATCACGTTTCAAATCCTTGTTATAAATACCCTCATCACCTCAAATTTAGATATAAAATAACAAGAGGTTAGTAGCTGGAAAACTGCCCAGTACAAAATATAACACTTAAATAAAGACAATAGGTTTCTCTGGAACAAATTGCTATGGAATGTGATAAATTCTTTAGAATTTGGAAATTTTACTAAATTTCAAAGAATCACAGAATGGATTGGGGTAGAAAGGATCTTAAAGATCATCTATTTCCAGCTCTCCTGCCAGGGACTCCTTCCACCAGACCAGCTTGCTCAGAGCTCCATTCAACCTGGCCTTGAACACTTCCACAGCTTCTTTGGGCAACCTGTGCCAGTCTCCCAGCACCCTCACTGTAAAGAATTTCCTCCCAATATCTGATTTAAACCTGCCCTGTACATTTATATAAGTGTGTATATGCACACCTGTATAAATGCACATACATGCGCACATATTTTGATTAGCAAAGTGATTAATACTTTTATGGGAAAAAAGTCATGAACACAGTAAAATGGAATGGCCACTTGTGTTTGAATACAGAGTGTTTCCTTAAAGTCACAAACCAGTACAGAGAATTCATCATCTTTACTTGGTCTTGCTTATCCTCCCTTCATGGAATGATGGAAGCAGGGAGTTTGGAGCAAGAAGCTTACTCAGGCCTTTTGTATGGGGAGTATTTTCTAATGCTAAGACACAAAATAAAAGAAGGGGCTTGGGAATGGGCTTCAGAATCCTTCCCTAATAGTCCAACAACAGTTGTGCAAAATTTCACAGCCCCCAGACCTTAACAGGGAGAGGGAGAGAAAGGGGGCATTGATGTCCCTTTGCTAACTCAAAACCTACAGAGGAACACCATCAAGATGCAGCCAGGGCCAGCGGCTCCCAGAGACACCTCTGAGTTCTTGCCTGCCAGAGCCTCGCGTTTGCCTTGTCCAGACTTGGGGGAACCTCATACGTGGTGGGTGAGTGCAGTGACTCACTAAAAACAGAAGTCCTAGGAAGGATTTGTCCTGCAAATACTTTATATTAGTGCAGCAGGACTTTTGGATAAACATATATTCATCCCTTAAAACTGACAATCTTGATATTTGCTGGGTTTGACCTCAGTCTACAAATAACCTCAGCTGCTTTGAACTTCCATTCAGAAGAAAAAATAAAACTGCCCAGTTTGTATCCTGGAGACCTAAGTTGTTCCTTAGCTGGGGGGTTGTTCTGTCTTTCAAAGTCCTCTGGGATTGTTCAGCAAAATAAGTGTGTCTCATCTGGCTGCAGCACTCATCACTGTCAAGTGTAATCGAATATGGGGAGAGGAGAGAGGAGATAACCTTGAGAGAGGGGGTGTGCTGCAAAGTCAGGCGATAGAAAGCAAGTTCCCTTTCACGCGTGCACTGATGTTTCCCCCCTTCCATGTTTAGAATTCTGCACACATAGCCTGCTATCTGCACATCAGTCACGCTCAACTCTAAGCAGCCTGGCTACTGCACACCTACGCACAGATTCCCACAGTCTTCATTCATTTCAGATTTGTGTCAGCATCTAAACACCGCTATGGAAACCACAGCATACACAGAAAATTAATCTTGTTAGTGAGAGCATTGGTGAAGAGTCCACTCTTTTCCTCGGAGGTGGTCATTCTGGACACTTGTAGGTTAGATTTTGTGTTCCAGTAAACCTTGTCTCTTTTATTATTAAAAAGCAAAACGTAAAAGCAAGGCAATACAAATGTCATATATAATGACTTTTGAGGAATACAAACTTTACTTTTGTCAAAAGAAGCATATAAGAATTTGATGGTGCCAAGCTGAGAACATTATTAAAAGTAGGAAATATAATATTACCCTGTTAAAGGTATTGACTCCAATATAGCTTGGAGCAAATTGGACTTCACCTTGAGTCAGCACTGCTAAGAACATGACCTGTTACAGTCTCTACCTTTAAATTTCAAGTGTATCTTGTTAACTCTGTAGATAAAGCTACTAAACTAGAATGCTTTTGGATTTTATAAAGTATTTTTTATCTCATTCTTTTTGTCTGTTGCTCTGAGTCTCTATAGATTTTCAACAGGATAGTATTCTTTGTACCATCTGTAACCATCACTTTTCCAATATGTTGCCAATGTTGCTTTTCTAGTTATTTCTCCTATAATTGCCTCAAGAAGATGTAGGAAAGGCAAAATAGAAAAATCATACTCCAGATGTCAAAATGATTTGTGAAAATGCATATGTCTGTTAAGCTCTATTTAGACAGCTTTTTGCTAAGTATATTTGCTCACTTAATTTGACTCACTTGAAAATGAATCTTTTCAGACCCTTCAAGATAGGAAAGGGACAACTATGGCCCTGTATCATGCTAGCTAATGTGAGAAAACAGGTCTTCCAAACTATAAACATGTCGTGTTTCTAGAAAAGAGAAAAGCTGCTTCTTAGAGCTGCCATAGTACAATTTTTCTAATTGGTCTTTCTTAATCTCTAGCAAAAATCAATGGAAATGGAATAGTATGCAGTACTATAAGGCATTATAGGCAGGAAAGATTACTTGTGATTTAGACATAATGTCACTTCTTGGTATGAAGAAGTTGATTGACTACTTCCAAAGTAATTTTTGTTGCTTGAATGCCTGGCAAAATGTTGATTGCTTTAGAGTCATGTTTCATCCCACTACTTTATGACTATTGTTTTAGAGCCTTACTTGGAACAACCTTCTTTATTTGGGAATATGAAGAACAAACAGAATTTTTAACTCACCAAGGTCCCCCTGTAACCCTAACCTCAACCATAATCCAACACCCATCAGCTCTGAAAATTGAAAATTATGTTTCAAGGTGGGTGTCATTAACATACTGCTAATAGGATATAACATCCCATTCTACCATGGAGCACGGCAGTTGCAGGGTGGTAAGAGTCTGGGCTATTTTCTTTGCTGAGATGTAGTGCCTCTCTTCCAGGGAGTGATGCATTGTTTCTGCCAACAAAGAACACCATAATTCCTCACTGGCTAAATGCCAACAGCACAGGATCAGCATTCTTAAGGTAATTCTTAGAGGGAAAATAAATTTTCATCCGTTTATGCCACCTATCATGTAAATCCATCCATTTTTAAAATTTTTCAGTCTTGTAAAATGTATTATAGTTTAAATATCCAACAATTTATTTAGATTTCAGATCATGGAGTCATGTGATTCCTGGATTTAATTTATGAGAAGAGGAAGCTGTGTTTTAGCAAAAATACCTGCTAATGTTGTAACTGCAAAGATACAGAAGTAGGAAACCCCAAGACAAAGATAAAAAATTTATTTTAAAATAATTAATTAATTTTTATCGTGCCAGATTAATAAAACAAGTTTTCATTAGCTGGAAATGACAGTTTGTTCACATTGCAATTTGTACTTTAAGGATCTTTCAGGACATGATGCAAACAGCATAACCCCTCAAAAAACATGATCCAGCTCCAAATAGACTTAATGTGTTGGAAAGTGATGACCTAGACTAAAACAAATCGCTCTTGGACCTATTTGATTCTACTGAGGAAAAATTATAGCATCTGCTGCAGTAATGATTAAACTCAAAAATGCAATTTCTACGTGATCCTCTGTAGGGGCATAGATACTAGAGGTATATTTAATAGGCTTTTTAATAAGTTTCTGGTGATGAGCAGGCTCAAAATTTCATCATCCAAATTGTTGCATTTGGATTAATTTTCAATTTTTAATAATCCCAAAAATTCAAGGAGTTTCAGACATTTAGCCTGAGTTTGTCATTGAACTGACAGATTCCCATTTAACTGACAGATGCCCCATTCAGAATTGTTACATAAGAAGACTACTGGATAGCCCTGATGCCTTATTAGAAATCTGCCCATAGTGCTGGGTTTCAGTCTTCCATATGGATTTTGGCAAAGTTGTGCTTTACACGATAGTCTGTATTTCATGTCTTAACTCTTGAAGAATTACTCTTTTACTCCTCTTGTCCTCCATGAATTTCTCTTCAGAAACATATTGTTCAAAGAGGCTTTCTTCTGCTAAAATATCTTTTAATTCTGGCAGCTTACTCCATCAGATCACCTCTTCTGTGCTGTCAAGAGGGTTATAATGAGGTAGATTGCATTAAATGATACAGAACAGAAATTCACAATCAGTGTGGCAAAACTATTCAGGTAGTGATGAATAGTGATTGCAGGGGTAGATAGTGAACCAACAAAACAGAGATTGTCATTATTGCATTATCTGTATTTTTTGCTGTGTGTGATGTTTTCTCTTACCTTCCCCCTTGCAAATCATAGAGATTGTATTTGAGTATTCATGTTTATTTTGCTCAATAAACTTGTGAATCAAAGTGTTTCTTACAGGAGAAAGTTTGTTTATGGAGGCAGTTGGATTTGTACTTTGATACAGTATATTGCTCCAGGATTTTGAGAGCTAATAACCTCTGCCCACATTCCTACTAGGAAAACTAAAATGAATCGTCTGTCGTTATTGTCACAAAGTTGGATAAAATTTTATTTTACATGGAATTTGTGGGATGTGCACCTTTGGGACCCTTTATTCCTGCAGAATATTTTGTGATTTTTGAGCTTTAAAGAGACAAAAGGAGAAAGCTGAGGAATAGAAGCATGCCAACAAAGTTCAGAGCAGCCACTTCTGAGCTCCCAGGAAAGGCCAACCATGTTACATGACATATAAAAATCTTGTGGCACATGGTAATTAAGAGGACTAGCACTGTATCAAATCCTTGAATGAACAGAAATGGCTGTCTATTGCAAATGAACTACCTTCAAAAGCATGAAACTTGCCTTAAGTAACACAGTAGACCACAGTCTCTAAGAGGGGCAATCTAGCAGGTAGAAGGAATTGCTTAGAGAGATTATCATATGAGGGATATAAGTTTGTTTGAAAGAAAGCAGGAAGGGTGGATTCAAAAAGCTACTGAATTAAGAAAATGGATAAATTCTCATCCAGTCTAGCATACTTACCATATAGAAATGCGGATGTTTTCAGGAAATTTTGATGAAGATGTTTTGCTGATCTGAATGCAAATTTGAGTATTTCAGACATTTTTATGATATTAGAAGATGATAATTTTCAGAAGTGCTCAGTGCTACTGCCATTTGAAATTCAATCAAATCCCTGATGTTTCAGTGTGGTAGTACCCAAGCCTAGAGCACTGTAATTTTTTTGAGCCCCACTAATATACAGAACAAGATGAGTGCTGTCTCCTGATTGTGTTTGCTGACCTGAGGCACCAATGGTTTTCTCAGGGCACAGTAGCACTCCTTGGTTTAACAATGTCTTCAGTCTTTGCCTCTTCAGCCTCAGAGAAAGGGCTGCTTATCAGCAAGCTCCTGGGCCGCAGGGACCATCCCAGATCCCTGTGGGTGCATCTCTGACTCAGCCAGTAGTTTTCTGATAAAATCTGTTACCTTATTTTCCAGATGTCAACAATGTTCCTGGTTTGATAGGTGTTCAGAGAGGAGAAAGAAGCAAAAAGTTGCTGAATGCCTGAAGCCTGGTAGATCTGAGTTATGCTCTGTAAGACTCTGAGTGACAGAGTCAGCTCTAGCAGATCCATCCTATTCAAAGACACAGCCCCCACAGGAAAATGCAAAATTATATCTCCTACATGAATGGAACATATATCTCACATAAAATCATGTACCACATCAAATTAGGCTGCTTCAGAAGAAGGCAAAGTACCTTCCTTCCTGTAGCAATTTTCTCCAGTTGAAGATATTTGGACCCTATATCCTAGTAACCAATCATGCTAATAATTTTACAATAAAATACAAGGGATGCATGTGAGTTTATTTATCAAGTCAATTGCTGAAAATGAGGAGGTGAAATTTTTTCCCAAATGCTCCGTAATATTTGCTGTGATTGGATTGTGGCAATAATGTATTTACAGTTACTTGTCTAATGCAGGATAAATAAATGCAGAACAAGCAAAGTCAGAAGTTTACAAGAATACAGGCTATCTAGTTAATTCATTTTTATGTAGGTGAAAGTACAGACAGAAATACACTAGCTGTAAAAGCTAAAGTACTATTTATCAGATCAATGGACTGGACTTAAAACATATAATAGATGATGTCAGGAACATGGGTTCCTGTTTTTCTCTGACCAAAAATTGTTTAGACTAGATATACTGACAAACTGCAGGTGTAGAAATTTCATTTTCTGTTCTTAAGGCCTTGTCTTTAATTTCAGGCTAAGAAGGAGATTACTTTTGTCTGCTGTTTAGCTAGAACTTCTTATGCAGTACTGTGCTTAGCAGCAGTTCCCATAGACTTTCCTGAGGTGCCTACAGTCAATGATGGATGAAATTATCTCTGGGTAAAAGAAGAGGAGTATTAAAGTTTATAATATGGCATGGATTCTCATTAATTGCTTTCAGGTCATCACCATGCTCAGCGTGGTGTAAATATGCACCTTGTTTCAAAGAAAGACAAGGAGTAACTTTATCTGTGAGTAACTTCATCTGCTTCCATGAGTTAGCAGCTGGCTGTGCATCCTGCCTTTTGAAATTTATGCCTGTTCCACTGCTCTGCCTAAGATGGTTTACCCAATATCTTCCTGCAATGTACCTCCACCTCTGTGCTCATCACGCCTCTTTATGAGGCAAAGTGCTCTGGTCCTCAGTGTTCTGTTCCTCAGGGAGCACTTTTGAGGCCAAGCTTTTTCTCTCCCATGTTAGACATGGTTTAATCACTGCGTTTTTGCTACTAATACCTCTATTTTGAAATACCCAATTCACTGAACTAATTGCGGAGATATTTTTCCAGCTCAGAGAAAAAGTGCATTATACAATATTCTTAGCATAAAATAGCTTAGAACCCTCTTACGTAGCCAAAGCAGATCATTCTTCTGAAATTTCTTCAGGACCACTGCAGCTCAACAGCTTTTGGGTCCAAGTTCCACTGAAGTGATTAACAAAACTAGTCTTGGGATCAGGTCTGCTGCCTCTACTTCAACTATATCTTTATACCAATAAACTAACATCTCTAGCACTGAGGCTGACTGTCACAAAATAACTTTGTCCATACTCTTGATCTCTCTCAGTCTTAAAAATAGAGAATTATTTGTAGATTATAGCTTGGAATGTTTATTTGTCCTTATTGATTCTTAGACTGTGCCCAGGATTTAGGCAAGAGCTAAATATCTTCAGTCAAAGCTGTGTCAGGCTATAATGTCATTGTAATGGTTTAGATAATTGTGTTTCATTGCCCAGGAATGTTTCTTCATACTGTTCACTAACCTGGGTCTAGTCTACCAGGACAGTTACATTTCTCATCACCATTTATCAAAAAGCTGCAGGAGCTCTATTCTGTCACATTTCTGTTTCTTCACCAATTTTCAGCTGTTTAAATTCAGCTAAGATAACAGCCTTGCTATTACTGCTCTTTTTTTTTTTTTTCATAGAAATACGCTTTTGCACCTGTTTCCATTATGTCTGCACCTTGAATAATCCAGTGACCTCTTCATCCACTCAAGAGTCACAATCACACTGTGTTTTGGGGCTGTTTCCATTTTATTTTTACCTCCCTGGTTTCACTTAACTTCAATGCAATATAATGGTTCAACTCTTTTTTTTCTTCCTGAGTTCAATGCAGAAAGTATTCCTTAGTAGCTGCTTCATCAATTCTATGCTGCTGATTTTCCAGAAATAACATCAGTTTCATTTTTTGTGATTTCTATTCCTCTTTCCCCCACCTCCCCACCTGTATTTTTACACTTATCTGTTCTGCTCATTGCTTAGAACAAGTACAGTCTAAAATCAGTTTGTTCTTTTATTCCTTAGTGCATGGATTTGGAATTCTAACTTTAGATACCTAAGCTTGAATATTGTATTACTACATATAAATACAGTCTATGCCTAGGAATAGGCCTGCACTGGGATTCACAACTTTGTAATTACTGGTTATAAGTAAATTCCACGAAACCTTGTATGAATACTTTATTTAAAAAAAAAATGCCATGAAGTTTATCAAGTATTTTTTAATGAAAATTTCAGGAAGGCTTTCTCAACTTTTTTGAATGGAAAATGTATCATTTTATCTACAATGTAGTTTAAGAGTTAAGGAGCTCTAGAATGTATGCTGTGAGCTACACTGTACTCCAAAGCAGTAACCTTGCAAATCCTTACATGGCCCCCAAAAAATACCTTTTCTTGCACAGCAACTTATGAAGATAAAGGACCAAATTTGGTGTTCACTGTGTATTTACAGTCATTGCATTGGTCATTCAAGGATTTTGGGCATCTCAAAAACATGGCATCAGCTATGCTAATTAAAACTGGTTTCAGCTGGAAATCTGCATTCATTACGAGCTTTTGGCACCACTGAACATTGTATTTTGAGTTCTTCTCAGTTTCTCATTTTCACTTCAAAAATATGGTTTTGAGGATTGAAATGGAAAGAACGTTTACTGGAGAAGCTTCTGCTTTGGAAAGGCGAAGGAAGTGGTGAAGAATTGAGCAGCCAATGTTGGAAGGGACCTCAAGGGTTTACCTGGTCCAACCTCTCATGGCAAGGGGAGTCTAGATGAGATGATCTAGCACCCTGTCCAATTACATCTTGAAAACCTCCAGTATCACTGTGCCTGAAGTAATTTTGCATAACTAACCTGAAAATTTTATTTTTAAAAATGCAGTGGGTATTGCTCTAAGTTTTCTCTATTTAACAATTTAGTATTACAGGCTTTTTAAAGTGGAAAATGAACTTTTATTCATAACAAAAAAATAAAATTTTTATTAGTCTTTGATAACATTGTTAAAAATACATAATCTGTTTAAAGCTTGCACTCTAAAAAAAATTCATTCAACCAATGAGTATAAGCAAAAATACAGTCAAATACTCTGAGTGCATTAGACAAAGCAGAATGAAACACAATTCATTACACCTATCCTTGAGGTATAGAACCAGTGACTTATTTTAATTAAAGAAAGAGAGGACTTAATTGTATTTGTACCTGATAAAATTAACAGAAAGGGTAAAGCAAGGGAAGGGAACAATGGAATTCTGCTTATTGTGCTTCTAAGGCTGCCTTTGTTTAGCTCTGATACACTGGTATTTCCTGTTCTGCCTTCCTTCCTAAAAGATCAAAGTCCTGTAAGGGGTATATCCCTATGGGTTTCAAGAAGTTGGTAGAGAAGGGGAAATTATAGAGCTTGCCTCATCCACTACATAGACATGTGAGAGGGCAGCTTCACCTATTGTGGAAACTCCTGTTTGTTTCAATCTTTTTTACTGCTAGTCATCAATAAACCAGGACGCAGAGGGAAGTTGAGAAGATATAGAATATTTTTAATATTCAGATCCTGACATCAAAATAGGGGGTTTGATCTTGGACCACTTTTAGAGAATAGTTCTAATCAATTATTATAGTTAGTTTGTGCATTATACTGAAACTGAATGAGAGGAACCAAGGTACTGGCAACAAGTCAAAGTTGAATGTACCTATTTGTTATTTGATAAAATTAATGAATGGTTTCCAGCACAGCTTCTGATCTTTTAGAAAGGTCATTCACTCACTGCAAGGGAAATTGTCTTTCAATCAACTCCTCTCCCAGCTTTGGCTTGATTTATGTCTTATTGCAAGTATTATCTGAAAATGAAAAATAACATAATGTCATGAAGATGTTATTGGAAAATGGAAAATAACATCACTTCCATTATAGCTGACATGAAGCCACGCTGATCTGTGAATAAAAGTCTTGCAGAGGATCAAAAGCTCACACTGTCTTGTTGCCACCAAAGACAGGTCTCAAGATAGCATCTCTGTGGCTACTTTATTTTCAGTGAACTTGCAGAATGTCTTTTGTGACTCTGGGAAATATTAAGCCTAAATACAAGCTCAAACTTGTGAAGATGCTTCTGGCAATATGATAAGCCCCTAAGGGATTTGAAATAGAGAAAAGGTGTTTGCCATGTGGTTAAATGAGAAGCCTTCCAAGGCTTAGAAGCCAGAATGGAGAAGGAACTGCAAGTGAGATGGAAATAAAGGATTAAGTTCTGTAAATTAGGGGTGGCTTGATAGGTAAGGTGGCCTTTTGAATTGGTATGTCTTTTCCACTGCTTAATATGTGAGCCTGGGAAAGCCAGTCAGTCTTTGGTTATCTGTTTCCAAGTGTGGAATTATCTCACAAAGACAAAACCATGCCAGGTAATAGAAATCCCAGGAACTACAGAGGAGTTGTAGGACCCCATGGGGCATGAGTCAGAAGAGTTATGACACACTGAGAGCAGAGAACCAGGAAGATGCTGAGAGAGGTTGTTCAGTATGAGAAGAATGAAACCCAAAGACATGTGTATACTCTGCTACAGTGTATGCACCACTATATTGCGAAAATGGTATGATGTACCCAAACAGATTATTTTTTAAAATTAGAAAACAGGTGTATCAGGGGCTAAAAATGCGGAACCATGATCTGAAATGGCCATTTTTCAGAGCTGTCTGTTTTCTTAATTTCTTTCTTTAAAGAGGTCAGATTGGAAAGAAACATCCCTATCAGTTTGAAGAAAATGCACTGTTTTGAGCAGTTTGCCATCTATTCAGCCTTGTACCTGGGCAATATGGTACCTGAAAAAAAATATATTCTGTAGAAGAGTGCAAATGCATTCTCAGAACAAACTGCATCAGGCAAAACTTCACTACATAGTTACTAAAACATGATCAGGCTTCATTCCCCAAAGCACCTCTGTCAGTCAGCTGGTGTCATGCAGTGACTCTCAAACACTGACTGACTAAATTACATAGTCTAATCACTGTTTGGAGATGTACATTCAGTCACTAATTCTTTATAATACACTCATGAATTTACTGAACATTATTATTCATAGTTTAAGCCATAGGTTTTGACTGAAATTTCCTACTTGGAACTCAAAGAATTTTTCATTCTAAAATGTGGAATATTTTGATTATTCATTACTATTAAGCTAGGACAAAAAGTCTTACCTGTCAGCTTTCTGTCCATGTGATCATTATTAATTCTGTTTTACCGACGACACAAAATCTCTGGCTCGTGTTTATAGACTGCCTTGTAATTTGTTGCTGCAAGATTGTATTCAGCAATAAACATGATTATCAATGTCAGGTCTTTCAGCAAGCTGCTGTAAGACAGTTTGAGTGTCCCTGGAATTGCACAATCTTCTCTTTTTTCTCTGAAACACAATGCAGAAAAAAGGTGCAGAATGAAAGGCCTACATGTGGCTTCTTGTATGACAATAAAGTACCAGCAGTAGAGTAAAACTCCTTTAATTTGTGGATTTGGAAGCAAAGAAAGGAGCCTACCATGATTAAAATCACTGTCAAATACACAACTTGTCTTTCTCCCACTATTTATTCAGAAGAAATTTTCAGTGTGTCTGGGGATATGATTGAAACTGATGAGCAAGACTGGCTCTATACTGAAAAACAGATTACTGACACTTTGCTTCAAACATGGATAACTCCTACACCCTACTTGTACAGATGCTGATAGGGAATCTGACATGGGGCTGACGTTTATGTGGCCACACAAGGAGATAAGAGGCCAAAGTTGAGTGAATTTGACTTCTGAACTGTAATTCATCAGAAGTTGTGCAGCATTTAAAAATTTTACCTGACTGAATTGTTGCTTTACCAATCAAAAAATACAGAAAAGAGTTCCATGTACATGATATATACATGCATGAAATGATTGCTTGTCTTTTTACTCGATGTCTTCCTGACTAGCAGGACTAGAGGAAGCAACTGTGGAGATGGAAGGAAAATATAATTTTCTGTTTCTTCTGTCCTTACACTTCAAGGGATTTTCTTATTTACTAGTACAGAAAGAATTTGAGAGCAAGGTCTTGTTTGCTAAGATACTAATTTTAAACATCAGAGTAACCTAAACTGAAATGTTATGTTTGGATTGTATGTATTAAATGATAGTATGTGAAGAACTAGTGACAGGTTATTTAGATGGGGACTGGTTCTGCTGGTTCATTTGCAAAATCTTGCCAAGAAGAGCCCAACATGTTCCCTGTTGGCATCTAGATATTGTCAAGCTTTACTTTTACAAGTTAAGTGGATGCATAGGAATATTAGCTTTGACATAAACCCTAAAATCAGAAGATGCAAGTAATACTTTACACAGAATAAAAGTGGATCTCGCTGCTCAGATATCGAATTCAATGTTGAAACTAAGATATTTGCATTTCTGTCTTGTGTGCCACATGCTGTTGACTCAGAGATAAAATGGAAGCTGTGTTCTGTCCTGAGAATAAAAGCTGAGCCTGTACACGAGTGGAATTATTTCTGCTTTGCACAGATTGACACAGTGCAGCATTTGTAGTCTCTCTTCACTATAGTGACTGCTAGAAGTTGAGAGGTTTAGGAAGGAATTTTTCCACTAGAGCCTATCCTGGCACTGGAAAAACCTCCTTACAGAAACCACAACAGTGTGTTGAAGAGACAGACTCTTTCTGTGCTGGGCTTTGTGTCACTGCAGTGAATGGCTTACATTTAATGTTCTCCTTAAAGACATTTCTTTGACTTAACTGGGCCTTAGTTGTACTGGACAAAGGTAGTGTAGATTTGTGACTTTGGCCTCCAGTTCTTTGGTATGCAATCATTAAAGATGCTAAAATCACTTTGTAGGGATAAGTTTCAACCCCTTATTCTTGCCAATAAAATTTCAAAAATACTTTCTGGGAATGTTTCATGCGGTTATACATCTGCATAAACTTCAAGCTTTAATTTCATGAGAAAGGCCTTCCGTGGATAAAGCCAATGACTATAGCCTACAGAAAACTCAGGCTCTTTCCCTCCCCCTCTCCAAAACTCTTCCTTCAAAAATTAGAGAGGGAAAAAGGGATATAAATAAAAAGGATCATCACTGATCCTGAATTGAACTGGCCTAAATTCCAGTTTTGGTGGGTTTTTTTGTAAGATTTGGGAGGCCTTTCTGTTTAAAGAGCAAAGAAAGAATTTCAAGTGGGGAAAACCTTGTAATTATATTAATGTTGATATTCTAGGCTATCTAATTAATGCCTTCTTATGCCTGGGATGAATGGTCAACTTTAAGTTAAGCAAAAAGATCAGGAGATATGGAAATGCAAACTTTTGGTCCTTCAGTAGGGAGCAGGAAAGGTAGGAGACATTTACACACCACAGGAGCCTCGCAAAGAGACATCTATTCAGAGCTCTGTGCTGAGGGACTGCATTAGTGCTCTGTTTGCTGTGCATGGCTCAGAGCTACAGCAGCGAGAGCTGGCTGTTAGCTGAAGCGAGGAGGATCCTCTCCTGGGAGCAGGCAGCGCGAAGGCAGAGAGCTCCAGAAGGGCCTGGGCAGCCAGCAGCATGAAGGCACATCACCACATCAGGGTAACAGCCTCAGTTAAGCTTTGTTGACAGGCAAGACCTGACGGTACTCAGCCATGAAGTAGAGTTTACCCAAGACTGAAAGCAAGCAGCTGGCCTTGGCAAAGTGTAATTAGCAGTGGTTACATTGTAGAGCAGCCTTCCGCCAATAATCTGCTCTGTGGGGCTGTTTTACCTTCCTTTAAAAAGATTAATAATAATTGTGAAGGCAATTGATCCATGTTTGCAAAGGACCAGGTGACCCATTAAACACCAAGTTTAACTTCACTCCTTGAGAGGGATGAAATTTTATTGCATGCCTTTACATCTGAACTTAGGCCCTGTTCTTCTAGTTAAGTCTTGTTATAAGTTACGTCTCTCTCCCATATTTGTCCCAATCAGGCACCAGTGGCTGTGCAGCTTGAGGGTAGGTTGGTATAGCTACCCATTCAAAATGAGGCCTCTTAGATTTGTTCCAAAGACTTTCAAAATAAAGAGTAAAATAATGCTATTTTATTTATTACAGGTGTTTTATTGAAATGCTTTGTTTACAGGCACATATAAGTGAAAAGGGAGGAATAGATTTTTAGGAATGCTAAAAGAGGAAGTGCTCCATCAATCCTTTTCCCTATTAAATGCTGCAGAAATTAGGTTATAAGGCTTGAAGGAACTGAAGGCAAGTCTTTTCTCTTACCTTAGGTGTCCAGAATTCTCTCAGAGAAGTTCCCTAGCAACCAGTTTTTAGAATTTGGTTGCCCTTATTCTTTACTTTTAATGCTGTTCCCATGTCCTCTAGGTTGAGGATGAATCCCACCTTTTGTGGTATGTAGGCTGATGGTTAGTAGTATCACAGTTCTGCGGTGGATTGGCAGGTCTACGGTTGCAAGGTGTAGCGCTGAGATGTTCTTAGGAAAATGAAAATGAGTCTCTAGCCTAGTGAATTGCACTTTCCCCAAGGGAACAAATGATTTTGGTTTCTGTTGCTGATTACAAAAGCAAGTAAATGTTTTTTAGAAGTAGAAAAAGACCAGAAAGAAGGATTGCAGACATACCCCCACATAACTACTAATTTTCATCCTACTTACAGAAATATGATAGTTAGGAGATGTGGGTTCATTTTCCTGTATCACCAAGGGGAACTGTGTGTCCCATACCCCACCCGAGCTGCAAAGGAAGGGAAAATTGTTCTTCCTTTCTCTAGGGATGCCAGCTCTCTTACTAGAAGTGATGTTTTTAATTTAAACTGAATTGGAATATTTCCAGGATAACTGCATCATTAGTTGAGGATGCTGTTTTCCTTAAACAAATACCACAAGGGCCTCAGACTGAAAGCAGTGCTATCCCCAGTGTTATCAGCTTGTCCTCAAGAGTGCATGTTTGACAAAAAGATTTCAACTTGCTCATCTAAACAACGAGAGAACTGTACCAGTGAACTGGATAATGAAAGGAGAAGAACGCTCTTTATCCCTTCCTCAGCAAAGAGATAAGAGGTACAACAGGATGGAAGGTGGAGATGTGACATGTGGATCAGGCTGTAAGGGGAAGCTGCCTTGCAGACATTTGTGATGAGCTAACTGTTCCAGCCAGGCACTCTTGGACGTGCAGCCTTCCAGCTGGGTGAGGAGAGGAGCTGACAGCCCTCCTTACAGACGGAAGAGTCTGGATCTCCCTGTTTGCAGCTGGAGTGTTCCAAGCTGGCTAATCCACTACTGCTTTCCCTTGGCTCAGAGCTGAGAGGAGGTATCTGGTACTAAAACCTGACTGGATTGGTAGAATTTTCTTCAAATTTTTACACAATTAATTATAAAAATGTATATGTGCAACTTATCCTTCTGGCTAGCAAAGTAAAAGAGCCATTGCTCTGAATTCCTGTATTTCCAACGGAGTATCTCTTCAACTACTAAATTAAAACAACATCACTGGTGTATGAATGTTATTCTAATCAGCTATTTAAAGGTTTCTGTTATTCACTGCTTCCCAGTAGAGGGGTCATTAAAACCTTGACACTCTAGTGTTTAATTAACTTATGCTTCCTTTTTCATTTAAGGCCGTGTATTTCAACACCAGCAACAAGTGATAGGTTTGCATTTACACAATATCATTAGAGAATAAATTGGATTATGTACTTTCCTCAGTCCTAATAGTCGGGAATCTTTGAGCTGAATTAACTTGAGTGTAATTGCAGTGCTGTGGCAGAAACATTACCAAACCCAGAAGTTTTATATAGGCATTTATTTTGAAGAAAAATACTGGGTTTTTATATATTGTTTTAAGGTAGAAAACTGGTGGTGGCAGAATATAGCTTTCAATCTAATGTACTGTAGCCTAAACAGTATCTGCTTAAAAACTGGAATTTGTTGGCTGGAAATCTTTGTGGGTAAAACTGGTTCATTGGCTCTTCTGAGAGTTAATCAAGCTTTCAACTGTTTGTAATGAGAAGATAAGATTAAACTTTGGCTAAATGTTAGACGCTAGTTATTAGACTCAATCTCAGGAAGCAAAACACTCCTAAGAACAATCTTACACTTAAAAAGAATTCTGGTAAACTTGCAAAATATCAACAGCTCTTGAACAGTGGTTTTAAATTTGGTAGCAGCACCTTTTTTTGTCAGAATGTGTGCTTTTCAGTGCCTGAAATACTGCAGAAATTTAGCCAAGGCAGAATCTTAAAGTAATTGAAGTTTGCACATGCTCAAGCGAGATCAGTTTTACTGGCTGATATGTCAAATTATTCCCTCATGATTTAACTGAGGCAGGCTCATGCTACACCAAAAATGTGAACTTGATCTGCAATAACTGTTCTGGACCAGGATAAGCATGGACACTAAAGCACAGGGCAGGGAAGCTGTCTGTCTTTTTCTCATCTTCTGTAACATCTGTGCCCACATCTGGTGAAACGGGAGGAGGAAGAGTATCTGATGCAGAAGCTGCATTGCAGAGTGGAAAGATGGGGACAAGGATTCTGATGAAAGACAGACGATGAAGAAATTAAGTGAAATGGGAGTTAATTGAAGTCTAAAAGGTTAAAATAAAGAAGCAGATAGGGAGGGGTTACCTAAAGAATTAAGGGCAAGTATCTAAGGATTGCTAAGAAAGTGTTGTTTACACATGGAGCTAGTGGGCCATGGTATAACTGCTGGTGAAAAAGGCTGGTGTAGCGAAGAGAATCTTGAAGAAAGGTTTTTGAATATTTGGTAAATCAAAAGAGGAGGTACTGGTATACTAAAGTTAAATTTGCCTGCTTATTCTATCATGTCTCATTTGAGATATCAGAACTTGAATTGTATAGCCCTCTAGGTTCAGCTTTTATTGATTTCAGCCACATCTACAACATTCAAATATATCCATAAATCCAACCCTATGGTGTCCATCTGGATAACAGAAAATGAGGAATGTAGAAGTCCTATGTTTTATGTGTTGTGACACAGGCTTTAATGACATGACTACATATATTTATTTATATCAGAAAGTGTAGTTGTGTAAGTACACGCAATTTCTGATAATTTCTGCTGGACTTTGTGGGTTTGGTTTCCTGTAGGCATGTACAAATATACTTATTCCTTACATCAAAACCTTTTAGTAACCAGTGTGGTTAAGTTAATCTGCCTTGCAATATAGCTGCGCTGTGAATATAAATTATTAAAAGGTGATTGTTCCTGAGCTGTTCTTGAATTAACCTTCCCTATTTACTTGGCCACTTTATGATCTCCACTACACCACTGTGCTTCTGCTACATTTGTATAAAAGGACTATATCCACAGTACACAGCCAACAAAGTAAATTCTGGATCTTATGTCACAAGCTGTCTCTTGGAGAAGCCTGCTTTTCCTCCATGGCAAATCCACAGAAGGGGCCAGATTCTTCCTTTAAACATAGAATTTCCTCCTGCCATGATCAGGAATCCTGGGATGAGAGAGCTCAGCTCCCCATAGAGAAGGGACTTGTTTTCCCTCTGTCTGAGCAAAAGTCAGGCATACCTGACAACCTCTCAGCGGCACAGCAGAGAAGATAAGAGACTTTCTCTAATCAAGCCTTGATGCTAGTGTTTCTATTTTTGAAACAGGCTTATTCCAGTTCTTGATCTTAAATCAAAACAAAGCTGGGGTTCTGTGAAGCTAAATGGATTATATTGTCACAACCTCCTGTTCTAGCAGCATAACTCCTTGAATAGGTTCTCATTATTTGATCCAAGATAATGACATCAGCTTATTACTCCAGTGTAGCAGTTCTTCATGTCTCTAACTTCAATCTTTAACATTTCCAAAGGGCACTTAAACCATTTGGTTTGCAATATTTTTTTTTATCTAGACTCTTATAGATAACATTTTTATTTTTCCCTGAGAACAGTACAGAATCACAATTCCAGAAGCTAATAATCACTGAAGGCTTTAACCACATTTATCCTTTAGAACATTAGTTATTTCTTTCTCAGTATCTCAGATTTCTCATTGACACTTCTGGGCCACTTTAAACTGATTTATTTTAACCTGTACCTTTTTCCCAAGCTTTCATTTATCATTTTGAAAACCCTATAATTAAAGTAAATCCAGATTCTTTGCCCAGTATTTTCTCCAGCATAATCATTCGGATTTGTAAAATTGCATTGAGCAAGTTAAACATTACAATTAGGGCAGTGGGGAAAATCGCTTGGTATGTGTCAGTTCTTCTTCCCTACACTTTCCCCAGAAGAAATGGTGTGACTTTCACAAAACTATACTATGGTCTGAATTATTTGCATTCTTTTTTTTCTAGCTATTGAGCAATTTCAATTGATTAAATTAACTGGTTTTTATCTGAGCTTTGTTTCTTTCTGTGCTGAATAAATTCAAAATGATTCAGACTAGCTCAGTGTGTTTTTGGCAAAGTGTTAGATTATATTATTTTTCAAAAGAGAGAGAGTTTTTATTTCAACCTCTTCCTTTGCATTTCAAGCTGTATAATTGATTCTAGTCTCTGATTTGGAGTGTCTGAGGTTATTTGGTCTCTTCAGCCTGGAGAAGAGGAGCCTGAGGGGAAACCTCATTGCAGTTACAACTACCTCATACAGGGAAGAGTAGGGGCAGGCACTGATCTTTTCTCTGTGGTTATCAGTGACAGGACCTGAGGGAATGGCCTGAAGTTGTGCCAGGGGAGGTTTAGGTTGGATATTAGAGAAAGGTTCTTCATCCAGGGGGTGGTTTGGCACTGGAACAGGCTCCCCAGGGAAGTGGTCACAGCACAAAGCCCGAGAGAGTTAAGAAGTGTTTGGACAATGCTCTCAGGCACCTGGTGTGACTCTTGTGGATGGCCCTGTGCAGGGCCAGGAGTTGGACTCGATGATCCTTGTGGGTCCCTTCCAACGCATTTGATTCTCTGATTCTGTGATTCTGTGATCAGAGTTTATTTTTGTTGTGGTATTTAATTGCAGCTGCCAGAAAATCAGCCATGTTCCCTGTTTCCTCCTTTTCTGTGTAGTGCCTGAAGTTGAATGGTTTAGAAATCTTCCCATATCCAGACTGAAATTTTTCCCCTACATACTTTTTTTTTCTCAGAAATTGTTATGCAGGATACAACATAAGAAAGAAATAAGACTTCTTTTATTTTGGGTGGGGTCTTTTTGCAATTCTCTCGATAAACTAACCGTAGTTCTTGTGACTTTTATTCTGTTTTTTATACGCTAATGACAGGAGCAGTGATACCCACCAGCAAGACACAGCACTTATTTTTGTATTAAGCCTTACTGACACAGGAAGAAACCTATATTCTATTGTCAGTAGGGAAGCATCCATAACTTTGTTTCCCACTCTTCTCAGATCAAGTTTGAGGCATTATTTGCATAATCATGTCTTAGGGATCAGTTTGTTTTTGTTGTATGTAACTGTGATGTTCTTGCCTCCTGTCTATAGCCTTTACTGCCAGACCACTTTCCTGCAACCTTTCCCTGCAGTTTTCTCATGACTGACAGGAATAAGTCCTGATCTCCAAATTATCTTTGCATCATTTTGTCCTATTATATAGGCCTCTTCAGCATCTATATGGTTAAAGATAGCTGTAAGTAAAGAGAAACACTCTCTTCCCATCCTTAAAAAATATTTTATCTCTTTGTATCCTTATGAAACTGGCAAATATATCATTATACTGGCTGTTGATATCAGAAAACTGCAACACAAAGTGACATTCTCTAGGCTGTACTGAGGAGATGAGAACTGGGCAACAGCATCCACACTCCTGTGCATTTGCCACAAGTAAGATGGATTGTGAAAAGTGAAGTGGGAAAGGTGCTGGGGTTTCACATTACACTTGAACTGAGGTGTAGGGAGTTGATGGAATATGCGGTAAGCTGAAAGGCTCTGACCTTATTCAAACAGTACCCATTGCATCCATGTGACTTAGACTCTTACTGTTAAAAAAGACATTTTAAATACAAATTGAGATGCTCCTTCTACTCTTCCTTCCTCATTTCTTTAGAAGAAAATTCGAAACGTTTCAAGTTCCTCGAAGAGTTCATTGGCAGCGTGCTGCTATGATCTTAAATGTCTCCAAAACTCTACACCCCTCTCACACAGGAGGAGTGAGTACAAACTGACTGAAACAGCTACCAGTTGGGCTTTATTTTTAAAACTGAGTGTGATTTCTACCAGATTTATGGTACAAATGTTCACACACAAATCTGTCTCAGATTAGTAGTGTCTTTAGCATTTCAAAATCTATATACTGTCTTTACAAAATCTTTTGAAGGAAAAACCTCATTAATCCCCAAAATGGACAAACTGTGTTTGTCTTTTATTAATATTCATGATGTTTTCCAGAAGCAACATGAAAATTTTTTCTTTATGATATTTAAAGGGCATCTTATTATCTCACGAATGATTCACAAACATTGGAAGTTTTTTCTTTTGCCAAGAAAAGCTAATACGCCTCTGTCGGAATTTTAATCTTCTTACACTGTTTATTGTAATAAATGATGTTGCATCTTGTACATATTTTGCAAAATGATAGAATCACTGAATAGGAAAATTAGCCTCAATTCCTAGTGCTAAATGACATTTAAATGTTTATATCTGTGGGACAATTAAGGACTTTCAAACTAGTACTCCAAGGCAAGTTGTGAGGAACTCTGACTTCGTTTTGGTTGTCAAGAAATATGTCTCCACTGCCCTCTTCCCTGCTGCATGTTGTGATGGTACATCCTCTCCCTTTCCCACCTCTCATGCTGCACTATGACTTCAGAAATGCTCAGCACCTGGGCTAAGCTCCTCTTGAGCTTATCAGAAACACTGTCTCTTCCCAGGATCCTATACTGGCTAACAACCTCCTGATTTTTTAATGGAAAACTTTGGAAATTTATTTTTCTTGCCCAAATTACAACCCAAGTGGAACCATTTTTGCTATCAAACTTCCAAAGAAAGTAACCATCTCAAACTGCAGCCAGGATGGAAGATTACTATGACCAAAGCCAATTGTCTTGCGACCCTATAAACAGAGGTCCTAAATGAGACCTTTTGAGCTCTCCTGGACTGCAGCAGGCATTGACCATAAATCTCCCTCTGCGAGGAATGTCTCTTAGAGCTGGTGAATTCACAAGTTTGGTATACTTGGAGAGGTGATGCTGAACACCAGTGATGGAGCCTGGGCTGATACCCCAACTCCTCAAGGCTCAACCCTTTGTCCATTGAGAAGACGCAAAGGAATTTTCACTGAACGTACTTTGCTGAATTCAAGGGGAATTTTTCACAGGTATACACCTTGTACATGCTCCTTTATGTCTGTGTGTGTGCAAGTGTGGATATGCTATAAAAAATATACTATGAATGTTGCTCTCTTAGATTCCTAAGTATGTTGGATTTGTAAGTAAGGTAGGGCTGTAACCGAGCCTATTGTATATTCTGTAGAATCTTTTGTTAAATTGTTTATTGATTAAGTGTTGTTAAGTTTAAGTGCTGTTAAAACCTTTAGGCCTAAAACATTGGTCAAGTCCAGGGCTAAGTTTGATAAGGGGCTCCACTCTGAACCTTGTAACTCAACAGGAAGGTCTTCCTTACTTCTTAGTATCATTACCCTTTCCTATCCTTACCCTTTTCCCATCCTCAGCCTCCACATAGATAATTTTAGGCTGATTTTAATTTTAGATTGATTGATTTTAGATTGTAGTCTGATTTCGCTCTGTGTGCCTTAACTACAGCAGTAGAGTGAACCTTGCCAACAAACTTTGTCATGGTTTCACTTTAATATTAAACCTACTTTTGCAAATAGCTTTGCCAGTGTCTCATTTGCTGGCCATTGCTGTCATTTCATCTCATTAGACAAAGAAGGATATTGATTAGGGGCAGGAGAGTCTAACCCCTCATGTCAAGTTGAATTTTTATGTAGTGACAGCCGGAAAGCCTCTGGTTTGAAGAATGCCAGAAAGTAAATCTGTGAGGAAATGCATAACATTGAAAAAAAAGGGCAGTGCTTTGAGAACACTCTTGCAGCATCCCTTCCTTCTTGTAGCAACCAGGGTAAATTTTCACTTGATTGGAGTTGTAGCAGAATGACATGAGCAAGGCACCAGCACAAACAACTTGGATTCAGGTTTCATTATCCTGAGCTCCACACATAAGAGAGATACTAAGTATTTATTTGAGGGGGGCCTTTAAAATCTCAGTGGGAATTTTGTCTGAATGAGAGCTAGGGAAAGCTTCAGCAGTGGGTTGGGATATAGGAATGTAAATAAGGAATGTAAATAAGTCCCCAGACTGAGAAGGAAGCCTGTGCCTGTCAGACACTAAAATAACAGTTTCTTGGAGCCAACTGAACCTCTATTTATGACACAAAGATTAATAATGTGAGTGGCAACCAAAGGTGAAGTGATTCAGAAATCTAGTTCTCAATTTTTAGAAATATGGAACAGGCTGTGTTTTATAGCAGCAGATGTAAGAGGGGAGGAGGAAGGGGCAGGGCTGTGAAGGAGCTACAAGATGCTTTTTAGATTGCATGCAAAGCATTTGGCTGTGAACGAAAGAATGGCATTTCAATTCTTTTTCCCCTTGAAGATAATCAGGGATCGGTAGAATTAAAACTCATGAAAGGGCAGTTCATATGGCCTGAGGCCAAAAGCAGCTACGTGAATGTGTTAAATAAGCATCCTTTGTAGCCCATCTGTGAGGACATACGGACTCTGCAGCTTCCCAGCAGTCCTGGCAGGTCCTATGCATTGTGAAAGGGGGGAATGAGGCAGCAGGAAGATGAAGTGACACTGGTCAGATGAAGGTCTTGTTACTTTAATCCTAATTTAGGATGGCTACAGCCAGTATGATGGAGTCAAATCACTAACAAATATGCACATTATTCAGAGAGACAAAGAGTCTCTTGTGGTGCTCGAGATCCCCCTGGAATTTGCAGTTGCTTAAGGTATCACTAACCTAAATGTGGTCATGACAAGTCAGGGTTTGTTTTCCATCATGAGTTTTCCTTTAACCCCTTCCTTTCTCACCTGCAGGAAGGCGATCCTTATCCCATGGGAAACCTTATTAAGGGAATTGCTTTGGGCTTGATCCTCATGAGGTGGCAATGGCCATGCTGGATGCCTGAGCATTGCCAAAATTTGATCATGTTGTTTTTGGAAACACGTGCTCTACCATCATTATGACAGATGTGTCCCTTGCTAGACTAAACACAGAGAAATCTTTATAAACATGTTTTAAAGATTTTCAATTTTTCAGTCACAATCTTTAGTTTTTTGTATTCATGTTCACACAGACCCACCTGTTTCCTGGGGTAAAGAATCCTTTCAACAGACGTTCAAAACTTCTCACTTTGTGTCTTATTCTGAGAGAAATTAATCAAGTAGTCAAGTAGTGCTGGCTCACTCTGCCTAATGGCACCTTGGCACTGGCATTTGAAAATTGGATTTCCAACTCTAATGGAAAGTGCTCATGCAGAATTCACCCTTAAAAAGAAATCTGAGTGCAAGCCAAAACCAGAAGACCCAAACTAAGTCTTCAAGTTTGAAGCTGCAGCTGATAAATACTTTTTCTAAGTCTGTCTTTGTGATGGCTCTTAGTAAATTTAAAGAAACTGTACTTTTAATCTCTAAATTGTTGGGTTTTAAGTAAAAGCTTTGTATGAGAACTGTCCCAGAGCAAAATTTGAGAAATTCAGTGTTTTGACAACTTCTAGCACCTTATGGAAATACATCAGTGCATGTCAAATTTGTTTCTCAAAAGCAGAGTATAGTTCCTTGGGTTTAGTTTTTTCAAAAAGCACCAGGGATCTGATCAAATATTCAGTTATCTTCACAGTGCTCAGGGCTGAAAACTCTTAGGTGGGGGCACCATGTGCAGAAAGTTCGTTTCAGTGGTCAGCACAAATTACGGATTACATCTGGGTTTTTGAAAAAGTGACAGGAAGTCAAAGAAATTGCCAGATGTGCAGCATGTACAAGGCTCTTCAACAACTATAGGTTCCCTCTACAGGATAAAATCTATTGACAGCAGTCAGAGCCAACCAGTCACAAATTCCCTACCTACTCATTCAAACAGTTTTTCCTATCTTTCCTCTTTCTGCCAGATGCTTCATGTGTGGATAAGAGTGGGGGAAAGATGAACTCTGAAGGTCATCCAATACAGCGTAGGCTAATCCCAGGCAAGGTTCTAGGCTCCATTCCAGTAAAGCTAGAGCTCCAAAATGGCACAGGTTCAGGTTTCCAGTGCTCAGCACTGAAAGCTGGGGCCAGATGTGACACACAAAGCACCCCCTGGCTTCCAGCTGCAACATTCGTGGCTGCGTCTCTCAAAGGCTTTTCTCAAAGGCTTTTTTTATTTTACCCATTTCTTTTGTTTCTGAAAATAATGCCTATATCCTTAAAGCCCAGCATTTTTTAAAAAAAGAGATCTAAAAATACATGTACTTGTCAGATGATCTGAAAATGACCCAAGCAGGCAATACTCATCATCTAAATTGAAGAAAAACATGGCAAGAAGCTTTTGCTATGCAGGGGAAGAGAGGCTGAGTCTTTTTTTTCCAGTTAATTGATTATTTGATTAATTTATATTTTAAACACTGCATCATTAGGATTTCTTGGGGGCTTTTTCCCACTCTGCTCATTTTATTGCTTTTTCAAACAACCAAATATATATTTTTTTTTCTCATATGTCAAGCATGAGCTTGCTGTTCTTGCCATTCTTGTTCACTGTATTGCTATGCTGCTGTGAAGCAATCAATTTGAATCATTACAAAGAAACCAACTTGGAAGAACCTGTGAGCTTTTTAAAAAAAATAAATGAGAAATTTAAGTGAATAAGTGCTATACATAGTCTCTTGTCCCAAGGGGCATTCAAAGAGAGAGTGAGTGCATAAATTCTACTTAGAAGAAGGTTACTCAGAATCAGATAACATGCAGATTAGAGATTTTAAATGGAAAACTTTACCAAGGGTGCTGATGTGTAGTTCTGTCAATAAAAGCCCTAAATGGTCCTGGGGAAATTCTGCCTTATTTGTGAATAGAAGTAGCATGGAGAATAGATGCACAGAAGGGAGAACACAGGTTTTTTTCATTTCCTCAGCCTTTCCCCCTGTTTATTTGCTAAGTCTTTGTTTTATTTTTTCTTCGCAATAAATTTTTTACACACAGGCAAAAGTTTTGGGGATGGGACAAATTCATCCCTTAGTTTTTTCTTTGTCCAAATTTTGCTGATAGGTTTTGAGGGTTGTTTTTTTCCTGTTTGCATGTTTGAAGTTGATTTGTTTGTTCTGGTTGGTTGGTTTTTTTGGGAGGGGGTTTACTTGTTTGGTTTGGGATTTTTTTTTTTGGAAGGTTTTTTGTGAGTGCTTTTTGGGGGGAAGGGTTGTAAATAAGAAATCAGGTTTCTGTGTTACAGTTATTCAGAAATCTTGCTAGGCTACTTATGTAGACATCGGAGAGAGATGTTCTTTGAGGGACTAATTCAGAGCCAAAGCTTCATCTCCAAGCCCAAAAAGGGCTGAATCCAGCCCATTTTTCAGTCTCTTTTGACCAGAAGACAGAGATTGGCCTCAGTACAGTAAAGTATACATTTCTGAGTATTCACAGACATGGAACTAGTGCTGAGAGCTGGTTGCATTGTACCTGTCATCATTCAGAGATAATTGCACTATTAGAGAAATAGAGAAATTTCAGATAAATTACATGAATCCAAGATGAAGAACAGGAAGATTCACCAGTAACCATCCACGGCTGTGGCCATGCAGATGCTGACTTCGTGGGAGTGGGAGTGACAGCCAGTAGCGGCCTGACTACAAGCACCCATCCTCCTTCATTAACTAAAGTCTTTCTGGAGTATGTTCCCTCCATGGAGAATTTAAACCTTTCGTGTTATAACAGTGCTCACCTTTGGAAGTTGCTTTCAGCTCTAAGATCCAATGGCAAGTGGAAAGGCAGGTCAGCTGTCTGGGTTTTTCTCTCCCTGCTCTCCATGGATGGCAGGACACACTTTTTCCTCAGTTCACTTCAAGTTTTTCTTCAAGTTTTTTTCCTTGAAACCATGAGAAACAAATCTAATTTTTTTTTTTTTTTCATTAATGGAAGTTAAGGTATGCAAATTTTCAAAAAGAAAAGACCAAAGCTGCTCTGGGACAACTAGGACACAGATCAATGAAGAAAGTTTGTCAGATCCAATATTTCTTAATGATATCCTAATGATGAGAAACAAAAATGTGAGATTATAGCTAGTTCTCTGGTACAAAAATGTCAGAGAGAAAAGAGACAGAAAGGGTACCTAATAGTAATGAAGAAGAAAGATGCTAGCCTGCTTTTTCACCATGAACAGAGTAAGAACACTTCCTTGGGACACAGACAGATAAAATAAATTTTTAAAAATAATTTTACACAGCAGCTTAAACCACATTCATACTGATTCCACAAACCAGAAAAATTAGTCAGAGATAACACTTTCCCTCGTTTTAAATTCAAATTTAGAGGTTATTAAATGATTATGAAGTCTGAATATTTTTATGATCAGAAATAGGTAATTTAAAACCCAAAATATGTATTTTGGATTTTTGCAAATGCTGGGTTTTTTTGGTGGTGGTTTGTTTGATTTTTTTTTTTGTCCTGAGGGAGATGTAATCTGTCAATGTGGCTAGATTTGGCATGTCATCTTAATGATGCATCAAGGGACCTATAAGATGCATTGTACCAAAGATTTACATTTTCTGTGCCTGCTGTGACTTTTCTGCTGTCTGCCCTTTGGGCATGAGATAAACAGCATTTGCTTCAGACAGCTCTCTGTATCAGGATGCTCATGTGTTTCCCGTAAAGCAAGTGGAAAGTTTCACAATCTTTTACTCTCTCTCTCTCTCTTATGTTTTAGTTGAAAATTGAGCTTCATATGTTAAGCCTTCTGCCTTCTATAGACTTTAAAATCTTCATGGAGAAAAGGAGAGAAAAATTTATGAGCCCAGAGCATGCAGAGAAAGTTTAATTACCAATTTCTTTGTAGAATTGTCTGCAAATCTGTATTCTGGCACTAAAGTTGAAGAAATAGCTTTACAGCTAGCGTGCCTCCTAATTAAGTTACCTATTGGGTAGCATTTCAAATATGGCAAAGGTTTGCCATATGGGTCCCTTAAATTTCTTTAAATTTTAGGTGTCTGAGTCCCATAGACTCTAGCATACAATCAAAATGATGACCTGTTCTATCCCTAATGGCTATATGACAGAAAAATAATGGCCTAGAATTATTTCTACTAGATAAAAATAAGAGATGCCCAAGTGCATAATGTGTCCAGGTTTTAATAAGACCAGCCAGTGCTACAGTAAATATAGTGAAAAGCCAGGCAAGAGCATGGCTGCATTGAGATCATGCATGTAACAGGGAGATACTAGACAGGTGACTTGCTGAAAGTCTTGTAAAACAGTTTAAAGCAATGTAAATATTTTAGGAAGCCTAAACCAATGGGGAAAAAGGAAAAAAAAAAAAAAAAGGGAAAATATACAAAAAAAAGTGGCAGGTTATTTTGGGGTTTTTTAGTGAGTTCTTGAAACCTTCTGAATTCAGACAGGTGCATGAGATTTTGCATGATCAAGGGGTTTTACTGACGTGAATAAAGTGATTAACTAATTCAGTTTTGTATCATTTTTTAAGTTAGGAAGTTTAAAGGCATATATGGCCTAGATAGCACTGTACTCTCCTCTGGAACAAAATCCCCTTCTATTGCTCCATTAAAACTAAAAGGATGTTTAGGTTCAATGGATTTGCTCAAGCAGAGGATCTGACAAGTAATGACTTTCAACCATCACTTTCATTGTGACTTTCTGCAACATTACAGTTTTTTTCCTGTCCTTTAGCAGGGAAGGTTTTGGGGAGGAGTTTGATGGGACCTGAGAGTTTGTGCTTTTTGTTTGTTTCTGAAGGTCAGTCTGTAGCTTGCTGCGAAGGAAGCCCTGGGAGCAGAACCGGGAGCAATGCCAAGGGCAGGAGACTCAGCTGAGCTGCTGTGGGGTCAGCACATTCTGCCCTATTCACTCTCAGGCCAGAGGTGTATAATGTCTGCTGACATATGGGGAGGTTTGTAACTACTACAGAGCTGACTGATGAACTCTGCTTTACACTGACATTGTTTCTAGGGCACGTCATCCCTCTGTGCCAGTACAAAGTGCTGTCAACAGCCACCACTTGACAAATGAACAGATCTGCTCCTGTGTGCACAAAGTGCAGGATCAGGTCAAAGAATGGAGACCATCTATTTTTAACTCTCTCCTTACATGATGTTCAGACTGTGATTCTGTTCCTGAGGCCCCAAGCTACCCCTCATAAAACGTTTCTTTTCTTGTTTTGTCTCAAATTCAAGAGAATAGTAGATCCTCATAAATAATAGTTAATATATTTGTATGTCTATGGCAAAGTTTTGGAAAAAAACCCTTAAACAAAATGCTTTAAACAAAAAATTTATTCCCTCTTTCCTAAATTGCCTGAAATGACTAACATCCTTGAAGACTTCTAGCCTTGATGACCAGCTTGACATTGATGGCTCTAACATAAAAGACCTTTTGTGAGGAGATCTTTAGCATTTCTGTGAAACCACTCTGACATTCATCTTCAAAGCCTCAAAATAAAACCTCTATCATGCACATGGGTGGTGTTCTTAGCCTTTGATTGAAGCTGTCTTCTCTTTGGCATTGTTGCAGCTGGTAGCATGAAAGCTGATCTATTAGAAAATTGGTTGTTTGCTGTGGCCACCTCTTTGCAAGGAGAGATTTAGACTTCTGCACTGGTGGCTTGTGTGGATGCTAATTTGTCAAAGTGACCTAGGATTCCTGTAGCTCCACAGCAAAATGAACTCAGATACCTGTTTGATACAGCAGAACTCTGTCCTCCACTTACAGGTGCAATCTTTCCCCTGTGTTTTGCCATGACAGAATGTCTGTATTAGGTACTTAAGTTCTATCTATTAAGAATCTATAGCCTCTAATGGGCTGGAAATAGAACTGGAAAAGAAGACAAGCAATAACATTACTCCCCTTTCATAAATATGGCCTCAACCTTTGCCAAGACAAATTTTAAAAAAAATCCAGGGATTACTAGGAGTTCTGGATGTTTGCCACTTCTAATCTGACTCAGAAAAGACAGGTATTCAATAAAGCACAATATGTGCCTGATTTTCACTCAAAGATCATTGCAAAAAACCTGCTATTTGATACCCTTTTCTTCTGGTTGTTTTGTTTTTTTTTTTTTTAATGGCTCATAGTCTGTTAGTCTCCAGACCAAAAGGAAACCTCTATGATGATATAAATCAGACAGTGAGCTTACTGCAGATCAACTGAACATTTAATTTTCTTTTCACCTAAGCTGCAAAATATGTGGTCAGCTCCAATATCTTGGTTTGGAGCTAACAGTGGGTTTTAGTCTATAATCAAGGATAGCAGATCAGTAACTGGTGGGTACTGGTGTTGCTCTAAAGAAACTACAGTGAGAACAGTGGATGTTAAAACAAAGCTAACATTTGCACCAATGGTACAAAGGCTAAGTAACAGTAAGGAAGATCATCTTAATAATTTCAGTCTTCCAGAGGACTGACAATGGATTTGTGATACCTTCTGCAAAATACATTTATGTGTTTATCCTTTGATTTTCTGCTATCTTTTGATTTTTCTGCTTCACTCTGGTGAGACCTCACCTATAGTACTGCACCCATCTCTGGAGCCCTCAGCATAGGAAAGACATGGAACTGTTGGAGCAGATTCAGAGGGCCACAAAAATGATCAGATGGTTGAAGCACCTCTCCTACAAAGAAAGGCTGAGAGATTTTAGGTTTTTCAGCCTAGAGAGGACTCCAGGGAGACCTTATTGTGGCCTTTTAATACCTAAAGAGGGCTTGTAAGAAAGATGGGAACCAACTTTAGTAAGGCTTGTAGTGACAGGACAAGGAGCAATAGTTTTAATCTAAAAGATAGTAGATTTGGACTAGATATAAGAAATACTTTTTTTTAATAATGAGAGTAATGAGATACTGGCACAGATTGCCCAGAGAGATGGTGGGTGCCCCACCCCTGGAAACATGGAGGTAAGGCTGGATGGGACTGTTAGCAACCTGATCAGTTCAAGATAGGACCACAGGATTGTTAATGTTGCAAAAGACCTTTAAGATAATCAAGTCCAGCTGCCAACCCAGCACTACCACCATGTTCACCATTAAACCATGTCCTCAAGTGCCACTTCAACACTCTTTTTGAACACTTTCAGTGATGGTGATTTCACCACTTCTTTGGGCAGTCTGTTCCAATGCTTAACCATGCTTTCTGTGAAGAAAATTTTCCTAATATACCATCTGAACCTCCTCTGGTGCCACTTGAGACCTTTTCCTTTTGTCCTGTCACTTGTCATCTGGGAGAAGAGACTGACCCTTGCCACAACCTCCTTTTGGGTAGTTGTGGAGAGCAGTAAGGTCTCCCCTGAGCCTCCTTTTCTCCAGGCTAAACACCCCCACATCCCTCAGTTGCTCCTCACAGGAGTTGTGCTCCAGAACTTTCAACAGCTTCTGGACACAGAAGCTTCTGGACACACCCTTCTCTGGACACACTCCAGCACCTCAATGTCCTTCCTGTAGTGAGGGGCCCAGAACTGAACACAGGATTTGAGGCGTGGTCTCACCAGTGCTGAGTACAGGGGGACAATCACTGCCCTGGTCCTGGTGGCCACACTCTTGCTGATCCAGGCCAGGTGCCATTGGCCTTCTTGGCCACCTGGGCACAGCTGGCTCATGTTCAGCTGCTGTCAACCAGCATCCCCAGGTCCTTTTAGCCACTCTGTCCCCAGCCTGCAGCACTATAGGGGTTGTTGTGGCCAAAGAGCAGGACCCAGAACTTGGCCTTGTTTAACCTCACACCGCTGGCTTCGGCCCATTGATCCAACCTTCGGCCCATTGATCCATCCAGATCCCTCTGCAGAGCCCTCCTGCCATCCAGCAGATGAACACTTCTACTCATCTTAGTGTGTCTGTGACCTCCCCCATGGCAGATGGGTCACACTGGATGGTCTTTGGAGACCCAGATCAAACTACTCTGTGATTCTGTGATTTTGGTAGACATGCTTTGGTAGACACTAGTAAGGCATCCAATGCAAGTTTGGAAACTGAACATTTCATCAATCACACCTAATATTAACTTTTGAGTCTCTCAGAACAATTTCTTTTTGCAATTGCCTTTTCTGGATTCCTGTGTTTCAGCCTGGCTGTGTAGGAAAACACTGACAAGGAGCAGCGCACAGAGGGTGAGGCTACCTGGTATTTTCCCCATGTCAGTGCTTACTGGGGTGTGGAACAGCTTGTCATGCCAGCCCACATATTGTATTTGCTTGAGCCATACAAATCCTAGGCTAGGATTCTTGTGCTATTACTCTGTTATACTCCGGTGCTAACATGAATTTAAGTGAGGTGAGTCTACCTCTGTCATAATGTAATGAGAAGAAAATAATTATTTCAACAAAGTGATGCCTTCTTCATAGTTATCCTGCAGAGTACACAAAGTGCAAAGTACCTCTCACTTAAATTTAATGAATGCTGGTAAGCGTAGACCTTTTCTGAAAGCCCAAACTCACTAATTGTATTATTCATAAGTCAGGTCCCATAAGTATAAAACAAAACATCAAGTTTTGTTTTTGTTTAAAAACATTACATCAAGTAAAGTGAATCCCAAATAGAGAAGGGAATTTAAAAAAAATTAGTTGTACCTAACTGTGCGTGAACTGTGAAACGTATTTTTAAATTAATTTTTTATTTCCCTTTGTCATTTGTGATCTTGAGTGCATTTGTAACCATCTTGTACCCATTGCTTCTGTTCCACACAACAGGTCAGAGATGCAGGCATCAACCTTGCAAAATTTACTTCCAATCTATCCTCTCTCCCACTTCCCATGCATATTAGTAAAAATCTTTAATTAGGACAATAACACTTTATTGGGAGAAAGATGTCCAGAGTTTTCATAATCATTCTTCTCTGGTAATGGCACTTTTGACAGCTTCTGAGCTCCCCTACCCTTCCATTTTTGCACACTGTGAGAAGTAATTGTATCATCTCATCTACTTTTGTGCATGGCCTTGTAGTACACTTAAAGACATGTCCCAGACAGCTGCTACCAAGAGGTGTGATCTTGCTCTCATCCACTTCTTTCTGATGAGATTATCAATACTGTACTTCCTGATGGCATCGACATCTGATCCTTGAAGATGCACATTAAGAAGGATAAATCAGAGGAAAGGTAATCACTTTTCTTCTTTCTTTTTGTTTTCTTTTTTTTGTTGTTTAGGGTTGTCTCAGGTCTGGACCTTCAGGAGACTGATGAGACGGTCCCTGTGTACAGCAGCCAGACACTAAGTTGGCTTTGCTAAGTCACAAGCAGCACATTCAAGTGCCTGAATTATCTTGTTCCACTCTCAGCACTGAAGTGGAATTTTAAAAAAAGTGCTCTCAAATCCCATTAAACACCTTTAAATATTCAAATGTTTAAATATTTAGATGACCTGAACTGCTTCTAAGAGGTTCCAATTGAGGAACAGTAGTTTGCTAATTCATGTCCCCATTCCTAGTGGCCTGAGCATCTTCTCTGGGTCCATAGTAACATTTTGGTTTGGAGCACTTGTGTGGTTTTAAAGCCCATTTCCTAGCAGTTCCCACTTCCAAATGTTGGTTCAGTTCAGCATGCCTTTATATCCTATGTTAATGATAATTTTTCCTTTAAATAATTCAGGTTTGCTTTCTGAGACCGATCTGTTGTAAAGGAGTCCATTAATTGCTTGAATGCTATATCAGAGGTAAGTTTGGCCAAGAGATGTAAAATCCATTAGGAGATGTTAAAATGAAGAAAACTGCTCACACTGCAATAAATTCAACCAAGAGACACACAGAATAAAAGGTAGAGGAAAGAATAGCACAAGTCTTTGTATTCATCTTCAAATGACACTATTCCACTTTTAAATTTCAGTTATTACTGAGGTAATGGCATTCAGATTGTCAGTGTAGTATGACAATTACAGTAAAGAAAATATCTCTAAATCTTCAGAAAAGAAATTACTCAGTCTAACATGTACAAAAGCTCCTGACAGCAGAAGGGGAAATGATCGCTTTTATTCAAGTGACCGGCTAAGTGCCATCTACCATATCAACCAATAAAATATTGTCTCAGCAAATTTTCTCTTTATAACCCTGCCAGAAACTTGCTGTTATTATCACTAGACCAGATACTTTGATTTTAAATCTTTTTTTTTTTTTTTTTTTGGTGGAAGAGCTGGCATCTCAGTGAATGCAGGGAAGTTTACTAGATTTACAGTGAACATGTCAGATGAAAGCCACTGAGAGGCAGATTTACTGGGGAAGAATGGAAAGGATACAAACCTGACCACTAGTTTCTGACTTCTGCTCCTCTGCCTCAGGGCTTGGAGCTCGTAAGCTCCCACTGCCTACTCTGAATTTTCTTTGAGCTCCCCATATTTGATGCACAGCATGAGGAAGATGGAGAGAGCCTGTAGCACTGTGCAGAATCCTAAACTTCTCCCACATTTCTGCCCCACAGTGCTGCCAGCCCCAGCAGGTAATGACCCAGTGACATGCCCCCATTTTATAAGAAAGCTTTATTTAAGTGAAGTCCACAATTTGCCTCCTGTAGTGCAGATACAATTTCAGGCAATCAATGCTCTGCTTGAGGTACTTTTCCTAATTATAGCAAAAGATCATGTGTTTTTGTTCCCCCGTAGCTTGTGATGTAATTCATTGTATCCTTTCCATGCCTCCACAAAAACTGAGTAATGAATGGAAATGTTGAGTATTGGGTTAAGTTTTTTCATCTCTGACAGGTTATAGGAACTCTGCAGGAAAATCTGTTTCTATTGTTAAAATATTCATCATTGGGGATTCCTTGGGCTTTTCCTCTCATCCTTACTATTACATATCCAAATTAACTTCCTGGCTGACATTGGATAGACTGTGTAAAAAGAAGAGAGGGCAGAATGAAGCTAGGGCAGAATGGAGCATTCAGTACATATCGCTGCATATTCTTCATGTAGAAAACTAGCTTCCTGAACAACTTCCTGGATTTCTGAGGGATTTGCCAAAACTGACAACTGTCAAAAAGGCTGCAGTAGTTCTAGTCTGAATAAAAAGTATTTATAAATGTGGTCACCTTTAGAATATGTCTTTGCACAGACTGTTAATTTTAATATACTGTGGGGATTGATGTGGTAAGGTGGTCCATTAGTGTGATGAAATTAAGGATGGCTATAGTATTTAGTGATTCCTAGTGTTTCAGTACCATTTATTTTAATGCAGCACAGAATCAAAAGCTTGTCCCAGCCTCAGGTAGTGATAGCCTATGTTTCTGTCATTCCTGATAGACTTGTCCCTCTTACTCGCAATGACTCATGGTTGTGGAGATTTCAGAATTTCCCCTGACAATATATTACATGCCTGCACTGTACTTACTGATAAAAAATTCTCCTAATAGCATTCTTGAATATTCCTTGCAGCAATACAGGCCCACTGCTTCTTGTCCTTCCCACCATGGACATCTGACATGCTCTAGACATGTTTGTGTAGGCGTTGGAATAGAAGTCAGGATTTCAGACAGAGTTTGGATGGAAGGATTGCATCACATGTCTGGTGAGCTATTCCTATTAATAGAGCCTAATGCAGCATTCTCTTTTCATTGAAACAGCATGGCATTGTTGACTCATGTTTGGTTGATGGCCCACAGCATCCCTTTGATATGTTTTTTTCCAGAACTTCTTCACAACCAATTGTTTCCTGGTCTTTATTTGTGCTGTTGATTATTCCAGCCTAAATGTTGCTTACACCCAAAAATATGACCCACCCTGATTAAGAGTCCCCAGCACACAGTGTTGCAGTTTGTCAGATTAGTAATGCAAGTGCATTTCTCCTTGTTTTTGCACTCCATTCCTTGGCTTCCTATTTATTGCATGGACAGGTGATATCTGTATGTTGACACTCAATTCTTTGGGAAGGTGGGTTATGTTTTGCCACTTATTGAAGGTAAATTTGCAAGCTGCAGATCAAGTCAGTTGCATCCATGGAAACATCACTTAAACATATGAGTCTGCAGTTTCTCCTCTAGCCCTCTGATTAGGATGTCAGTGTTCTGCAGACCGAGTCCTTCAATTAAAAAAAAAATAAATAATCAGGAACAGTCATTGTATCCAGAACACTCTGTGGACATAAAGGACACTTGCAGAGTTCCTTAATAGATTCCATCAGCCTTTAAAACACATCTGTACTAAACAACATTTTGTTAATTCACTATTTAATACCTGGTTTCCAACTCCCAAGTGGTCTGACTTTTCATATCCTTTATTGAGCTCAATTGCCACAACAGCTGGGCTTGGAATCAGAAGTGTTTGGACAATTTAAAGAAGTATTTAGCCAACAACTATGGCACCTCCTTTGTGACAGTGGATGCAAAGCAATACCGGAATCAGTATTCATTTTTATGAACCAATACAGATGTTGCTCTTAGTTTCTATTCTACTAATTAACAAACCATTATGATTTCATGGGCAGAGGTGTGAGAGAACACCTGACTAGTTGGTCTGAATTTTATTCCCAGTCCAGATGCTTATTGGCAACCTTATTCAAGACATTTTGTCTCTGCTTCCCAGTTTTGTAGTTAGGCAATGGTTACTGGCTTCCTGTCCAGAAACAACACTTTGATGGCAGCTAGAGGTGGGAATGAAGTCTTCATTGCTGTGGTTTTCAGTGAAACAAAAAAATGATTTTTTTCTTCCCCCAAAGAGATGACAATTACTTTCAAATTTAACTTTCCAATGCAATATTTCAAATCAGCTTTCTGTCCCCAAAATATTTCTCAATATTAATAGCTTTACCAAATATTCCCATCACTGAATATATTTAGAAAAGTAAATTCAGAAGGAATTTGATTGATGCCTAAAGTAATTAACTTTAAAATGTGAATGAAAATGTATATATTATGTGTAGTATATTCAGCTATGAAACTGGCAACAGAAATTCATAAGTGTTGTACTTTCAAGTAAAAATTTCTGGCAAAGAATATATCTGAAAACTGTTTTCATGATGCCATTATGCCTTTTCCTCCTTAAGAAGCAAAAATTTTTTTTAATAATCTGACAAATCTGAATAGAATTTGGGGGGTAAAGAAAAGACAATTCTCAGCCGGATGTTAATTCTTCTGCTAAATACCAGATTATGGCAGATAGTAGCAGTATGAGAAAAGAAAGGTTCAGAAAGCTTCAGAAAAATCCCTAATACAAGAAAATATTTGGTCTCAAGATTAGCTCCATCTATGCTGAAGACCCTTGATTTTTCTTTCTATTGCCATGAAGCCCTGTGGGGGGGTCAGCAAGTTATTTTAGATTTCAGATTTGCATTTTCATTGCTAAATGTCCTTTTGGCAGGACCATTTCTAACATTTTTTTTCTAAGTACAATGTTTAAACAGTCTTGCTTGCTATAAGAAGGAGAATGAATTTAAATTTTAATAAGAAAAACCCACAGTGTTCACCGGCATAAAATTAAAGCTCCCCTGTGCTGCCTTTTGTCCTCTGGATTTTTTCAAGGGACTGGTATCACTCTAATATTAATTACTTTCAGTATTTCTTATGAATGCTATGATTAGGATTTACAGATACAATCTTTTTAATAGACAGTTTGATATAACTCTGTTATTTGGTTATGTGTACAGCTTATGTGAGGAAATACTTTCTGAAGCAACTACAGGCAGGTGTTTCTGTATATTCAGCTACAAAATCCAACACGCTATAGATTATTTTATTACAACATTTGTCTAAATTTGCTACAATTATGCTTAACTAAAGATGCTGTTGGGTGTTGGCACAGCATTGTTGTTTTGTCTTTAATTATTGCACAAAATCCAAAAATGACAATTGCGTTAAAATATGCAGCCATAATAAAAGTATGACTTTATTTTTATCATTAGGAAAAAATTGAGCAATTATGATTCCCATTAGCAGGAAATAAAACTTTTTTAGGCCTAATTCTGAAATGTAATGAACAGGAAAAAAACTGCTCAAGTTTATTATTACTGTTGTTATTGCTATTATTTGTAGATCTGTGTGCACAGCTGTGTTACCTTATGAAACACAAAGGAGAAAAGATTGCTTAGCAAAGAAATTATGAGATGTGGCAGAAGAGGCAAAATGAGAAGATATTTCTTCACTTATATAACTCATTATAAAAGTTAACCAAAAATTAAATATGCATCACTGGTTAAAAGGGAATATCTAAATCTTGATGTCTAATAGATGCATGGATAATTTCAAAGGTAATACTACTAGAGACTTCAGCCTTGAGTCTGTCTTTTTTTCTCTGTCACAGAAAAGAATGTCACCCTTCCTGTACTACATGAATAAGGTCTGAATAAATTCAACCAATGTGTTGCTTCTTAGTGAATTCTAGCCTAATTTTCAGTACTGCTTCTTATTGAATTTGCATGGCTTGAAAATCCTACTAAAGAAGTACCTGTGTATTTAGGAGTCCAACTACTTCCTGGCTTGCAGGAATACAAAGTTGTACTATTTCATGCATAGGTTTTTCCTTTTTTTTCCTTTGTGTGCTGGAATGCTAAATTAAGCTTAATTGCCCATGGAGGAATTGCATTCATCGGGAATAATCAGAACCGTAGAAATGTTTAGATTGAAAAAGCCCCTTAAGATCATTGAGTCCAACCATAATGAGTACCAATGAAAATTCTGATTGAAAAATTATGAAAACATGGATTTGGCTTATAAATTCATTTTTGCATGTGTCCTTGTGGAGACTGGCTCTCTCAACAAAAGTCACATTCCCCTTTAAACTCCACTAATGCTGCCTAAAGTGAAGGAAGTAGGGAAGAAAATTCTCATTTATATCTGTGGTCATTCACACAGTTTTCTTCACTCAGAAGGGTTCTGCTTGGAGATCTCTAGAGTTAGGTTATCAAAAGGACTGTAGTCTGCATGGGTGGAGGACTGAGTTGTGACTGTATTTATGAGGCCAAAGGTGGTAATTGTAAACGAGTCTGATGTGTAAGTGAAAGTTCAATTTCTATGCTTACTATGTCATTGCAGTTTAGCAAAGATGTTTCATCATTGTTGCTGTCTGACATTGATAGGAATATAATGCTTAAATGGCCTAAAATTTGGATTTTAAGCAACAATCTTGGGGTTCATGGCAGCTAGTCACAATAGTCTTACATTTTTCTGTAAAATAATTAATTTTTTAATTCATCATTGTTTTTGGTAGCTTGTCATTCGAACTCTGAAAACTTCTGGTTTTGGTAGTATGTGGCTAAGAAGGAAACTCTGATATCAGAAGCAGCTGGCAATACTGGTAGACTTTTATTAAAAATGTACATTAGAAATATCTATTTATCAATGTTCTCAGTTACTCTAATTAATTAGTAAATCTTATCATAAAAGGGGAGACAGAGAGCTCTGAGCTAAAACTCATTTTGCTTCTTGACTGACCAGCCAGCAAAATATAGTATGCCAGACTGTCTGTGAAACCAGTGGGCATTAATCACTTGCCTAATTCCACCTCTCCTCTTGTTAAAAGGCTATCCAGCACTCTGATACAACTGAGATCAAGTTTCAGCTACATGAAAGGTTGACACTGTTCCCTTTCTAAAATTCTTTCATGTCAGCTGAACGGGTAAGAAGGCGATAAGCTATAAATTCTCATTACAAGACTTTGATTGCCTCTTCATTAGGACTTCATGATTTTCTGAGACCTCAAGGGAAGCAGGTGTCCAGCTGTCCTCAGAAGCTGCAGTGACTAGGACAGCTAGCTCCCTTAGGAAGCCCTTGCCTTAGTGTTTGAAATGACTATGATATCCATATGATCTACAAAGCGTGTACTCACTTTATATATCTTCTGCAAGCTTCTAAAGAAGTCATACAGCCTTTAAACATATTCCTGAGGCTTGTTTGAATTTAAGTAATGTAAATAAATATAACCTCAAGTTGTCTTTATTTGCACAATGATCTAAGAGATTTCTTTTGGCAGAGAGATAGCAAGGACTTGTATTTCAAGAGACAGTGGGCACATTTAGAAGCACTTGGCATTTGCACACTTTTACCGTGTCTGCAGTACACTGGCAGCTTTTACTGTGCTGGAAAGGTCACTGGACTGGAACAAGTGGCTGATAAGGACAGAAGAGCTGACTGTGAGCATCCCACATATTTGACAACAGTGGATTTGGGTGCTCTTGAAAAGGCCGATATTGACTGATACTTCCAGGATGTGACTTTTACATGGAAGACCACAGTGGTGCCTGGGAAGCTGTCTCCATCTGTAATGAAAGAAAAAGTATATTTTCTACAGGGGTGAAAAAGGTAGTGAAGCCAAACAGAAAAGACTGAATATGTTGTAATACAGAGTGAGAAAGAGAGGGCCTGATGTAACTACACTTATTGGAGCTCTGAAAAAAAATTAAGTTAATGAGCAGTTAATTTTTCAGTTCATCCAATAACTGTACAGAAAGCCTGCCTATGCCTTGCAATTGCTTACTGTGGCTGCCTGACAGAGATCTGACACATTTCAATCACATTTCAATTTGTTGCAGAAACAATGATATTTACCTGTGAAACTTCCAGCACTGTACGTGAACAGGTCTCTGTTGTGAAATAGGCTCCCCAAAAAGGCAGTGCTGTGCATCAATGACTGTTCCTGTTTGTGATCAGTAAGGTAGCCATTCAGACTTGCCAGCTCAGCTGGCATTTTTTAGGCATCTAATATTTAGTTTAAAGAGCATATAGCTTGGGTTAATATTGATGGAATTCTTCTGGTCATTCTGTATCTGGATAAAATGCTTGATCTCATAATCCTTATTTCAATTCTCATTAACTTCATTTAATATGTGTGTTCTCATGAGCTCTTCCTCATCATTTACATCTGTAGCATGTGTGCACCAGTTCTGTGTTTCCTCTTCAACATGGCAGCATGTCCTTATTTATCTAAGAATTAATGTTAAAGAGAAAAAGGAAGACAGCTTTACTTGGCAAACGTGAGATCCTTTCAGATGAAATATTCACAGCAAAGCATAGAGAGATTTGTTTCCATTTGTTTAGACATCAAAAGTCTCACTGGATTTAAAATGCTTGTAAATTATCTGAGCTTAAGTTAGGAGCTTGCCAGTGCTGTCTGATTTCGGGCTAGTTTCTAAATAATATTTATTCCCAGCCAAGAAATACAGATATGTAAAATTCTTGTTTAGAAGGAATAATGCAGTGATTTTTTTATATATAATAAGTAGAAAGGCTTGTGTTTAGTTTGGTTTGTGGTTCAAGTGGTAGCATGCATCCTCTCTGGTTTTATCCAAACATATTTGCTGGTCTCTAATAAAAGTGGTAATTTGTGTGCTCCTGAGAACACTTGCAAAGAAAGCATATGATTACAGCATTCTGTGGAATGCTCAGAGCTATAAGCCTCTCTTATTTCAAGCAGATTACTCATGGTAGTCTGATACCATTCATAATGTGGTGCTTTGACTCGTAACAGGGGCAAACAATCTTGTAGAGGGGAGATAGATCTGCACTGTACCTCCACCTAGGAGTAAGAGTGGTAAGGCCTGAATGAAGGAGGATTCACTTGGCAGAAATGTTTATGTAACAAAGGCACAGGGCAAATAATAGCACTGATATTTTTTACTGACGTCTTAGTGCCAAGATAAGAGTACATAATTGAATTCAACCTTCAGATATTAATGTGCCTCTCAAATGCTTGTGTGTATTACTGGCTGTATATTCAGTGGCTCTTAGGCACTTGGTCACACCTGCCCTTCATGTTTATTTGCAATGGGAGGATTTGTACTTATAAACTACCCTTTCTGAAAATCCAGCTTAGTTGTCTCAGACTCTGATTTGCAAATAATAATATAAAAATAATGTAGAAGGAAGAAGTAATGCTCAGTGTTGTGGTGTCACAGATCGCCAGTTCAGGCAGAGAAGGGGAGTTCTTGTCTTGGATACAGGAAAGTCAGAAATTCAAATTTATGGCATTTTGGTAAAGGGGCCTTTATTATGCCTTACCCCCTTGCCCCCAGACAATCCTTCTGTTGGTTCTTGAAGTGGCATTCACAGTATAAACCATTTTTCACTGAAACAAGGGACATATTTCTTTGGAAAATCTTCAAGATTTTGCAAAGAAGAACTAAGAAGAGCAACTGTGAGAGGAAGGCTTACCTTGCAAGGATGGATTGCAATTGGGAGGAATAGAAAACAGACTCCTAATCCTCAGGTTTAGGGACCCAAGACATCATTAGACCATAATGCATTGATTTCCTTTATAACACTGGTAAACAGCTTTCACTTTGCCTTTTCCTTCTTTGGCAAAGAACTTTTTATATGGAGGAAATATTTGGATTTTTTTATTTTAATGGGGAGAACTTAAATGTAGTTAAAGTCACCCATAATTCTTTCTTCTTGCTATTACTTATGTTTTGCAAACATTTCTTTTATGTAGGTTTGCTAACCTCAGAAGCTGTATTGTGATGGACCTCATTAAAGGACTTCCACTTCATTTTTCTTTGAGACCCACATTTTCCAGTTTGCCACTTCCATGGCCTTTGTTCATTTTAGCAATACAGTGGGGAGCTTTTTTTTTTCTGCCCAGAGAATTCAGTAATGTGAAAAAGCAGCTTGAGAGTCAGGCGTATTTTGTAGTTGATTATGTACATCAAAATTTCTTCTAAAAAAATGAAAAAAAAAGGCTATTTTCTATTATAAGATGTTGATTGGCATTAATTATATTCCTGTCCTTTATTAGCTAGATGAATTTTCCATTATTTCAGGCCTGACTGACAGTAGAGTAACTAGCCTAATCCTTGCCAAGCAATCATAAGTATTAAGATTCTCTTCTGTTGTATTTCCTACTTATTCCACAATTTATTTTCTACAGTGGGAATGCTAGTGTCCAGGACTTGCCATGAAGACTTTGCAGCATTCTTGGGTGCAAATTCTCCAGAACTACTTGCTTTAAAAAAAAAAAAAAAAGTTTAAACACTGATGTAGCATATAACAGCCCTTTTATCAGCTAGTGAACTAAAAAGTGTTCTTGCTGGATATGTTTATTACCTGATTTTTCCCAAGCATAGATTATAAATATTTTCAAATAGTGTTACTTTTGCAGTATCACTTAAAATTTTATCGTAACTATCAAGTAATGTGTGTGTTCCAATGCTACCAAATAATGTATCTTAGAAATTTATATAAAAATTTGGAAGCTATCTCACCATAAATATTCATAACATTATTTTTCTTGCCAGATGTTGATTTTTCCCTTGTGTCCTTAGATTTTCTCATCAGTTTTCTATATATCATAAATTCTAACTTATGCTGATATCTATTTCTCCTGTTTTCCCTTCTGTCATTTTCCATCCACGGTAATTGCTGCCTTCATTCATGCACTGATTTGTAGCTTTTTAACAGTCTCTAATAAATTTTTTTCATTAAAAAATCCCAATTAACTTTAATATTCCTCCCACTAACTTTCATTAACTTTCTTGAGCCTTGATGAACTGTGTCTGTGTCTGTTTGTGTGTGAGATTGTCCTACTTACCTCAATCAACATCACTGAGTTATTAACACTGCTTCCAATTCATCCTTCAACATCGGTCCAGTGTCATCAGGAGTTATCTTGTGAACTGAAATTACACTTGAGTTAAGAGATGATAGACTGTTCTACAGAGCTGCATATATTTTACTGTTTGGTGGTAGACTGCCTCCCGTGCCTGCTTCCACAATTGAAGTCCTTGCTAATACAATTTCATTTCTTTCCAGATATATAAAGATGGACTTAAGGACTAGCTTGCCCTGTTTTCAGATTTGATTCAGTAATCATTTATGTATAGAACAGGTTTATGAGTAACTCAAAACAATTCAGGGGAATTTTAATACAGAATACAGATATCATCCTCTTCATTTCCTCCTTCCCCATGTTATTTTTTATCTGTTCTCTTCTTCTTAGTTTAGCCATAAATGCACAGGATGGAACAGAAAAATGCTTAGATATTTATGATAGTTTCCTGCTGCTGTTGCCAGCTCATACTGAGATTTTACCCCTGATGTGCTGGCACAGAAAGTTTTTTATACTCTATTTCTCAAGAAATTAAAGCCAAAAGGTAGAAACAGGAAGCTGAGTTCACCCTCAAATTGCTCAAGAGGGTGTCCTCTAAATTTGTATTTTGGCACTCCCCCTTCAAAACAGAAGAGCCATAGGTTTCTATCTGCAAACAGAGCTAAAGAGGAAATAATGCAAACAAAAGTTGATTTCTGCAAGATAAACATTTAATTTGATATGACACGTGGTGGTGAAGAAGAAAATATAATTAATATCCCAGGTCTGTGAGGTCTCCTGCACACTTGAATTCCCTTTCCAGTGTCTTTTGATGATTTACTGGCTCTGAAAATGTCAGTAAGGGGAGTCCATCAATGTCTTCAGATATGTAACTCTGCTCTCTATTCTGAGCAAGCTGATGGCACAAACTATACATACTACACCTAGGTTTGTGCAGAAAAAAAAAAAGTCTTATTGAATCATTTTCATATTTTTAGTAAGTGCTTTCCAATGAGACTAGTTCTCATCATTTTAACAGCAATGAAACCAAAAGGGCCCAGTAAAATTAATATTTGTAAAAATTGATAAATTACACCTTTGCTTATCTCCAAGGATTCTACCTTCTAGCCTTCCTACCTGGATTATCTGACTCTTCTCATAGTCTTTAATGAAATAGAGACTTTTCTTTTTTTTTTTTTCTTTAAATATTTTTGGAAATTTGTTCTGGTTTTTGCCTCTGTTTGGTATGTGTAACACGTCATACATCATTGGGCAGATGAATTAATGGGCCTTTGCTGTGAGTTTTATTTTTGTATAATTAGAAAACTTTTATGGCAAAACCAGACTTCACGATACCTTGTTTCAGAGACAAAGGCTGTTTTTCTGTCAGTACTCACTGGAGGTTGAATTTTCATTTGGCATTTTTCATGACACTTTCTGTATTCATTTTTCTATCACATTTTGAGCCCCTGGGTTTGACTGTTGGTGAGCCATACAAAAATGCAATTGTGGACTGAAAATAAATTTTGGAATAAAAACATGCTAGTATTATTCAGTTGTGAATAGAATGAGTCCAAATACTGGTGCTGAGAACAGAAAAAAAGCATGTAGCATGCTGGGCAAGCAATTAATGATGGACTCAGAGCATAGAAACACTGAAAATTTTATTAATGCAACTAACTTTTTGGGCTTGATCACAACAGCAACAAATTTGCCCTGGAAATGTAATGCATATGTGTGTACAAAGAGGATGCTGATAGCTTTCATCTTCTTACTTCAAGATTATCAGTCCAACACGCTTCAGTTACAGGGAGAATTTAATTTTGGTGTAATTTGACTAGAGCAATGTCTTTTTGCTGTATCCTATATTGAATGCAGAAATACTCATGATCTGAAAACTTCAACTGAGATGAAATCAACATCCTATGCTGTCTAGGAAGAATTAAATAATCCATCATTGCTCTACAGGGACAATTTCTGGTTTTAAGTTTTTAATTAAGTTGGTGTCTTCTGCAAACCTCCATGTCAGACTCTCACACTCTTAAGAACTGCAAGAGGAAAGGAAAAATCCAAAGCAGCTGTGAAGTCCCCACACTGCAGCACCTTCCAGCTCTGGAAGGGCCATTGTACCACCTATGTGTGGCCCTGGATGCAAGAATGTAGTTTAATTCAATCACAGTTTTGTTTATTGGTACATTTAGGGACTATCTGAGGCATAACTCATCCAGTACAGGTCAGTCTGCCTAATGTAAACACCTCCATGACAGGGACAATGACCTCCATCTTCAAGCTTCATAAATGTGTCTCTAGCAGAGTAGGTGAGGAAAAAGCCTTTTCCTGGCTCCAGGGAGGGAAGGAGGTCATAACTTTCAACAGGAGATGTAGTTCTGGTTTGCACCACCTTTATTGAGGACCAGTGTACAGTCTTGCTCATTTACTTTCACAAACACCTACTGATTTCTACCTAAAATATAACCTACCAATGAGGTTTTCAGGCTGCTAAGAGGAGGGTGAAAAGACCATTGCTGAGAATAGTCTACCTGTGAAGGCTGACTAATCTTCCCAGCCTTGAAACTAGCTTAGCACTCACATAGAAGTCCAAAAGCCTACCCTATTTCCTGCAAAGCCCCTGGGGTTTGAGGAAGAGATTAAACAATTTTCTCTCTGACTTTACAGGCATCATTATGCCAATCTGCTCAGGGTGTATCTTCTGAAGGATACAGAACCCAGGGCATAGGTTCTCCTTAACAGAACTCTGATGTTTTTTCTCATGTTTCAAATCCAGATCACTTTATTTCTGGGATAGCACAAGGAGAGCAGATGCAGAAAAGCAGTATCTGTGGAGCCATACACACCTGCTTGCCTTTTCCATGAAGATCAGTATGACTGCCAAAGAGAGACATTGAGATCTGAGCGGGTTTGAATGTGCATTTAAACACCAGAGTAGGCTCAAAACAAGGAAGCAGCATAAATATAGAACAAGGATGTTATCTCTCTATTCTGTGAAGAGGCATCACAAGGCAGAATCATGACAGTAGGTTGTCTTCAAATTGATGCATACCAATGATGGCATAAAAGCCAACAGTCACCTCAAAATTAAAACCCATTTCTAGAGAAATAATAGATTTTAAGAAGCCATTGTCTTTTACCTGTGCATTACAGCACCTAGGCAGAGAAAATTGAAGTGACCACACAATCTTAACTCATATCCAAATCACGTTTGCAAAATGCTATTTGTGGTGTCACAAAATATATGGTCCTCCATCAGGCATTCCTTAGAATGACAGTGAAGGTGTTCGTGTGGGAAGCAATATGTTATTTGTGTTCAGAGCTGCCCTGTAGCTGCTGTGAGGGGACTTTCTGCCTTGCCTGCTGAAAGCTGAGCCACTCAGAGCCATGCAAGCAGGCCAACTGATTGACACTGAAATTATGGTTTTTCTCAACCATTCTTCAGAGGCCCATCTGCGGCAAGGAATTGTGGAACAGCTTTACAGAGCAGGCACTCAGCAATAATTTCTCCAAATACCCCCTACCAGGGAGTTATTTCTCTTAGTCTGGTTCTAATGTGAAGGGCATGGCTACAGGTCTGGTCTTGAATACAGCAGAGGCAGCTCATCATACTGTCTTTCAGGAGTGTAATTTACTCCTTTGGGGGTCTTTTATGGCTTTTCATGGGCTCAGCTAGAACATTGTCCTCCAGATGCAAAGTACAGTATTTTATTATTTTTTGCTCAGTGCACGAGTAACAGTTTTGTTTGAAAAAAGGAGAGGGGCAGAGGAAAACAGTGGATATAATGAGGGCAAATATCTGATAAAGTAGTAGAAATATACAGAGAGAGAGAAGGTGCTACTACTTAGCTAGCTGTTCTGGAAAACAGGCTAAGGAATAGCTCAAGGCCTAAACAATTTTCATAACCCGGGTGAGCAGAACAAACACGAGGTGTTATATGCCTTCAGAAGACTGACTCTTGACCTGAAACTACAAACCTGTAATTATGCTGAACTTTTAAAGTAATAGCTAATCTAAGATCTTAATGCTCCACTGTGGATGTAAAACAGAAAGAATAGATAAAAGTTCTTTTAGAAAAGTATCAGCAGTGAGCTTTAAGGAAGAAAATACCTGAATTCCTGACATTTTAAAAATTTTCTTTCATAAAGTGAAAACTTGTTGCTCTCCAGAGCTGATGAGTATTTTCCTCCTTTCATCTGTCACTTGCAAAGAGATATGAAACATTTATTTTCCCAATCTTCCCAGAATTGGTAATAAATTGTCAGAGCCAACCATTCATATCTGGTGGCTTTTTAAATAAAAGATTAGCCCTTCAATATTTCATTTTTCTCCAGAATTGCTCTATAAGCTTGCAGAGAAGGAGGTAATACGTAAAAGACTGTGAGGGAAAAGCTATTTGTCCGGTGTCAGAGAGATATGGAAAAGAACTTTAAGACATATTTTATTTTCTCTCCCTCCTGCTCTGTGTGTCTATAGAGATGTATACAGGTGTTTGGGAGAACTGAGGGAGACAGACTGGCTGTCAGAACTGCCAGCTTCTGTTGAAGTTGTTATTGTGGGCTTTTGCAAGCCAGCAGATTTCTGACAGAATTAAACTCTTGATAGGAAACTATACAGAGGACTATATCTTGCTACTAGTAATATGTGCATGCTCTTAGGAAAAAACCTAAGTGCTCAGTAATGCACATGGACCTCCACTGCAGGCCACTTTGGGGGCAAACAGAAGCCCTGTGGGGATTTAAAAGAGCAGTCTCTGCTCTTCTGCAGCTTTCCTCAGCTTGGACATTGTGTAGAGTTCAGTCTGGAAGTACTGAAGGGAACAAAATGGTGATATAAGCATGGGGGAGAGGGAAGTGTTTAGCTACCTGCTGGGTCAAACCATGATGATGAACATTTCTGAAAAACAGCATGTTGCTTTTGAAAGGTCACTGGAAAATGTGTCCTTGGGGAAGATTCACAGTTTCTACTTTCCAGCCTGGTGTCTGTCCCCAGGCATGAACACGAGAAGTGCATGTCACTTCTCCATGGTTTTGTGTTGAAACAGCTCTTTGGGAGCTGCTCTCCTGTTCTCATTTGAATTTCAACCTTTATGGTCAAAACAGAAAGGAAACCTGTGTGTTATTTACTCTACTCTCCCGTGCTATTCTCCAGTGATGCCATCAGTATATTATACATGGCACAAGAAATGCAACATGACTGGAAAACATTTGCATCTCTGCTAAAGTCTATATCCCACTTCTGTGGGTTTGGAGTGATGAAAAACCTCTCAGGATGTGGACAATGCTGTTTCCAGAAATTCTCTGCTCTGTGTGCAGATCACATCAAAGAGAGTTCCTGCTTTTTACCATCAAGGATGGAATTCCTTTTGTCATCATGAAATGCAATACTGCAGTGAAGCCATAATTTGGAGTTGTAGGGTCTAAGCATAGAGATGAAGTTAGAAAGAGCAAGGATTATATAAACAATTGGTGCATGAGCTGTTCAGATCTTACTGAGAAAATTCCAGATGATACTTTCTTCTTCCAGATGCTGAGTAGGCCTCATTTGCACACCTGCTTAATTCCACAGTAACAAGCATTACACATTTGTGTACTCAGCAATGAGTCTCTTGGTGGAAGTAAAGACTTTTTGTGGCTTAACTGTAGAGGCAACCGAAGTGTGAACTTGCAGTAAAAAAGGTATAGTAATGGTCTGGTAAGGACTGCCAAATGCCTGCCAGTCCTGTCTGGAAACCACAGCTCCCAGTCCTCTTCACCAAGTCTTTGCATTTTCCTAGCCATTTAATTGAATTTTAGATACCTGGAGACATCTGAAGAAAATCCAGTCAGTGAGTGAGAGAGAAGATTATCATTGCAGGAGCTCACAGAAGATGGGGGCCTAATATAGTTTCTATGGAGATATTAAGATGTGTTGGGCAAAAAGAGATGCATTTCATTATAACCCATGTAGCAATGAGGTTATATTGCAGCAGGCTCTGCAAAAGCTGCTACTCCAGTCTAGTCAAATGAGACCAGAAGCTGATCATGCAGAAAGGGAGAGGAAAAGTGATAGTGAAATATTTACCGTGAAATATTTACCATGACATGATGAAACCATCAGCAAATCTAGCCTGTTTTTCTGGAATGAGTAACAAGGTGCTGAAAGCTTCTCAGCTGTGTGGTAGGACTTTGGCTCCCGGCAGTGAAATTGCACGATCTCCCTGAAGTGCAGCGTAAGAACATGGAAAAAGAGTTTTTTCAGCCTGAGAGAAGGGGACTGCATTGAGTGAAATTACTGAGGTTCTGCTTATGTCCACTGCTCAGAAGACATGACAGTGACTAAAGGCTGGCCATATCATGAAGTTTATACTAACCACAGAAGCACAGAAGCAATTAGGTTGGAAAAGACCTTTGAGATCATCAAGTCCAGCCTATCACTGAACACCACCTTACCAATCAGACCATGGCACTGAGTGCCATATCCAGCCTTTCCTTAAACACCTCCAGGGACAGTGACTCCAACACCTCCCTGGGCAGCCCATTCCAATGCCTAATCACTCTTTCTGTGAAGTACTTCTTCCTAATGTCCAAACTAAACCTCCCCTGGAGCCGGTTAAGACTGTGTCTTCTTGTCCTATTTCTGGTTGCCTGGGAGAAGAGACTGACGCTCACCTTTTCCCTCTTTTCAGGGAGTTGTAAAGAGAAATAAGGTCTCCCCTGAGCCTCCTCTTCTCCAGGCTAAACATCCCCACATCCCTCAACCACTGCTCATATGACCTGTGCTCCAGAACCTTCACCAGCTCCATTGCCCTTCTCTGGACACACTCCAGCACCTCAACGTCCTTCCTAAGTGGGGGGGCCCAGAACTGAAGACAGCACTCAAGGTATGGTCTCACCAGTGCTGAGTACAGGGGAACAAACACTGCCCTGGTCCTGGTGGCCACACTCTTCCTGATCCAGGCCAGGTGCCATTGGCCTTCTTGGCCACCTGGGCTCACACTGGCTCATGTTCAGCTGCTGTCAACCAGCACCCCCAGGTCCTTTTCTGCTGGGGAGCTTTCCAGCCACTCTGTCCCCAGCCTGCAGCACTATAGGGGTTGTTGTGATCCAAGGGCGCTTTGCCTTGTTGACCCTCACACCATTGGCTTCGGCCCATTAATCCAGACTGTCCAGATCCCTCTGCAGAGCCCTCCTGCCATCCAGCAGACCAGCATTCCTCCTCAACTCAGTGCCATTTGTAAACCTACTAATGTTAGACTGGATCCCCTCATCCACAATATCAATAAAGGTATTAAACAGGACTCAGCCCAACACTGATCTCTGTGGGACACCACTAGTGAGTGGTGACCAGCTGGATGTAACACCATTCATCACCCATGCAAAGTAGCAATAGCAAAGAAGCCTTCT